>NC_132990.1:73686551-73990344 GCF_048564905.1 Vicugna pacos
TCTGTGAAATGGGGAGGCTGCCTGCCTTCCTTGTGTGGCTTCCCTGCACTTGGTGCCCACGTGGTCTCTGGAGAAGGGCCGATCTGTGGGCTGCCCCATGAGTGGCAAGGCTGTGACTCCCAGCTAGACTTGAGGTTGAATTTTGGACAATGAGTCCACTGTCTCCTTCCCCTGACCCCCGGGTCCCAGAAAGCCAGGCCACCCTGAGCTAACCCCCTCCTGTGGGTCCCTTTCAGGTTGAACCATGATTCCAGTGACAGAGCTCCGCTACTTTGCGGACACACAGCCGGCATACCGGATCCTGAAGCCGTGGTGGGACGTGTTCACAGACTATATCTCCATTGTCATGCTGATGATCGCGGTCTTTGGGGGCACGCTGCAGGTCACCCAGGACAAGATGATCTGCCTGCCATGTAAGTGGGTCACCAAGGACTCCTGCAACGACTCGTTCCGGGGGTGGGCATCTGGCCCAGAGCCCACCTACCCCAACTCCACGATCCTGCCGACCCCTGATGGCGGCCCCACGGGCATCAAGTATGACCTGGATCGGCACCAGTACAACTACGTCGATGCTGTGTGCTACGAGAACCGCTTGCACTGGTTCGCCAAGTACTTCCCCTACCTGGTGCTTCTGCACACGCTCATCTTCCTGGCCTGCAGCAACTTCTGGTTCAAGTTCCCACGCACCAGCTCGAAGCTGGAGCACTTTGTGTCCATCCTGCTCAAGTGCTTTGACTCGCCCTGGACCACGCGGGCCCTGTCAGAGACGGTGGTGGAAGAGAGTGACCCCAAGCCGGCCTTTAGCAAGATGAACGGCTCCATGGACAAGAAATCGTCGACGGTCAGTGAGGACGTGGAGGCCACTGTGCCCATGCTGCAGCGGACCAAGTCTCGGATCGAGCAGGGCATCGTGGACCGCTCGGAGACGGGTGTGCTGGACAAGAAGGAGGGGGAGCAGGCCAAGGCACTGTTTGAGAAAGTGAAGAAGTTTCGGACTCACGTGGAGGAGGGGGACATCGTGTACCGCCTCTACATGCGGCAGACCATCATCAAGGTGATCAAGTTCATCCTCATCATCTGCTACACCGTCTACTATGTGCATAACATCAAGTTCGATGTGGACTGCACCGTGGACATCGAGAGCCTAACAGGCTACCGCACCTACCGGTGCGCCCACCCGTTGGCCACACTCTTCAAGATCCTGGCGTCCTTCTACATCAGCCTGGTCATCTTCTACGGCCTCATCTGCATGTACACGCTCTGGTGGATGCTGCGGCGCTCCCTCAAGAAGTACTCGTTCGAGTCAATCCGCGAGGAAAGCAGCTACAGCGACATCCCCGACGTCAAGAACGACTTCGCCTTCATGCTGCACCTCATCGACCAGTACGACCCGCTCTACTCCAAGCGCTTCGCCGTCTTCCTGTCGGAGGTCAGCGAGAACAAGCTGCGGCAGCTGAACCTCAACAACGAGTGGACGCTGGACAAGCTGCGGCAGCGACTCACCAAGAATGCGCAGGACAAGCTGGAGCTGCACCTGTTCATGCTCAGCGGCATCCCCGACACTGTGTTCGACCTGGTGGAGCTGGAGGTGCTGAAGCTGGAGCTGATCCCAGATGTGACCATCCCGCCCAGCATCGCGCAGCTCACTGGCCTTAAGGAGCTGTGGCTGTACCACACGGCCGCCAAAATCGAGGCGCCAGCACTGGCCTTCCTGCGCGAGAACTTGCGGGCACTGCACATCAAATTCACGGACATCAAAGAGATCCCACTGTGGATCTACAGCCTGAAGACGTTGGAGGAGCTGCACCTGACAGGCAACCTGAGCGCCGAGAACAACCGCTACATCGTCATTGATGGGCTGCGCGAGCTCAAACGGCTCAAGGTGCTGCGGCTCAAGAGCAACCTGAGCAAGCTGCCGCAGGTGGTCACGGACGTGGGCGTGCACCTGCAGAAGCTGTCCATCAACAACGAGGGCACCAAGCTCATCGTCCTCAACAGCCTCAAGAAGATGGCGAACCTGACGGAGCTGGAGCTGATCCGCTGCGACCTGGAGCGCATCCCCCACTCCATCTTCAGCCTCCACAACCTGCAGGAGATCGACCTCAAGGACAACAACCTCAAGACCATCGAGGAGATCATCAGCTTCCAGCACCTGCATCGCCTCACCTGCCTTAAGCTGTGGTACAACCACATTGCCTACATCCCCATCCAGATCGGCAACCTCACCAACCTCGAGCGCCTCTACCTGAACCGCAACAAGATCGAGAAGATCCCCACCCAGCTCTTCTACTGCCGCAAGCTGCGCTACCTGGACCTCAGCCACAACAACCTGACCTTCCTCCCCGCCGACATCGGGCTCCTGCAGAACCTCCAGAACCTGGCAGTCACGGCCAACCGGGTGAGTGCTCGGGAGGCCCAGTGTCTTGGGATGGCCCCAGGTTTCTCCCACGTTCGGAGTCTTCAACCATGGCTCCCAGAACCTCCTGGGAGGAGCTGGTTGAAAACACAGATTCCCAGGCGCTGGCCCTGATTCTGCTGAATTGGTATCTGTGGGGTTGGGAGCCTGTCTTTGCCACAGAATGCTGTAGCATTCTCCCACCGGGGATGGTGTGGTCAGGCAGGGCCTGTCCATGAGATGGCCTTAGGTAGGGATGTGCATAGACAGGAGGTCCAAGGCCCTCCCTTCTCTCTGGGTTGAGTTGTGGGAGGTGCGACTTAGAGGGCCTGGAGCTTGCGGTGTCTCCCTCAGCTTGTCATGGACCAGATTTGGAGCCAAGGGGCCTGTCTGGGTCCACCAGGGACAGAAACTCTGTAGGTTGCCAGTACAGATCCCAGTGCCATTCACACCCCCACCCCTCTGCGTTTTGGGGCTGGTGGAGGGCAGAGCTGGGCTTAGTTGGGGCTGGCTTGTCACCACCTGCCTTTCTGGAGAGGAAATTGTGCAAACCTTTGTGGGCCTGCAGTGCTAGAGGCCACTCCCTGGAGACACCCTGAGACCTTTGGCGGCTCCTATGGGCCAGCTCCTTTCCTGTCCGGGGAAGCCTCCCACCCAAGGAAGCAGGTATATGGGGGTTGAGATCAGGGTGCTCCTGTGGCTTTGTGGTCTGGCCGCTGCCATGGTAACAAAACCTCAGCCATTGACCTCCCCTTGCCTTGCCCACCCCTGCTGGGGACCTGCAGGGAGGTTGACGTTGAAAAGAACATCTTCCTGGTCCCTACTCTGGGTGGAAACCCTCTCTCAGTGAGGCGGGTGTTTTCACGGTGGACACGTTTGCAGTGAGACGGGGTGGTGGGAGCCCACAGCCAGCAGCTGGGATGCTGAGAGGGAGATCTGATTCAGCCACCACTTTGGCACCTCTGTCACAGGCAGCAGCATGAAGTGGCCCTGTGGGTTTATAGAACTTGCTCTGTGTCCACCCTGTGCTGGGCACGTGGCTCCCGGCATCCTGTCCTCCCAATGGGAGCTCTCTACAGCAGCCTCAGACACGGAGGCAAGCAGCCCCTGAAATGCCCCCACCCCAGGAGAGACATGCCTTCTCTAGCATCATTTAGATGGTGTGGGCACCCCAGACCTCTGACTCCTAGAAATCCCCCTCCCCTCTTCCCTAAGCCTCTCTCCCTGCAAACCAGCCTGTCTCCATATATCAGAGATTGTGACAAATCCTGTTTGTCTCCCCCAAATCATGGCTGTGTGCGTGTGTGAGAATGTACAGGTGTGAAGGTCAGATCCCAGGTTGCTTCGCTTTGGAGAATCTGCCCCCCAGGGCCTAGGACAGACCCTCTCTAATCAGGAACATTGGAATCCTGGGGAGAAGCGCCTTTTGGGGAGTACCAAACAAACACAACCCCTTCTTTAGCATGTAGAGGGGGGACCAAGTGACCCCTGGAGCACAGTGTGGGGCCGAATTGCCCCTGGAGTTGGGTCAGACTTGGGCATCCCAGGACCCCTTGTGATGCCTGTCCTGTCCCGGGACATGTACACCCATCAGGTCTTGATGGGCCCTCCCACCAGTGGTGGGTGTGGCTGGCCTCCAGGCAGCTCCCGGACTTGTCCCCCCAACCCTGGACTCCTCACCCCAAGCATGCCTATTAGGTCATGCCTTTGGCTAAGGTCACCCCTCAAGAAGAGCCTGGCAGCAGGCATGCTGTCCCAAGGAAGGAGACCCTCTGACACCCGGTTCACCACGCTGCTTACTCACGTCCTGTCCCCACCCCCTGGAAGGCCAGAGGCCTTTGTAGGGAAAAAAATTCACTTGGGGCAATCCTAGTGTGGCTCCTCCTTTTAAGCTGGAGCCCTCCTCCTTCCTCCCTCTGGGCCCGATGTTACCCTGTGACCCACCCCGGGCTCTGGGCCACGTGCTGTTAGACAGGGAGGCGAGGCGTGAGCTGCTATTCTCTCAGGTTTAAACCCATGCTAATGAATATCTTGATGAGTGGACATATTCATTCGTCCATTTGTTCAGATTTTCATTCATCCATTTATTTGGTGAATGTTTTTTTTTCTTTCCTTATACATATTTTTATTGAAGTATAGTTGACTTACAATGTTGGGTTAGTTTTTGACATACAGTATAGCAATTCAGTTACACATGTATATATATTCTTGACTTGGTGAGTGTTTTTTGAGCACTCCTAGTGTGCAGCAAAGAGCCAGGGGCAGAGGAACAGAGAAGGCCCCTGGCTGCCCTTCCTGAGCTCACCTATCGCAGGGAAAGACAAGAAACCCGCAGTTAGCACAGTGGACAAGACTGTGCTGCGGCACAAGGCCCCTGGGCGCACAGAGGCGTGGCCTCAACCCAGACTTAACCCGGGGCAGGCGGGCCTCCTGGAGGAGGGGACATTGCACCTGGCCCTGAAGGACGAGGAGGAGTTAGCCAGGCAAAGAGGAAGGGGACAGTCTAGTAGGTTCTGTCCTCAAGGAGCTGAAAGCTGGCAGGGGAGGAGCTGAGTGTGAGCTGAGCCCCTGGAATTTGGACTTTCCGTGTTAGGGCTCAGGAGCATCCTGTTCCTCCCACTTGGTTTCACGTGGCTTTTTTTTTTTTTTTTGAAGTATAGTCAGTTTACAGTGTTGTGTCAATTTCTGGTGTACAGCATGTTTCAGTCATACGTATACATACATACCATACATTCCTTTCCATATTCGTTTTTATTATATATTACTACGAGATACTGAATATAGTTCCCTGCGCTGTACGGTAGAAACTCGTTTATCTCTTTTATATAGTAGTTAATATCTGCAAATCTGTCTCATGTCCCTTCCCTCTATGTCCTGACGACAAGGACCTTGGCTCTTTTTGTTCAGTGCCTGACGTGGAGCAGGGCGTTCACTGAATTCCCACTGACTGAGCGACGATGGAACGTGCTGGCTTGGAATTTAGGGAGCTCGCTCTTGCTGTAGCACGAGGGAGTGGGGGCAGGGCAAGGTGAGAGGTCAGGAGCTGACAGGTGTCAGCTGTCAGTAGGGGGTGAGGCCTGGATGGTCAAAGGCCACCGGGGATGGGGAGATAGGGGCCAATCTGGGGGAGACTTTGGAGGTAGAATCACAGGACAGGGTAGGATTGGGTTGGGCGAGAGGGAGTCTGAGGTGACTGAGGTTTGCCCCTTGGCTGCCTGGGTAGCTGGAGGGTCATTGAGGCAGGACATGGGACAAGGCAGAGGTTTTCTGAGGGGAGAGGGTAGGTCCTATGTGGAGTGTCTGGGACCCCTGGGACATCTGAGGGATCAGGTTGAGTTAGCCTGACCTCAAGGAGTTGTCCCCCCAGGGCTCATGGATGAAGATAGGCCCTTGACGAGATCACTGGGGAGAGGACGGAGGGATGGGGGAGTCTGGCTCGAGCCTTTGGGACGGATGGGGAAACAGCAAGGCCAGGCAGGAGCGTGTGGCTCACAGCCCATGGGGGAGTCAGGTGGAGGAGAACAGATGCAGGTCCAGTGGATTCGGAGGGACTGTTAGTGCCTCTGGCCGGATGGTTTCCAGGGTGGGCAGGGGCAGGAGTCAGGTCACGGGGGAGCCGCTGAGGTCCCGGAGGAGGTGGGAGAGGGCGGGATTGGGGCAATAAGAAACGACTTCATGTCTTCAGCGAATGAGCACACCTCAGGAAGGACGGGTCCAAGGGACAGGAGCGGCCAGGGTGGGCACTAAACCACTGAAGGCACCTTCTCTTCTCTCCGTGCAGCCTAGAAACAGCTCACTGGAGGGGGCGTGTCAGGGAGAGAGCTCCGATGTGAACCCAAGCTCTGCCATCACTGGTCAAGTCTTTCCTGCTCCCTGGCCACTGTCTGTGTCCTCGGAGAAGGCCAGTGTTGGGCAGAGTGGGGTCTCTGGGAGGCTCTGGCCCTTCAGTCCTGCCAGAGCCCACCTCCCATCTGCCCCCATCTTCGAGTCCCTGACCTGGGCCTTGCTGACCTGGAAGCCACCTCTGCCCCATTCCTGACTGCGGGGCACAACAGTGGCGGATGTGGAGGCCCAGGTCAGGAGTCTCCCTCATGGCATGGCCTCTGCCCAGCCTCGGGCTCCTCAGTGGGAAAATGGGGATGGAGATAGAGCAAGCTCAGAGAGGTTACTGTACAGTCTCCTTGTCACCTTCACATGGGATCGGGGCTCAAGTCTCCTGCCTCCTGCCCTGCTGGCAGGGTCCCTCCTGCCCATCGTATCTGAGGGAGGCCGTTTTAGGACAAACGGTAAGAGCTCAGTGAGAGCTCATGTCTGTGGCTGATTGCTCACGGGGGTGGGGGAAGCAGCCAGCATTCCTGGGGCTCTTCCTGTGTGAGACACAGCAGGCCCCATCCAGACTCCACTGATGGCTCCAGTCGTGTGGACTGTCAGAGCTTGGGCTGTTGAACCAGGTTCAGATCCTGGCTCCACCGCGTTCCAGCTGTGACGCTCTAGGCAGGCCACTCCTTCAGTTACCCATCTGTAAAATGGAAGGAGTGTTGACAAGCACTTACAAGTGGTTCTGAGGGTTCAGTGAGTTAATAGTATCCGTGCTTGGAGCAAGCCCGCCCTGCGGTAAGCAGCGTGTGAGTGTTGCCCGTTGCTCAGAAGCAAGGGACTCTGGTCAATACTGGGCTCCCTGTGCCCATGACAGATAAGAAACCTGAGGCCCAGGGAGGGGAGCTGACAGCTGGGATCCTGACCCCTAATGTCAAGCTCTACCCAGTTCTCAGCAACAGTTGAGGGTATGGAATTTTCTCAGCATGCTGCTCTACTTTCATAAATTGTTCTTAAACCAGGCAGGACCTGGCTCCTGGTGAGCCCTGAGTGGTGGAGGAGGGGGCTGGAGTTGGTAGTAGCTGCTGAGTGTAACTGTAGCATGATTTCTTTCTCACTGGAAGACCGAGCCCTGCCCTCTCAGAGGCCACAGTCTAAGGGTGACAAGCAGTTTCACCACGGAGGGAGCAGTGCTATTGTGGGGACAGGGCACCATAGGTTACCCAGGCAGACAGGGAAGGCTTCCTAGAGGAAGTGGCTGCAGAGCTGAGATCTAAAGTACAGGGGTATGTTAGCCAGACTTGGGCCCGATTGTCTTGGGTAGCCGGAATGGGCATCAGAGAAGGTACTGGTGCCCAGGGGAGGGAAGCCTGGGGCCCAGAGGCCCGGGTCTGAGCCGCAGCCGCCTCACTCCGCCCTCTGCTTCTCCCTTCTAGATCGAGGCGCTGCCCCCGGAGCTCTTCCAGTGCCGGAAGCTGCGGGCCCTGCACCTGGGCAACAACGTGCTGCAGTCACTGCCCTCGCGGGTGGGCGAGCTGACCAGCCTGACGCAGATCGAGCTGCGGGGGAACCGGCTGGAGTGCCTGCCCGTGGAGCTGGGCGAGTGCCCTCTGCTCAAGCGCAGCGGCCTGGTGGTGGAGGAGGACCTGTTTAACACTCTGCCGCCCGAGGTGAAGGAGCGGCTGTGGAGGGCCGACAAGGAGCAGGCCTGAGTGCTGGTGGGTGCCCAGCATGGGCGTCCCGGAGCGGCCAGCAGCGGGACCACTGAGGAGTCCTCAGGCCCAGGGACCCAGGAACCCAGGGGACAACCAGCCTCTCAGCCAGGGCGGGAACCTGGGGCCGAATGTGAGCTGAGCCGGGTCGACAGGACAGTACCCGAGGGGCTGGCCCCTCTGCTCCGGAGACTCCTGTCCCCCAGGGCAGGTGCCTGGGGGGGAGATCAGAGACCTGTAGTTTGTCTAGGAGCGCAGTGTTTGGACAATCGGCCTCCTCCCTGGGGCCAAGTCTGCCCCACAGGCTGAGCCGATGCCAGAGGTCCAGGGACACCTACTTAGTTCTTGGTATTTATTTTCTCCACCTCCCGCCCCCTCCCTCCAGATAACTTACACATTCCCAAGAAAGTTCAGCTCAGATGGGGGGTGTTTAAGGAAGGGCGGGCTCTGTTTCCCTTTTCCTTTTTTTGGTGATGCCGCCAGCATTGAGTGCCCACCCAGACTTGAGTAGAGCAGTCCAGGGTGAACCAGTTATGGGATGGTCACCCCAGAGGTGCCAGGCAGGGCTCTGGTGGCACAGCCAGTGGGAAAGCAGGCCACCAGGTAGAAAGGCCAGGACTGGGCTTTGCCTCACCAGTTTTTGTTTTGTTTTGTTTTTTTCAGTAAAAAGAAAAACATTTTTAAAGCTTTGAAAATTGATGGTTTGGGTATTAAAAAGAAAAAACGTTAAAAAAAAAAAAAGAGGACACTAAAGGCCAGTGAGCTGGGGTCTCAGGGCGGGACAACAGTTCCCCTTGAGCAGATCAGCAAGACACTGAATTGTGTTTCCTTCCCCCGGGGTGCGGGCTGCAGGATGTCCTCCGAATCTGGTGTGACCTTGGTCTAGGAGTCTGTTTGTTCCTCTCCTCTCCTAGGGCGGGGGTTGTTTTTTGTTTTGTTTTGTTTTGTTTTTGGTGTCTTGTTTTCTTTCTCCTCCATGTATCTTGGCAGGCTCTCATTTCTGTGGCTGTTGGCCAAAGAGAATGTTCTGGAGCTGCCAAGAAGGAGGAGACTCGGGTTGGCCAATCCCCGGATGAACGGTGCTCCATGCTCCCCCGTACCTCGTCACAGTGTTAAGGAGCCGAGAGGAGCCACCTCACCTGGACTCTGCTTTCTCACCTCATATGTCATCATGTGTCATGAGTTTGCCCAGTGCCAGCCACTACTAGCCTCAGCTGCTGACGTCAGCCCTGTCACCACCTGGTCCTTGAGAACAGACACTTGGAGGCCAGGCTCGGGTGGGGAAGTCGCCGCTGGGAGACAGGTCCCCAAGTCCTGGTTCCAGTTTCTGTCCCAGGTGCCTGGCACACACAGCCGACCCAGCGCCTGGTGGCGGGAAGCCAGCTCACTTTAGATCAGTCACCGGGGTCCCCACCTTAGAAGGGTCCCCGCCTTAGATCAAACTCTTGGACACTAAGGCACATTTTAGCGTCTCGTCTTAATGATTATGTCCATTTGTCCATTTGTGTTCTCTTTGTTGCGTCATTGGATGTAATCCTCAGAAATAATGCACACTAGCCTCTGACAACCATGAAGCAATCCGTTACACGTGGGTCTGAACTTGTAGACTCGGTTCAAATATCAAATAAATCTATAACAGAAAGTAGCCTTTGGAGGTCTCCATGTTGTCCTTCCGTCAGCTCTCTGAGGCTCATTTGGCCCCATGGACTAGTTTGTGGAGTGACCATTTATCGGGCACTTAGAAGATGATTAACTCTGCTCCTCTGCCTGCCCTGTGAAACCGTAAGCTCTCCTGGGGGCAGGTACCGGATCCCACAGCCAGCACGTTCTCTGCCGGCCAGAGGTCTAGGGTTTGGACCCTTGGGAGTTTTGAAGGGAAGGCGGGGAGGGCACTGGAATGAGACCCCACAGCCCTGGGTTCTTGTCCCAGTTCAGTCATCCCCTTTGTGAAGCTGGGCTGATCCCTTCCCTCTTGTGGCCTCCATATCTCCATCTGTGTGATGGGCACTTCTACCCTGCTCTCATCAGTCCCTTGTAACTACAACAGCCAGTCCCCAGGGCTCTGCAGAGGTAGGACTGAGCGTCACCATGGCCGGGCCTGACCCAGGTCCCAGCCCCTTTGGGCTGGAGATGCTGAAGGGCTGAAGGTGCTGGGGTGAAGGGCAGAGGCTCAGGGAGATGAACAGAACTGCCCTCAGATCCTAGCTCTGCTGTTTATTTGATGTGGGCCCTCAGTTTCCTCATTTATAAAATCAGGATGGTGTTGGCAACCCCATAGTCTTGTTCTGAGGCTTACTCAGCATCCTGATAATTTTGCTGGTAGGTTGAGTTTTTAGCAGAGGGAAGGCCTGGCTCCTGGTAATCAATGAATGATCTGTCTTGCTCCTGGACCAGTGACGCTTGTGCCGGGCTGATGTGGGCTGATGTGGGCCCTGGAGCAGGGGTCTTTTGGTGAAGAAAAAAGGTCATTGTGTCTGACCTTGGCCTTAACACTGAGGCCTTAGCCGATGATTGGGCATCTCCTGTGGAACAAACCAGTCTGTCCTTCCTCCCTCCAATGAAGTCTGACCCTGCCCTGTGACCTCAGGACTGAGTCAAGAGTCCCTCCCTCTTCTGCCCCTGTTGCGGGCTTTCTGACTGGGAGGCCAAGCAGCTGGGCCAAGAGCCCCTGTAACACCCTCCTGTGTCTCAAGAGTGGAGGTCTTCCTCTCCTGTCCAGTCTGGTACCTCCCCACTAACGCCCACTGCCCCACCTCAGCCACCCCAGCCTTGGGGCTGCCCAGTGTGCCGATCTGGAGCTCGTTAGCTTCTGGAAAAAACAGCAACATAGAAATACCACCCACCCACTTCCCAAAGCCTGAGAGGAATGAATGAACAAATCCTGGGCGGCCCAGCCCCTCCCCCTCCCCTTACTCCCACCCAGGGCCCATCACTCCACCTAAAACCACAGTAGTGGCCTTCTCTCTGATCATAACAGCAGTTTGGAAACCTTGGGGAAGTTCAAAAAATGAAATGAAAATGCCCTCACTTTCCACCTAGAACAGCTGCTAACAGGATGGCAGGGAGCTGTTGGGCACTTACTGAGTACCCGGGAAATGCTTGTTACGCCCAAATTACAGACAGGAAGTGTAAGGCCTGGACGTGGGTGTAAGCCCTGTCTGCCTTAGGTGGGGGTTCCCCCAGGAGTTGCTAGCCCAGCCCTGGGGCCCCTCACTGTGCTCCTGGCACACGGCAGGCGTCTCTCTGGATCTGTTGGGCGACTGTATCTGAAGGGGCCCGGACTGCTGGAAACGCTCCCTGCCCCCAGTGAGCTGAGCCTTGGGCATAATTCCCCAGATGGTTCTGTCTTTTCCGCCTGCCTTCCTCACCCAGCCTTTCCCCTTGGAACGTCTCCCCACCAGCCTCAGGAGCCTGAGGTGCTCACCCCTCCCCGGCTCCCAGGAAGTCGGGACCAAGCAGCTACTCCCCGTGCGATGGCCCAGAAAACACGGCTTGACTCAAGGCCAAGGCTCCTGAGGGCTGCAGTGTCCCCACACTCACTCCAGAAACACTCTGTCCCTTCGCTGCCATTCAGAAAGCATTATTTCAGGGAAGGCCAGTGGCCAGTTGTCAGAAGCTGCAGCCAGAATGGCCCCGTCAGCTGCTGAGCAGGGCTGGTGGGAAGGGTGGGCATGCAGGGCTGCTGTGACCACCGGCCTCCAGTGCCAGCCGACCTGATCTGAGACCCGACATCTTGGGCCTGGGGGTGGGGAACGGGAACTACAGCTTCTCTCCCCCTCATTCTGAAGACCCAGGCCCCCACTTTCCAGCCCCTTCCCCTTTCTAAGATCCCCCTTATCTTCTCCCTTCTTCTGAGCTGCAGGCAGATCCCGAAGCTGCCTTCCATAATCCTCTCAAGACCTAGAGAGTCTCAGAGGATCAGAGCTGGAGGGGCAGAGGCCGAGGGGGACAGACAACCTTCTTCTGAGGCCCCTTCTACCTTTGGAATGCAAAACCACTCAGGGCCTATCTGTTGGCCCAGTCCCACCCTGTGGCCCACCTCACCCAGACCAGTAGATGCTGGTGGTCTGGGCACTTTCTAATCCTTGCTTGAGGCCCAGACAGGGGCAGACGTTGGCCGGAGGTCACAGTTAATGGTGGCACCTAGGGGACTGGGACTCAAGTGTCCCCCTGCCTGCCCAGACACTCCTAGAACACGTCTTCTGGGCACCTGGTAAACAGCCAGCTGGGAGTGCTTTCTGGAAAGAAACTGGAAGGGAGCAGTTAAAAACCAGGGAGGAGATCAGAAATGGCTAATCCTGGATTAGCTGTGGCGATGGACCCAGGGTGTGGGGCTGAGGCAGAGGCCAGGGCGGCCCTATCCAAGGACAGAAGTGAGATGGTGCCGGGGCGGGGGAGGGGCTGGGGGCCCAGGATTGGCTTATCTCTGGGCAGGGAAGGGTTAAGTCCTCCGCCTCCCAGGCTCCGGCCACTCTCCCCTCCTGACCTTTCTCCTCTCCAGCACTGGGCACAGAACCCAGAGCCAGCAGAGCGCCCTGCCTCATCCTCATGGCCTGCCTGAGCCCCTCACAGCTTCAGAAGGTAGGGGCCTGCTGGGTGGGGACCCAGAAGGTCAGGCAAAGTGGGGAGACCCTCCAGAGTTGGAGTCGTCCCCAGGAACTCAAATCCACCCCCTTCCATTTTTCAGAAGAGGAAACTGGAGTGGTCAGTTCCCAGTAACGACCCCTAACTAATGCACATGCAACCAGGGGTGTCCAGGCCATGGGACCTGGGGTGGGGTGAGAATGTGTATGTGACAGAAATCAGGATAAAACACAGGATCTTGTCATCCAGGGACAGGGCAAGGGGATCTGGTAAGGGGTGGATGAGAAGATGCACCCACCCCACCCCACCTCTGACACACCCCTAGCCAGGGGTAGGTGGCTGGGGAACCATGTTCAAACTCTAAAGGCTAACCCATGGGAATGAGACCGAAGGAGACTTCAAAAACATGATCCTTGTTTGTTCCTGATGGCAAGGGAAAAATGAAAAAGAAAAAAACCCAGAAAAGCACAAAAAAGAACATTTAAAACCACCTATAAATTCCAATGCTGAGACTTCATATTTTGGCTTACAGCCCTTGAATCTCTAAAGATCCATCACAGTAACTGCCCTAATTGAGTGCTTGCCATGTTTTACAAAAGAGGGACTACTGTGCTCCCCATCTGATAGTCTGAGAGGGCCAGAGAGGGCCAGAGAGGGGAAAGCACCTGCGAAAGTTCCCACAAATTAGGGTATTAATATACATTTGGCTTTAGGGAAAAAAACTCACACTATATCTGGAACACATCCCCATGTCAGTAAATATTTTCCTATCAGCGGTGGTGCGTTCCAGGTAGATACACCATACTTCGTTGACTTGTGGTAAGTTCACCTGGTTTGTTTGATGTACGTCTCCTTCCGTAGACTGCGAGTTCTGGGAGGCAGGCATTATGGCTGGCTTCTCATTACTGATTCTCCAGCTCCTAAAACCATGTCTGATGCATGGTAGATGCTGTCAATATTAGTTGAGTAAAAGAATGAGATTGTATTCCGATGTGACCCAAGCCCACTGGAGGGTAAAGGTGGGGACACCTCCCCTTCTCCTTCTCCGTTCTTTCATTCAAGCAGCCAACACCAATTGTTCTTCACTGGGCGCTAGACACCATGGCCAGGGAGGGGGACAGAACAATGAACAGGACGCTTGGTCCTGCCTTCACACAGCTTCAGGTTTGGGGAGGAGTCAAATCAGTCTTCATAAAGAATGTCTGAGGGCAGGGGGAAGCCAAAGTCTCTTTCCTGCCTACAGTTCCAGGAGGATGGATTCCTGGTGTTGGAAGGATTCTTGTCTGCAGACGAGTGTATGGCCATGCAACAGAGAATCGGCGAGATAGTGGCCGAGATGGATGTCCCACTCCACTGCCGCACGGAATTTTCCACCCAGGAAGAGGAGCAGCTGCGAGCCCAGGTGGGTGCCTAGAGCAGGTATGGATGGGGCTTTGGACTTTGATGAGCTCAGTCCCCAGCCAGAGCAGCAGCCTGGAAAGTTAGGGTCCCAAGGCCCACGGGGTCATTCTGATAACGAATCAGATCCCTTCCATGTGTCTTCCATGTGTCTTCTCTGCTTATTCCCTTCACTCCCTGCTATGAATGTATAAGGCCAGCGTTACTGCCCCCATTTGACAGGTGGGATAAATGAGGCTCGGCTCATTTGCCCCAAACTACACAGTTAGGGACTAACAGAGCCAATATTTGAACCCAGATCCGCCTGATACAAATTTCATGGTGTTACTGCTGTGCCGAATTTCCTTAGAAGGTCTCTTGCCACAAAGGGCCTCTGTGGCCAGCAACCCAGAACGAGCCAAGTGATTCTAAGGGGTCCACCTGGGTCATCTTTCAGTGAGACAAGGAACTCTGCTTCTTTTCCCCAGTGACCTAGTTCGACTCAGTACAGTTTGAGATGGGTAAATTGAGACCCAGGGGCTCTCCCACACAGTTCTCTTAACTTTTCATAGTATGAATTTATGAGCCTGCCTGCGACTGGGCCCCCAGGCCAAAACTGGTCCAGGCTCAAAAATGGGATTCACTCAAACTCATGGCAAGTAGCTTCTGCCATCTGGTGGGCATGATGGGAATTACAGTGACTGGAAGACAACCCAGAGGATGGGGACTTCAGAAGGAAAAAGGATTACAGAAAGATTGTTTGCTCCAAGCAGTCGGTTTCATTTGGCTGCACTGGCATTCAGTAAATATTCACTACTAAATATTCACTACTGATACGGTGAAAGACTTTGAAATGCGTATTAAAATTTTAAAAAATCAGTGGGTGTCCTGTCTAGCTCTCCTTTCCAGCTTTCCTGCACCTTTCATTGTCTTTGAGTGAGTTGACAGCTTTGTAAGTTGCATAGAACTGATAATAACTCACATGATACTTGTCTACAGAAATGACTATTAACTGGGTCAGGTAGAATGCAATTATTGCCTTTGTGGCTAGATCAGTTTTGCACTGATTTGTAAATTCATTTCACTGTTTCTTATTACCTGTATTTGTGTGGTTCTTAGAATTCTTCTTTGGACCTGCTGCTGGTTCCCTTGTGAATTACCAAGTTAACTAACATCTTTGACACGCATATAGCATCATTGTCTTTGATATTATTATCAATTCTGCATCCCAGACTTGTTTCCCTCACTCTGATCCTAGTGCAGAGGAGCTAAGAATGTTGGGAAAAAAAAAAAACCAACCTTTCAGTTTTCAGTGGGAAGGGCTTTGAAAGGGCCAGGTGGGTCTCTGAGTTGAGCCATGCAGGCACCCGTGACAGCAGTTGTGCACAAGTTAGGGATGTCACCACAAACGAAGAAACATATATGTGGTGATCAAGGGTGGCTGAAGCCACAAGGAAAACCTGGGGCATCTTCTGCAGCATCATTTTCATACGGTGCTAAGAAATTTAAAGCATGATAAAATTAACAAGGAGAAGTTATGCAGGAAAAAGGAGAAGATTAGTAATAGCTTATATTTATCGAGCATTTAGCCATGCCCTCTCTGTGTGTTTGTCTCTGGCAGCAGTAGTAATAATAATATTATGATATTACTATAATAATAAAAAGCAGATATTCACATGACAGCATATTCCAAGCACTGTTCTAGTGCTTTCTTTCTTTTTCCTTTTTTGGGGGGGCAGGAGGGATCATTTATTTATTTATTTCAGTGGAGGAACTGGGGACTGAACCCAGGACCTCGTGCATGCTAAGCACCCACTCTATCACTGGGCTATACCCTGCCCCCTGTTCTAGCGCTTTATATGTACTAACACATAATCCCTACAATCTCACCCTATGAGACAGATGCCATTAATAACCTCTATATTTTATGAGGAAACTAAGCCCAGAGAGGTTTAGTGATATGGTTGTGGTCACAACCAGTCAGGCGCAGAGCTGGGATTTGAACCCGAGTATTCTAGCTTCAGGGTCTGTGTTCTCAGTCGTTATAAGGTTCAGCCTCTACCTGAAGCCTCCAACAGCCCGGGGGAGGTCAGTTCTATTATTATTTCCCCTTCTACAGATGAGGAAACAGAGGCTACCTGGGATCCAGGCCTGTTTGATCTAATACCTGTCACTTTTGCCCTGTTGAGCAGGAGTCGGGTGACTTGTTAAGAGGTCTCCTAGAAATTCCATGCTTGTAGGTTCCAGCTGTGCTTCCAGGCACTTGGAGTTCCCGTTCACTGTTTGTGCTGCATTGGACAAGTTTGAGAAGCACCAGTGGAGTCTGTAGCTTTGGGGTTGGGGGGGGCACCTGAATCCTCTTCCTTCTCAGCCAGATCCACCTCTGCTCCCATCATGCTCTCTCAGTCCCTCTGATGTTCTCTCTCCACAGGGCAGCACAGACTATTTCTTGAGCAGTGGTGACAAGATTCGGTTCTTCTTTGAGAAAGGTGTCTTTGATAAGAAAGGTTTGGAGCTGGAGCCCTAGAGGTGGGGGTGGCTGGACTTGGGTCTCTGTCCCCCGGGGCTGGGGGGTGGGCACTGAGACCAGCTGCCTTTACTGGTCTGCATCCTTGTGCCACAGGAAACTTCCTGGTCCCTCCGGAGAAATCCATCAACAAAATTGGCCATGGTAAGCAGAGGCTTGGGGGAAACTGAGGTCTGAAGAGTTTAAGGGCCTTACTCCAAAGTGCACAGGAAGTTTGTGGCCCAGCAAATGGCATTTCTGCATCTTATGATGCTAATTGCATGATTCTGCCACCACAGCACTGGGAACAGGGGTCCCCCTGAGCCCCCCACGCAGATGGGTGTGTGCAGACCCCTCAGCTCTCTACTGCCTGGCCTGGGGATGACTCATGCACCAGGCACTTGGGGCTTCTGGGTCTCACTGCTTCCTGGAGCCTCCTTAAGGAGCATCTAACATGTTGACATGGACCTGTTCTGAGACCCCCAAAACCAACCTACAAAAACCTCTCTTTTTTTTTTCAGGATTATGCATTATCATTTATTTTATAGTTGCTTTTTAAACTTGAAGTTATATCATGGTAGCTTTGTTTTTGACAAATTGTGGTAAGATACAGATAAAATTTTTCATTGAAACCATTTTGAAGTGTACCATTCAGTGGCATGAAGCAACGTTTGACCCTCACTTTTTGTAATAACAACAGTAGTAAATAGTGACTGCTCCGTGCCTGGCCCTGGGCTGTGGCTGCATATCCATTCGCCCATGGGGTAACTGGAAGCCCAGGAGGCAGGGCCAGCCTTTTAGACCTGTTGTATGTGGAAGGAACTAAGGCTTATGGGACAGAAATGGGTGCTCAACGTGGCACAGAGTAAGCGGCAGTACCAAGACTGCCACCTTGGAGTCCTTTGTCCCTTGAGGGGCAGGCAGTCAGGGCCAGAAGGTCAGTAAAAAGGTCATGAGTCGGATGAAGGCCTCTGTGGGGCCCCTTCCTTGATTATAAACTAGCAGAAAGCTTAATGCACATAAAATCGGTGAGAATATCAAACTGCGGCCTGACCTCGGTGCCCAGGCCTAGGCGTGGGAGGGACGCATGGGGTCTGGGGACTGGCTCATCAGTCCCCCTCTGTCCTGCAGCTCTGCATGCCCATGACCCTGTCTTCAGGTGTGTCACACACTCCCCCAAGGTGCAGGTGAGCAGAGGTGTCAGTGAGGTTGGGTGGCTGGGCCAGATACGAATGTGGGTGGGCTGGCAGTGTGACCTCTGCCTCCTTCCAGGCCTTGGCCAGAAGTCTGGGCCTCCAGATGCCGGTGGTGGTACAGAGTATGTATATCTTTAAGGTGAGCTCCCCATCCTCCCCAGGCCTTGGTTTACCCTCTGTAAAATGGGCACAGTGCTTATACCAAGCCCGTCCTTACATCGGCCACAAGCTGCTTCCCTGAGGAATTATTAAGTTGGTGGGATAACATGTAAAATTGGTCCCCTCTGATGAGGGTGCCGGGCACTTAGCTCAGGTTAAAATTTGATGGCAGAAGGGAAGGGGATCCCAGGGCTGCCTCCTCCCTTAACTGGCTATTGAAGTGCTCTGCTCCCAACTTTCAAGGGCCAGCTCAGTACCACCTCCTTCAAGAAGCCTTCCAGCTCCCTTGGGAAGAGAGGACCAATCCCTGACCTTGGAGCCCAGAGGCCTAACTGCTGGCCTGCGCCCCAGGCTCTCCTGCCGCCCCTCACTTCTGTTGCATTCTTACTAGGCATACATGTGCTCAGACTGGAAGCATCCCCGGGCAGGGTGGTTTTCCGCTTTGCAGCCCTCCTGGGCCCGGCACACAGTAGGTGCTTGATAGCTAGGTGCTGACCTGGAATCCTTGGAAATAAACACCCGTGGCCGGGGAAGAGCACTCCACTCAGATGACTCAGAGCAGCCTCTGTGCCTCCTGCTCTCCCCAGCTTCACCCAGCCCTTCTCTCTCTCTTGCAGCAACCTCACTTTGGAGGCGAAGGTGAGCCAAGAAGCAGGCTGGGGGGCCCAACAAAGGCCTGGTGGGAGATCTGGGACTTCAGCGATTGTCAGATCTTCAGGGGGAGGGATGGTACTTGCTGTGATGTCCAGGGGTGAGAGCCTGGGCCGGGGAGGTGGGAGAAGCCATGCCACTTTCTGCGCCTTCCTGAGTGGAGTGGGAGGGCGTCCCAGAGCCCTTGAAACAGTGGTTCCCGAACCTGGCAGCAAAGCCTAGTTGGTTAAAAATACAGATTCTTGGGCCCCAATCCCGAGCTCTTGAGTCAGGACGGTGGCATGGGGCTGGGAATCTGTATTTTAACAAGTTCCCTAGGGGACTGATTCAGCATAGAAGTTGCTGATCTAATTATAAACCCCACGGGATACACAGACACCCTTTCCAGCCTCCCCCGTGGGTGATGATCCATTTCTCTCCAGTACCTCCAGGGATAGAGGGCTTATCTGCTGCAGGCAGCTCTTTCTTTCCTTGCATGAGCATACATCAGCCCCCTTGTGAGGTCCCCTCCTCCCTGCCATTCAGCCTGAGGACAGTCTCCTGGAGGGGTGACTGTCCCCTGCCTGAGTCTTCTCTGTTCAGTTCAGCACCCCCATTTCCTCCAGCCATTCCTCCTCCAAATGCTTCCCCCAAATTAGGACACCTTCATCTGGACACTGTCTGGAGTGTCAAAGCTCCTCTTAAAGTCTGGGGCTCAGAAAACACATAGTTCCCCAAGAAGAAACCAGGCGAGATCAGCACCCTCTTTTGTCATTACAGACTAAGGCGCTCTGTTCAGTGGTCCTCCACCCTGCCTGGGCCCCAGCATCACGCAGGGGATGTTTACAGTGTAGGTGCTCAGTCAGTGCCCCTCCTCCCTTCACACCCAACTTCCCAGTCTTACACCGTTGGTGGCACACACTGCATCATCTGGTGGCTGGAGGTGCTGTCCCTGGTTAAGGATAGTGGCTTTAGTTACGTGGCTGGAATTAAACACTAGCAGCTGCTTTTTAGCCAGAATTCCTACACTGGGCCCTGTACGAAGCACTTTTTGTAAACTGTCTCATGGAATCCTCCAGCAACCCCACAAGGTTAGGTCATCATGGGGGCTACTTTGTGGTTTAGGAAATTGAAGCTTTGAGAGGTGAAATCTCTTGCCCAGAATCTCTGGGCCAGGAAGTGGTGAAATTCTAACTGATCACAGGAGGCTGGGCCTGGAGGGTCCCGAGAGGACTGAGGAGGGAATAGAAAAGGCCAAGGTGAGGTGGGGCTGGGCTCCTCATGCCCAGGTGGGCCTGCTGCAGTCACCCCTCACCAGGATGCCTCCTTCCTGTACACGGAGCCCCTGGGCCGGGTGCTGGGTGTGTGGATTGCGTTGGAGGATGCCACGCTGGAGAACGGCTGCCTCTGGTTCATCCCTGGCTCCCACACTGGTGAGGACATCTGTCTCTCCCTGGCCACTCGTCCCCCACGCCTCATGGGGGAGGGACCCGGCGGGGGATAAAAAGAGAGGCTAAAAGCCCCATCTTGGCCTGCAGGGGGAGTGTCTAGAAGGATGGTCCGGGCCCCTGCTGGCTCAGAGCCTGGCACCAGCTTCCTTGGGTCCGAGCCAGCCCGGGATAACAGCCTCTTTGTGCCCACACCAGTGCGGAGAGGTAGGTGGGGCGCAGAGGGCGCAGAGGAGGGCCCGGAGGCCATGGCCAGGGCTCTGTGCTTGCTCTGACCACCCAGTTCACCTGAGAGTTGTAAAGTCAGAGTGAGAGAAGGTTGGGTTGGTTGGGCACTGGGAAGACTGAAAGCTGTGTGATGAACAGCAGGGTCTCCCAGATCAGGCTGGAATCCAGATGCTGCTACTTCCAGACTGTCTCTTTGGGCAAATTTAGTATTTTGGGTTTTTTTTTTTGGGGGGGGTGGTAATTAGGTCATTTAACTTTGTTTTTTTATGGAGGTACTAGGGATTAAACCCAGGACCTCATGCATGCCAAGCATGCACTCTACCACTGAGCTATACCCTCCCCTCTTCTTTGGGCGAATGACTGAGACTTCCTGAGCCTCCGTTTCCCCAGACATAAAGTGGGGAAGCCAGAGAGATGACAAGGAAGGTGGTGCACGACAAGTGCTCACAAATGCTGGCTGTCAGCACTCCCTTCCTTTTTAAAAAGGGAGACTGAGCCCCAACTCCAAGTTCATGGGTGAGGCCCCAGCTGGCTGGCACGAGACAGAGAGCTTCTGCCTGGTTCTGCAAATACCATGGAAGGGGATGCCCTTGCTTAGCCTTGCTAAGGGCACAGGCCACAGCAGAAGGGACTTGATCCCAGGGGAACCTACATCCAACAGCATAAGCCTCTCATGCTGGGGCAGGCTGCAGGCCCGAGCTTCCAGGGATGGGAATGCGGACGAATAGGCCACAGCACTGCTTGAGGGAGGAGGGTGCCCACCATGTCCCTTCCTGCCCTGAGTGCTCTCCTGATCTTCTGCATCCCCACCAGGGGCCCTCGTCCTAATCCACGGCGAAGTGGTGCACAAGAGTGAGCAGAATTTCTCCGACCACTCGCGACAGGCCTATACTTTCCACATCATGGAGGCTGCCGGCACCGTCTGGAGCCCGGAGAATTGGTAGGTGGCAGGGTGTGTGTTTGCTCCAAACAGTCTCCCGAAGAGGTCCTGGAGGCTAGGAGCAGTGCTACCAGCACCTCAAGGCATCTCCCCATCCTCTGCAGGCTCCAGCCGACAGCTGAGCTGTCCTTTCCCCCGCTGTACACCTGAAGGCCCTCTCAGGGCCAAGGTGCTGTCCCCTCCTCGGGGAAGCTGTGGGCTGCCAACACCAGCGCCTCACCTGACTACCTGGCTGTAGCCAGAAAGCCGCATCTCCCCTCCTGGGCTTTCCTTCTGCCAGTGTCTGTGCAGACAGGCAAGCACGAGGTGGCTGCCAGGCAGCGGGAGTCCGGGCGGGGTGCCTTTCCTACGATCTCTGTCTCTGCCTCCCCCTGCCCCAACATGACCTCCCCCTCGAGGCGGCCTCTCAGCCATGAAAGGGTTCTGGCTGCTTCTCTGCTGGCTTCTTATCCTCCTCTCCTCTCAGATGAAACTCGTGCTTATTACAGCATGAGACACTGAATAAAAATGACTTCTGAACGCAGCGTCTTGACCCTCCTTTCCCAAGCAGTCATGCACTCGACAGCCCGGCTGCAAATCATCCCAGGTGCCCCAGCCCTGCCTGGTGAGGTCTGCATCATGTTACTAACAGTCAGTAACGTTAGTAGGCGTTCATGGTGCCAAGAGCGTAACATACTTTATCTCACTGGATCTTCACACCTTTGAGGTAGGTGCTCTTACTTTCTGTGCTTACGGATGAAGAAGCTGGCACAGGAAGGTTAAGTGACTTGCCCAAGTCACACAGCTGCCCAGGTGTTCAGTGAGGTCAGCCGGATCCTGAGCCTGTGCTTCCAAACTCTACGCTCCCAGTTCTCCTTTCCTGGGTGTGTGTGTGTGCAGGGGGGAAGGAGACCAGGGCCCGGAATCCAGTCTTAGATTCTGCTCTGGCTCTGTGACCAACTCGCTTTCCCACTTCAGGCCAGGCCCTTCTCTCTTGGCTCGTTTTACCACCTCCATGATCAGGGGGCTGGATGAGGACCTGTACAGGTCCCTCCTGCTGGGGCATGCTGGGCAGGCACCCAGACCTGCAGGAACAACTACCAAATCCAAAACCTGCTGAGCTGGCGTTCGGCCCAGAAGTTGCAAACTGGGGGCCACCAGCTGATTTCACAGTGCAGAAGTGTTCTGTCTGGGCCTCAGCATTAACAACAAAAAAACTTTTCAAAATTGGGAGATCTCACATAATGATCCAGGTTTCTAAGCTTCCTCGAAGGAGCAGGTCAACGGCCCGGACCTGTGGTCTACCCTAGGCGACGACTGACTGGAGCTGCCTCCTTAGAGGCCGGTGTGCTCTCGGCTTCCCTTCCCCATCCTCTTTCATTGCGTTACCTGCCTGGCCTCAGCAGCCTTATAAATTTCTGACCCTGATATCCAGCCCCCATTGTATATGTGGACAAACCAAGGCCACCCGGGGAGTCAGTGAGGCAAAGTCTGTCCTCTTCCCTAACATGCTGCTACCTCCTTCAGCAAGCAGTAGTCGGGAGCCAGAGCAAAGAGAAGGGTTTGTTCAGTCTCCTTTGGGCCAAAAAGGAATGTCTTAGTACTGTCTTTGGAGGGGAATGGCTTGGCAGTGATGCCCAGGCAGAAGCACAGGCTCCCTAGAGCTTAGCTCCTGGCTTCTGCTTTGGTGGGCCAAAGTTCTCATCTCTTCCTGCTAGGCCCCTCCCTGTCAGGCTGGCCTTTAGAAACCTGCTGTGCTGTCTTCTCACGGATGGGAGATGTCCATCCATTCAGTGAAGGTCTACTGAGTTCCCGCTACGTGCCAGGCAGGCTGTGCTGGCACTGGGGACTGTGGTGGGGAACCAGGCAGACCTGGACCCCATCCTCCCAGAGAGCAAGGCTGGAGCATGGGTCCTTCCCGCCGGAGAGCGATTCTGAACTCTCAGTAAACTTCACTGGCCCCCCTGGCTCTAATTTCTTAGAAGCCATAGAAGAGATAAACACAGGTGTGTACGTGACTGGAGTATGACAAGTCTCAGGAGGGATCCCTTGACAAGAGCCCTGTGCTGTCTGGCCTGTAAATCAGTACCACTCAGCCAGGCAGCAGAGACCTTGAGGCAGGGTAGGGTTTGGCTGAAACAGGTAGTCAGCCCAGGGTGGGATCCTCTTTCTCCAGCCCTTCCAGGGATGCCCCAAGCCGATCCCACCTCTCCCCTTCAGCTCTTCCTAGCCCAAACGGGAGAAACCACACAAACCTGGCTATTTTCCTCTTGGATTCTCCTCCAAATGAAATCAGGGGAGTAAGATCATTCTGGTCTCCAAGTACAACCCACATAACCCTTTGGCTTGCTTGGCTCTTTGCTGAGATGACGACTGGCCTTGGGTAACAACGACACTTTCCCTTACTGACTGCTCATTATGTGCGGGCCCTGGGCTGGAAATTTCACACGTTATCTTATCAGATCTTCACAATACCCTGTGAGGTGTAGCCTCTTACTATTCCCATCTTGCAGACAGTAGAATTGAGGGCAGAGTGATTACACAACTCACCCAGTTAAGAAGTGGTACAGCCAAGGATTCTGACCAGATGAGTCTGACACCAAAACCTGAGGCGTTAACCACTATGCCCTACTGCCTCTGTTGTCCACTCCAGACCCTTGAGGATGGCTAGGTGAGAGGGGCCCTGCAGCATACTCAAGCTTTTTGGACTGTTGCACTATCCTTAAAGCCTTTTTGCTTTTTAAATATCAGCAAAACTAAAACCAGGAGAGCTTTGATTTTTATTTTAAATCCTATTCAACTGAAAAAATTAAATCTGCTTCTCAGTCCTTGGCTCTTCCTGCCTAAGTGGCTGGCTGCTGTGGGGATCATTCATCCTCCCCATGTCCCTGTTTCCTCCATTGCTGCTGCACAGCAGCTAGGCCATAAGCAATATCAGGAGGTAGAGAGGCAAAAGGAGATTGTCTATCTGTGTAGTGTAGGCTTCCAGGAGTGACACGGTGCTGATGGACCCCAAAATCCAAGCGTAACTGTAGTTTAGGTCCACTCCACTGTCAAAGATTAAGATCAGAGCTACAGAAATGATCTGGGCAAATATAGATGTCATGGTCCCCTCAAAAGTCTTTTTGGTTCCAGGCCAGCGAATCTCCCCCATGGTGCTGCCAAATATGGAGGCCACAGTGTCACCTACACCAACAGCCAGGACACCTGCATAGGGGACTAGAGCCCTCGCTCCCCCTAGGCTACCCTTTTGTGTGCAGGGTCTGGGGACTAGCCAAATGGGAAGAGACATGCCTAGAAGCAGGTAGATGTGGGTCAGGATGAGTGGTCCACTGTCTCGTTCATCCAGGAAGAGGGACAGGAGGCTCCGCAGAGTGTGGCCCAGGGGCTTGATGCGGAAGTAGCGCACATACTCCAGGAAGATGAAGACCGCTAGACATACGGTGGCGGCCACGTAGAGCAGTGGCCGGTCAAAGATGATACCTGGGATGTAGGTGGCTACTACAATGAAGTGGAAATACTTCCGTGCAATGGTGGGGGCCTGGTGCTTCTTGGAGTCAGAAGATGACCGCTTGGCATTCTGGTATAGCACCACCAGACAGGCCAAGGTGGCCAGCAGAGACCAGTAGGCTAGGAGGTAGACTCGGGTCTCTGTCTGGAAGAGGAACTGAAAAAGCCAGAGCAGGGGGTTCCTGTGGATGAGCCGGTGCAGCCAGGGCAGGACCACGCCAAGGCCCAGCACACAGGTCATGAGGTGGAAGAAGATGGAGGAGGCCCAGGTGCCTGAGTCCATGAAAACAAAGAGGGTGCTGAAGAAGATGCCCATGAGCACCATCCCTACCAGTACGACCAGAAGGAAGAAGTCCACCGGGTCCCCCTGGCTTTCCACCACAGTCAGGGAGCGTTTGATGAGCTGGTTGAGCATGAAGCTGATGCCACCCAATACCAGCAGTGCCTCTCCAGGGGTGAAGCAGCGGGGCAGCAGATACAGCAGGATCATGTTGAGGTAGACGAAGATCAGCAGGACCTCCAGGACCTCGATCACCTCACCTACACTCAGCGAGTGCTTCATGATATAAATGATGACACCTCCAGCCAAGCCTGAGATGACACAGGTGTTGGTGGGTACTGGGCGAGTGATGCCCAGTGCCAGTACTGATGAGAAAAGAGCCACTGCCATGCCAGTGGCCGCCACCACAATTCCAAAGCGCTCAAAGTATGGGTTCCCCGCAGCCTGGCAGCGCTCCTTCATCACCAGCCCGAGCAACGGCATGACCACCGAGGCGGGCAGTAGGCCACTATTTGCCGACGTTCGGAACTGGAAAACAGCGCTTCCCTGCTGTAGCAGCCGGTCCCATTTGTATTGGACGTAGAAGGCCTGCACTGCGAGGGCCACAGCGCACCACGAGTAGCGATCCCACACGGCTGCGTGGATGCTCAGCACCACTACGAACACCACTGCCGCCTCTGCCAGCACCGACCCGCTTAGCGGAGCCCCGGACCCAGGGGCCGGCGGAGCGCACTCTCGAGTCATCTCTCTAGACCTGGGACCGCGGAAAACCGGGGTGACAAGGGACGCTTTGGACTCTCGGCCGCTTAAGCCCCGCCAGGCAGACAGCGGTAGCTTCACCCAGCCAGGACCTATCTCCGTTCTCCAGTTGCGAGAACTCTCTGCCGCCTGGGAGCTTCCTACCTACGGCGCAGACGTCTGCCCTCGGCCGTCTGCCTCACTGCCTCCGCTGCCCTCGCCCGGGTTTCCTCACCTCTCTGGGCATCGCCATTTTAACCCCGCCCCGCCGTCACGTGACGAGAAGCCCCTTCCACGCCCTGGAGGCGCGTGGTCACGTGGGCGTGGCGTCTGGGGGCGGGGCTGGGGCGCGCGCGCGCGCGAAGATGGCGGCGGCCGCCGATGATCCGTGTGTGAGGTGCGGAGCGGGCCGACTCGGCGGGGGTGGTTGTGAAGCGGCGGGTCCAAGCAGAGCTGAAGCTGGGCGGGAGTTGGGGGCGTGATGTGGCGGCGGTGGCCGGGCGAAGGCCGGCTAGATGGACAGGCGCCGGGACAGGAGGCAGTTACGTCCAAACGGTCCCCGCGCGCGGAGATCTGAGGCGACTTGTCCGAGGAGGGGGACGGTGCCTCACCCCTTCTCTCGGCGCCGGCCTCGCGTCTCTTCACCCAGTCCCTTTCCTTTCCTCCCCTCTCCCCTCGGGGCGTCCCCCCGCGCCCCCCCACTCCCACCCCGCGCTTCCTGTCCGGCGTGACGCTCCCTCGAGGCGCGACGGGGCGCCTCGCGGTCGCCCGGGGAAGCCCCCACCGCGTCCCCGCTGCAGCCTCCGGTGCCGAGTCCGGCAGCGCTCCCCAGGTTCCCCCATGTGCTCTCGTTGGGAGGCCTGTTTCGGGCGTCGCCGAGCCACCTCCCGGCAATTTCTGCCCTCTTTTTCGCCGCTCAGCCTTTCATTCATCCATCTATTCATTTTTTCACGCGCTGATTTCGTTAGCCGACATTCTGGGTACGGTACTGGGCATTGGGGACGGGAAGATAAAATATTAGAAAGAAAGAGACAGTTCTTACTTCGACAGTGCGTACTGGCGCCAGACACTGGCGACGCGCTTTCTTTCCTGTGTTATCTCATTGACTCCCACAACTCCCTCCGTGAGGCACCTTGAATTGTACAGATGACTCACCAACCCAACTCAGACCTGGCTGAGGGGTAAAGTGAGGATTCACCCAGAAGTGTGTCCGACTCCGAAGCTTAAACCAGATCACCATGCACTCCATCGTTCATTTAAAAGCTCCAAGTGTCGTCCCTTTTCCCTACCACCCTCCTGCCTCCCCGTCCCTGTCACTTGTTCCCTGTGCCAGCAGTGTTTCCCCACTTTTTTGTTTTGTTCAGTACTGTAGCCTCAGCACCCACAAGAGCACATAACAGGCTCTCAGTCAGTATTTATTACAGGTATCGTCCGTGTTCTCTGATACCACTTGCCTTCACCTCTCTGCTCAAGTGAGATTTTCTGCTTTGGCATTTCCATTGAACTACTTCCGAAGCTTGTGAGGACCAGTTTGCTTTTCCTCCTCTGCTGTTTCATGTTAGCTCTTATATGGAGCAGCATTGTGGCCACTGTGCCCTCCTTTTCTTAGGCTTATCTTATAGTCATTGCGGAACTCTGATAAAGTTCCGCTCCTGCAGGGGGTAAGACGTTCTTTAATGAAAGAGGACAAGGGAAAGAAAACTACTAATTTGCCTGAAAGATTCTTTCTTCATCCTGGGGAAACTACCAAACTCATACCTGGAGATGGAAGAAATGGCACTTGGAGTTCTAGGCTCTGCTTTGCTCATAGACTATTTTAGGAGTTTGCTTTCTTTCTTTTCTTTCTTTTTGTGCTGGAAGGCACGTTGTAACGATTGAGATTATACTGAACAGTAGCCTTCTGTTTGAACTGCCTAGAGGTTTGGACTAAGAGAAAACTTTCCCTGGTGCCTGCTGATTTGCAGATGACAACAGGCAGATCACTTTATCATTTGAGTCTGTTTCTCCAAATGTGAGTCTTTTTCAGAGTGGTATTGAGGTGGCTCTGAAACATATAGGAAAGTGTATGTTAATATGGATTGGCACTAAGGGGGAAAAAAAGACAAAATATGAGTTGGCACTAGTCAAAAATGCAATAATACTTAACTCAGGGTTTTGGGAAACTCACTGAAGGTTTGGCAGAAAGGTTGAATATTGGCATTTTGGGGGGTATCTGTTGTGTTCTTCAGTTAATATGTGCTTGATAACAACTGTGGTTTGAAAAACTTGCTGCTTAGCTTAAATCTCAGTTCTCACTAGAGAGGTGTGCCTCATCTGGATTCACAGCATCCATGGGCAGTGGCCTCTTTTATTCATGATTTCCATGTGAAATATTCTAACTGTGTTTCTCAGAAGAACTATAGCAGAGTTGGTTGGCTGTGTCTCAGGCTTTGTATCAAAAGGACTCAATTGTAGAGACAATTATTTCTGACCTCCTGGTAGCTTTTATCCAAAGGTTTCCAACCACATGGATCTCTCTAAGGAAGATAATTTCCAGTTTCCATTAACATCAGCTCTTTTAGGAATGGAGTTCCTTGTTGTCTGCTAGAACATTGGACTGGAAGTCAGTAATTTTTTTTTTAATCTTCACCTTTGAGGAAAATTATTCAATCTCTGTGCCTTAGTTTCTCCCCAAAACACTTAGTTCAAGTTATGTATTGTGCAGATAAATGGGAGACACTAGCACTTACATCATTTCTTGAAAATATGTGTGAAAGATGTTACCCCGAGTCTTGAGTTGGACATCACAATTCCAGCCATGTCTGCTGTGTCTTGAGAATCAGCTGCTCAAACCTCAGGTCTCAATTTGAGGTGAAGTCCTTCATCGATTCCTGGATCACGTCCCAGTGATCTCTCTCTTCTCTGACTTTTTTCTGTCCTGTATGGTTCTATTCTTTTGTTAGGATCAGGCCCTTTGGTACTTTCTACTCTTTGCTGATTGTGTAAGGTATGTTTACTGTCCTTTGTCATTCCCGACACTAGTGAGCACCCTGAAGATCTCAGATTTATTTGTATCCCCTTTATTCCTAGACCATAAATGTGTAGACATTGAGGAACCTGTTTAACACTCATTTACACAAGGATTCCCTTCCTGATAAACTACCATTTTCTCCTTTATTCTACCTTCTCTTGGCACTTCTGCATATATTTGTTTTTTAGTTTTTGTGTTCCACCTAGATTGCAGGTCTAAAAGGGACTCATATCATTCTTATTCTTTAATATTTGCCCATCAGCATGTATTTTTTGAGCCTCTTTGTGTTGGGATATGATCTACCGTTGTAAGACTGAAAGCTTAACCTCAGTCCTTGCCTACTTACAGTGTCAATTCTTGGGTGCAACTTTTTAAAAAAAAATTTTAACAATTTTTAAAGGTTATTTTCCATTTATTCTTGGGTGCACCCTGAAGCAGTGTAATGTAATGATCAAATCCTGGAGTCATGCAAACCTGGATTCAAGCTCTGGCTCCATTATAAATTAGCTTTGTGGTCTTAGGTAAGTTACTTAACCACTCTGAAACCTTAGGTTCCTAATGCAATAATGGAGGCAATAACAGTCTTTGCCTCATTGGTAAATTGAAATATTCAGTAAGACAAAGCATTAAGGACTGATTTAGCACAGCGTCTTACATAACTGCTCAATAAATGTTGGCTAATCTTATCACACTCATTTTTAATAAACATTATTATTTTGATAACTTATAACAAAAAGACCGTAATATGACATGGCTTTGTGAATGAGGATGAGTTCCTAAAGAAATAACTAATTCTTTTTTCTTTTGAGTAGTAAAAGTTACTGCTTCACTTTAGGGCACTGATCTATCTTTAATATTGTTTAGTAACAGCGTCTTTTTCTCCCCAACCCCCCATCGCCCCCCCAAAAAAGTGCCACTAAATGTATCAAACATAGAAGGCAAGGAGGGTCTGCACTGACCAAGCCTTTTACCTGCTCCTCTGAGACTAATTGATGCCCTAGAGCAGTGGTAATTTAGGGCTTCATTTGGGTACTTATTTTAAAATGTAGATTTCCCATACCCAACGCCCAGCCTCTGAGAATGAGTAGCTCTGGGTGATGACCAGGATTCTACACTGTTGGTATGTTGTTTATAGCTGATTTTGCTATGTTTGGTTTGAGGATCAACTGCATTTTGAGAAACACTCTTCTAAGGACTTTTTTTTTTTAACTGTACGAATTTTGGTGTAGCAAATGCCCACAGCTCAAATTTGAGGAAACAAGGAATTCTGGATCTTGGCAGCTGGTCCTTGAGAACTGGTATTGGTATTTTCAGTCTCCTGAGAATCGCTGCTACCTGGCTAGTTAGAGATTGAATTTCTGAAAGCAAATGCAGATACATTAAAGCTTATTGATGGGGCAAGCTTTTGAAATTGGAAGGTGTAATATCAAGAAAGAGTGATTAAAAAAAAAGTAATTTAGCTCAGGCATGCAAAAGCCTTCAATTAATGATAAATTTCTCTCCATTAATTGTGATGTACTGTTAGCCCCATTATTAGCTGTGTGTTATATAATAGGTATCCAGTGTGTTTTGTACGAACCAGAAGCTATCCTCAGTAAAGTAAAAATATATGCCATTTAAAATAAAGGCCTTCCTTTATTTTTTGCTAATTCAGATTTATCAAACAAATACATTAGATGTTAATTATTCTCTTTACCAAAGGCATTCTTTCAAAATTTACTGTAAATTTCTTTAAATTGTGAGCTTGCCTTTGTCTTTAATTTCTTAGGGCTTGGTTTATTCATGTCTTTTAATATACATTGCCAGTACAAAGGGACTTACTTATTTCATTAACTGGATCTGATCTTGTAATTTTTGAATAGTGAATGCTCTCTTGTTGTCAGAAAAATGATAAGTGATTCCACAGTGCAGTTGTGGGAGTTGGTGACTATTGATTCAGAAGAAATGAAGTTTTCTTAAAAGCATTAACCCTTAGGAAAGAGATTTATGATTTTTAGGCATGGGCTTAATCCTCTTTTGATGGGAAAATTCTGGAAGACCATTTTAAAAAAATGTTTATTTTTCATTGAAGTATAGTTGATTTACAATGTATTAGTTTCTGATGTGCAGCGAAGTAATTCAGTTATATGTGTATGTATGTAATATATATTCTTTTTCATATTTTTTTCCATTATGGTTTATTACAGGATATTGAATATAGTTCCCCGTGCTTGTCTTGTTTGTCTATTTTATATATGATAGTTTGTATCTGCTAATCCCAGACTCCTAATTTACTCCTCCCCTATCCCCTTTCCCATTTGGTAATGTAAATTTGTTTTCTGTATCTGTGAGTCTGTTTCTGTTTTGTAAATAAATTCATTTATATCATATTGTAGATTCCACATGTAAGTGATGTCATATGTTTATCTTTCTCTTTCTGACTCACTTCACTTAGTGTGATAATATCTAGGCCCATCCATGTTGCTGCAAATGGTATGATTTCATTCTTTCTTATGGCTGAGTAGTATCCCATTGTCGGTATATACCACATCTTTTTTTTTTATCCATTCATCTATTGATGGGCATTTAGGTTACTTCCATGTCTTGCTTATTGTAAGTAGTGCTGCTGTGAACATTGTGGTGCATGTATCTTTTCAAGTTAGGGTTTTCTCCAGATATATACCCAGCAGTGGGATTTGCTGAATCATATGGTAAATCTATTTTTAGTTCTTTATGGAACCTCCATAGGGTTTTCTGTAGTGGCTGCACTGTTTTACATTCCCACCAGCAATGTAGGAGGGTTCCCTTTTCTCAACACCCTCTCTAGTATTTATTGTTTGTGGACTTTTTAATGATGGCCATCCTGATAGGTGTGAGGTGAAATCTCATTGTAGTTTTGATTTGCATTTCTCTGATAGTTACCCATATTGAACATCTTTTCATGTGCCTATTGGCCATTGGTATTCTTTGGAGAAGTGTCTGTTTAGGTCTTCTGCCATTTTTTGATTGGGTCATTTGTTTTTTTGTTTGTTTGTTTGTTTTGTTTCTGAGTTGTATGAGCTGTTTGTGTATTTTGGAAATTAATCTCTTGTTGATCACATCATTTGCAAATATTTTCTCCCAGTCTATAGGTTGTCTTTTTGTTTTGTTTCTGGTTTCCTTTGCTATGCAAAAGCTCATAAGTTTGATTAGGTCCCATTTGTTTATTTTTACTTTTATTTCTATTGCCTTGGGAGACTGACCTAAGAAAACATTATGATGATTTATGTCAGAGAATGTTTTGCCTGTGCTCTCTTCTATGAGTTTTATTGTATCATGTCTCATATTTAAGTCTTAAAGCCATTTTGAATTTATTTTCGTGTATGGTGTGAGGGAATGTTCTAACTTTGTTGATTTACATGTGGCTGTCCAGCTTTCTCAACACCACTTGCTGAAGTGATTGTCTTTTCTCCGTTGTATATTATTGCCTCCTTTGTCAAACATTAATTGACTGTAGGTGTGTAGGTTTATTTCTGGGCTCTCTATTCTGTTCCATTTATCTACTCTTTTTTTTTTTTTTTGGCCAATACCATGCTGTTTTGTTTACTGTAACTTTGTAGTATTGTCTGAAGCCTGAGAGGGTTATGTCTCCAGGTTTGTGCTTTTTCCTCAGAATTCCTTTGGCGATTCTGGGTCTTTTGTGGTTCCATATAAATTTTAGGGTTTTTTTGTTCTAGTTCTGTGAAAAATGTCATAGGTGATTTGATAGGGATCATATTAAATCTGTAGATTGCTTTGGGTTGTATGGCCATTTAACAATATTAACTCTTCCAATCCAAGAGTATGGGATAACCTGAAAGACCATTTTTAGATAGGGCTAGTGCTTTGTGTTACTGTCTTAATGGGGGAAAGATTTTTCAGTTTATCCTAATAGTTAATATAGCTTGCTTTTTTGTTGTTAACTGTCTAGTATATTTCACTAGGACCTTTTCATCTTCTCTCTGCAGATAGGCTTTCTAGGCAGTGTTAATTATTTCAGGTTACTATTCTAGGGCTTAGTATACTTTTTATAACCATTTCTTGGGAGACTTTCTTAACGGTTACATTTTAAAGTTTAATTCTGGACTTGAAAAAAACACAAAACATGTTTCCTGAAATTCCAAAGGCATGAATGAGGGAAGGAACTGGAGTTAGCACATGACTGTGAGTATATCTGAAGAGCTTATTGGGGGCAGGGACTACATCTTATGTGTGTTTTTTAATCTCATGTGTCTAGCGCTGCATGTGGCACCTACTGGGAATTTATTAATAAATGAATGAATGTAGTGCCATTCATCGTGACTGTTAGACTTTACTTGATGAAGAAAGTGCATTATGAAAAAAATTTTTTAAATAAAAAAAAGACAGAAAAGAAAAAGAAAGTGCATTTTGTCATGTATTTAGAAAATTTCCCAGAAATGAAATAAATTAGTCTTTTTCTAGATTCTTGTTCCTTATTGGTTGCTACATTTTAGTTAGATGGGAGGAGATAGAAATACTAAATTGAGGTGTCTTCTAAGCATAAAAGATGTACTGTAATTCATTAATTATTGTGTTTTGTTTATTCTATAATATGCTTTTTTTTCCTAAAAGAGCAAAATTACCTGTTTTCTGTCATTTTTCAGGAGCAGTAGAGAACTGTGGACAATTCTGCTGGGAAGGTCAGCTCTGAGAGAACTGGTAAGTGGTGGTGTTCTTGAATGGATTCTGTGGTTCTTTGTGTAGCTTATATTCCCAAAAAACCCCCTGCCTTCTCTTTGAAGTAGGAGGTAAACATGTTTTTTATTCCTAAAACTTTATAGTCATTATGCATTTCCCACTCTTCCCAGCTGAAATACAGTGTATCTTATAGTGTAGCTGAAGTTTTCTAAATCTCCACTTTTCTTTGGTCCTTAGTGATTTCTTTTCTGAAAAGATGCCAGTGCTACTTGACTGACTGCTGAGGATAGGGGTGCAAATACCATTTTACTACCCCAGGCTGAGGAAGATTCTCAGCCCTTTTCTCTGTTTCATACTTTGCTTGCCTTTTCTTCCTTTTCTATTTAGCTAGCTGCTTAAGTCACAGAGGCTGAGATTTCTAGGACATTTCCAAGTATCTAATCAATAGAGGACAGTTCTTCATGTTGGTCCCTGGGTGTTCTGACCCTGTGAGGGTAAAGTGTTAAGATGACGTTCAGTTATTACTATTGTTACTGTAATTAACATAATGAATGTTACACTTTTTTAGAGTCTTAACATTTTTTTGATATGCCTTCATTTGATAATTCCACTTCCAGAAATATATCTTTAAAGAAATCCTGAAAGAATATTGTGTACAAAGCTCTCTACCGTAGTATTATTCATGTAAATAGAGAATTACAGCCAGCTTAAGTGTATCAACTTTAGAGGAATGGTAAATGAATTTTGATCTAGCCACTTGATAAAATATTATGCAACCACTAGAAAGGATATTTATCAAAATTTTCATAATAAGGTTAAGTCATTATGTTAGAATGTTAAACAAAGAAAAGGAGGCTACACAATTCTATATTCAAAATTATTTCAACTGTGAGGAAAATACATATTAAAACGACTCGAAGGAATATGTAATCTTCAGTGTGATCCTGGAATCTGATTAAAATTGCATTTGTATAATTTCCTTATTCTTTTTCAGAATCAGATTGAGGCAGAGCTGAATAAACATTGGCAGCGTCTGTTAGAAGGGCTTTCTTACTATAAACCTCCCAGGTATGGCTATTCCACGGGTCTCGTTTGAGTAATTCCCCTGAGGAACCTGGCATAGACGAAACCATCCTTGTGTAGGATTTCATGATATTGCTGGGTTAGGTTGATCAGAGAGTATACAGTTTGGTTACCAGTGAAAAAGAGTAGGGCACATTTTTTCTACCTGTTGAAGGAAAAGGAGATCCCTTCTAAAAATACAGTGTTGTTGAATCCATTATATAACTCTAGCATCTGGGGATGAGGACTTGTTAAATACTCAACTGATGTTCCTAATATTTATTTCAGACTGTCACGTTTGTGTGAGAAACTGTCAGACCAAAAGCTAGGATATAGCAGTGAACAGTGGTAACAGCAGCTGACACTTAACGTGTCGTTCACTAGGTACCAGCTGCTGTTCTAAGCACTAGACTTACCGTAAATTATTTAATCCTCACAACAACACTTTGAGATAGGTACTGTTTTTATTCTTTGTTTGAATATATAGATTTTTTTGTTGGGCAGTGGAAAACAACAATAATAAAATACAAAGTGGTTTAAAAAGAAGAGAATACATCTTGTAGAATGAGACTCTTGTATCTTAATTCCTAGTCCAGATCTCATTCTACTGTGTATCGTAGTTCCCAGGCTGCTCTCATTTCCCTTCTACTACTGAACATCTGTTAATTTTATTGCATCTTCCCCTCCATCTTCATTCTCTTAGATTAGTGAAGAACTTTCTTTTTTTGATCATCTAGTAACTCTTCCCCCATAATTATTTTGAAGTAACTCCCAGATACTTATTTTATGTGTAAATACTTCACCATGTATTTAAAATACAGGGACTTTAAAAGGAAGATAATCACTGTATTACCACATTTGGACACTTTTATTATTGTTGTTTCCATTTTACAAATGGGGAAACTGAGGCACAAAGAGGTTAAGTAAGTTGCCCAAGGTCACACAGCTAGTAAGTGGTAGAACCAGGATTCAAACCTAGCAGTTTTACTCTAGTGTCTATGTTCTTAATCATCATTCTGTGTTGCCTCTTTCAAAACTTACTGTTTGACCTTATAGTAGCCTTTGTGTTGTGGATTTTCTGTAAAATATGAAAGTCTCTCTTAAAAAAAAAACCCAACAACAACATGCTTTAGTTCATAGAATGGGCATTAGTGGCATGAGTTTGTTTTTTTTTAAGATAAAATTTCTTTTTATAGTAGCTTGGGATTTAAAGTCTGACAGATTTTTTTTTTTAAACTGCAGGCTTAATTTAAATTTAATTTTTTTTTAATTAAAGAAAATTCTTTTTAATGTCCTCTTTCTGTTCCAGAATTCAACCCAGGGTAACATTTACATTTAATTATCATGTCTCCTTAGCTCTTAGCTGTTACAGTATCTCAGTCTTTCCTTGATTTTCATGACCTTAAACAGTGTTGAAGAAGACTGGTCAATTATTTTGTAGTAGAATGCCCTCAATTTGGAATCATCTGATTTTTTTTTTTTCATTATTAGATTGAGGTTGTGGGTTTTTGGAAAGAATACGCAAAAATGAAGTGCCGTTCTTATCACATCAGAGCAGAGGGTACATATTATCCATATGAAATCACTGGTGACTTTATAACCTTGCTCACTTGGGTAGAGCAGCATTTGCCAAGTTTCTCCTCTGTAAAGTAAATTTTTTCCTTTTCCCTACTCTGTTTTTTGAAAGTGAGTCACTAAGTATAGCCTACTTTTCAGTTTAGGGATGTAGTGGAATTAAACTCTACCTTCTCTGGCAGGTAGCATCTATGTCTATTACTGAGACTTCTTCTATAGAAAGATTTTTTTGCTTTCTTTCCCATTTATTTATATATTTATTTATTTATTCATTCCTTTATTTAGATCATTATGGTCTCATTTATTTTATGCTTTGTTTATACCTTGTTCCAGCTTTGGCCAGTGGGAGTTCTTTCAGGTTGGCTTCTGTGTCTTTTTGATAGGCTGCTATCCTTTTGTTTTCTGAGCATTTTCTTACTTCCTGGCATTACAGGATGCTCCAGGCTCATCTAGTATTTTCCCCACCTCAGCTCTAGCATCAGCCATTTCTCCAAGGAATTCTGGTACCTTTTATTAGAGAATGATGTTAGAAATCAAGATCTAGATGCTGGGTGTACTCCCTGCTACTGGGATATCGTAACATTTAGGCTTTCCCAGTGGGCAGAGCTAGGTAATATATGTATATACACTAACAGATCTGGTTTTAAATTTCACTTAAACTTGTTAGCTGTGGGATTTTTGGTAAGTTATTTATTCTTTCTAAGTGTTGTTAATTTCATTTGTAAAATGGGCATAGTAATGTTTACCTTCCAAGATAGTTGTAAGGATCAAAAATAATGAATGTAATTCAATATATCTACAAATAATATAGTTATAACTGTAGTTTGTAACAGACATATACTATATTTATTACTTAGACATAAATAGTTTTGTGTTAAAAAGTCTGTAGAGATGAACTTGTGTGTGTGTATGTATTTTATAGGCACTTAAAGGACAGAAAAAGGTCTGTAGTAAAAATATCTTTAAGTATTTTTATTTTAAACCCCTAGAGGATCAATGAGAATGAGGAAGTGATTCACTGTTCTTTTCATAGTCCAAATTCAGCTGAAAGAGTGAAAGCTAGTAAAGATGTAGCTTCACCGCTGAAGGAACTGGGTTTAAGAATCAGCAAGTTTTTGGTGAGTAAAAATTAACACTTGCTCAGTTTATTACCTGCAGGATGAATGGATATGCATGGTTTTATTGTTAGTGATTATTAATGAAAATTTGGTTTATTTCAGTTTGGGAGATAAATTGAGCATATTGTGTTTCAGAAATGTCCAAGTTGTAGCTCTTCTTGGTAAAAGCCACAAGTCAAGTTGCCTGACCCGTTTACTACATACATACAGAGTTTTCTTCAGCATACTTACGGTGTTCTTTAAGTTGACTAGGTTGTATCTATTTATGTAGCTGTTTCCTTTTAATTTTTGGAAACCCAGATCATGCCTGTTGTTTTATTAATGTGCTTGGTGAATAAGCACAGTTGTTTCTGACATGTAAATTCAGTTGGCATGTAAATTATATATCAGTGGCTACTCCTTTTTTCTCCTGTTTGGGTTAAAATTGTTACGTTGTATGGAATCCAAAAGAATTTTTTTTTTTAATTCAAGCTCTTCGTTCATTCCAGAGGACAAATCTTTAGATTGCTTTACATGCTATGTGTGGTTTCTAAGCTGAGGTGGCTGCTCCCTCCCTTATGACTTCTGTTTTCAGGGTCTTGATGAAGAACAGAGTGTGCAGTTACTCCAGTGTTACCTTCAAGAGGATTACAGAGGTACTCGGGACTTACTAAAGGTCTGTAGCTGTATCCAACTCCCTTCTCCTGGCTTTATCCTTTTCTTTGTTGGTTTTAGATAATTTAGGGTTTTGGTACCAGTTCTCTGCAACAGATGGGTAATCATACAGCTGTTCTCAGGAAAGGCTTTGTAAGACTTAAAAAAAAAACACATCTGCTTAAGCTGAGGTCTGTCCTCAGACTTGGAGGGGTGGAGAGGTCAAAGATTGACATGTTAATCATAGAACCTCAGGATATCAGAGCTGAAAAGAACCTGAGACAACATCTTGCCTATCCAGCCCCTCATTTTACATTTGAGAAATTGAGACCAGAGGAGGGGAGCTGGGATTTAAGCACACAGTTGGATATATTTAGGCGAAAAATGTATCCAGAAATGAATGGGCAATCATAATCTTGAAGGGTACGGTGAAGATGTTTACCTTTTCTTCACTAATTGATTTTGCTTATAAGATGGCTTCTTGACTGTTCTCTTTTTCTTCAGACGGTACTGCAAGATGAGAGGCAGAGCCAGGCCTTAATCCTGAAGGTCAGTACTAGTCACCATTTCCATTCTTTGATGTAAAATTGGACAACAGCTTCTTGACCTTGTTCTCCTGAGCATTGCTGCCTTTGACTTTTTTGTTGAGTAAGAATTGAGGTCTTAATGAAGAAGCTTCTTATTAACTCATTTGTGAAACAAGAGGCTTTTATCTGCTGGACCCAACTGAAATCTTTTTTCAAAAGAGATTCTTCAGCAACTGGGGGTGAGAACTGGTTCATGGATATTTTTTCTCTAGGTCTAAATGCAATAGGATTAATTTGTATTTTTTATTTCTTTATCTCTCTCCAACCTTCGAAGTAACCTTCTCACTTAGGATCATGGAATTTGATCGTGTCGTATGAAGTAGTTTCCTGTTTGGTACTTAGTGAGAACTAAGTACATCAGTTGCAAGCAATTAGGACATATACTAGTGGCATTTTTGTATTTGCTTTCATATATTTAGGATATCAGTTTGTAGCACTGTGTGTTACTTCAATTCCCAACTGAGAAATCATGCTAGAAAACTTGTTTATATTATTAAATAATTCATTTTCTCTTGTAGTATTTTACTTGAATCCTAGTTCCTGAAGGTCTTTTGCTTTCTTGAGGCCAAACACTGTGTCTTCATTTCTATGATTGCTTATATAGATCAGACTTTTCCATCCACACCTTTAAGTGATCTCTTTATCAGTAAATTTAAAATTGAATATCTTCTGTGCAGAGGTAACTGATTTTGAATCTTTGGGTTCTTCCCAGATTGCAGATTATTACTATGAAGAAAGAACCTGTATTCTTCGTTGTGTCTTACACCTTCTCACTTATTTCCAAGATGAAAGACACCCCTATAGGGTAAGCCCATTTAGTCCTCTTGGTTCTCTTTACCCTGTAAATTTCAACCATTTTAAATAATTTATTTATATTTGTGTTCTTTTAAATATCTACCTTTTCTTTAGGTATAAGTTACTGTGTTTCGGATTTTTTTTTTAAGGTTGAATATGCAGACTGTGTTGATAAATTGGAGAAGGAGCTAGTTACAAAATATAGACAGCAGTTTGAAGAGCTTTATAAAACTGAAGCACCAACATGGGAGACACATGGAAACCTCATGGTATGTGGTTATTGGACCCTTCTGTAACTCAGAATTATATATCCTTACTCATAGAGCTACAGGTTAAATTATTCATTCACTTACTAACTTAAAACTTTTATATATAAATTATTATTCTTTAGAAAAGTTTTAACATGTCATATGGATCAAAACATTGACTTTAACTAATAGTACTTAATTTGGACCTTTCCCTTTGACTTTGTCTATCCAGTTAATTTACTTTTTGTTCTTACCTAATACGTTCTCAGTGATTAATGGAACTCTAAATCTAAGATTTTACCTTGTTTGTTATCATTATCTATTAAATGTGTGATACTAGTTTAATTGTTTTATATGAGTCTTAAACCAATCTGCATTTAGATTAGAGCATGACCTTTTTGTTTTGAAAATAATACATGTTTATTAAAACAATTCAAGAAAAATACAGACAGTAGCTATTTAAAATATTTAATAGAAGAAAAGGGCCCACTTACAACAGCATCAGAAACATAAATTTCTCAGGAATAAGCTTACGGCAATCCAAAATCTAAATGAAGGGAACTTTAAAATGCTAAAACTGTAAAAAGACGTCATAACCAAATGGAAAGACAAGCCACATTCTTGAATAGAGAGACTCAGTACCATAAAAGTGTCAGTACTTCTTATTTTAATCTATAAATCTAGTGTGACCCTAGAAAAAATACTAACAAGTATTTCTTTTGTCTTTTATTTTAGAAATAGACAAAACTGGTTTGAAGAAATAAATAAGAGTAGCCAGGAAGCTTTTGAAAAAGGAAAATTAGCTTTATTAATTGATAAGACTACAGTAATTTAAAGCATGGCATTGGTACATGAATAAACAGACTGATGAACAGCACAGAATAGGAAGTCTAGCTGCATACCAAATGCTGATCAGGAGTTAGTGTATGATAAAGATGGCATTTCGGGTCAGTGGGGAAATGTTGGGTTAGTCAGTTCATGGTGTTAGAACTACTGGGTAGCCATCTGGAGAAAAATCAAACTGTATCTCCATGTCATTCCTTCTACCAGAATAAAGTCAGAGAGAGATCAGTGATTTAAATTTAGAAGAGTCAACTATAAACATACTAGAAGAAAACTTGGGAGGTGATTTTATTTTTATTTTTTTCAGAGTGGAGAAGACTTTCAAAAAAAAATATTTTGCCATTTTACTTTTGTCTCCCTTTTTTTTTTCACTTTTTTTCTTGGTGAGGGTAGTAATTAGGTTTGTTTGTTTGTTAGTTTCTTTTTGATGGAGGTTCTGGGTATTGAACCCAGGACCTCATGCATGCTAAGCACATACTCTACCCCTGCACTATACCCTCTCCCCTGGAAAGACTTTAAAACTCTGAAGACATAAAAGGAAAAAAAATGATAAACCCAGCAACATCAAATCAAAAAGTTTTACAAGGCAAAAAACCAAAAATAGTGCTGTAAGCAAAGTAAAAAGACAAACTCATAGCCCAAAAGTTTCTTAAAATAGAAAGAGCTCCTATAAAGCAATAAACAAAACCCAACAGAAAAACAGGCAAATGGAATGAATATATTCACGTGACAACACTCTTACCCAAGGGATGTGATAATGGGCACATATTTTGCTGTATAAATTCATATTTTTAATGGAAAATATTATGATAGTATCTAAAAACTAAGAAGCACATATTTCTTGACCTAGTAATTCCACTTCAAGAGTTTATCCTACCTATAAATCCATTCATACTTACAAGAAGTGATTTGTGTAAATGACAAATCTGTAGCATCCCCCAGCTTTATTCAGGTATAATTTATATCCAGAGAAGTTCACTCATTTTAAATGTACAGCTTGAGTTTTGGCAGTTGTATGTAGTTATATGCTGCACGATCAAGATACAGAACACTTAACGTCTACCCAGAAAGTTTGTGGTCTGTGACCCCGGCCCCCAGCAACCACTAGTATTAGTGAATGAATGTATACGGCATATTACTGGAAGGAAAAACAAAAACCTTTAACAGTGGTTGCCTCTGGGAAGAGGTTTGGTTGACTGGGCAATAGGAGTTGTAGGGAGGGAGGCTTATTTTTTAACCTTATTTTTATATATGTATTGCCTAATCAAAATAAAAATTTAAATGTGTTTAAAAATCTGACTTTATTTTTCTCCCATTTTTCTTCATTGGTCTTGCAGACTGAGCGTCAGGTGTCTCGCTGGTTTGTTCAGTGCCTTCGGGAGCAGTCCATGCTGCTGGAAATTATTTTCCTTTATTATGCGTACTTTGAGATGGCACCTAGTGACTTATTGGTATTAACCAAGATGTTTAAAGAGCAAGGATTTGGTAGCAGGCAGACTAATAGGCACCTGGTGGATGAGACCATGGATCCTTTTGTGGATCGGATTGGGTAAGTCTGAACGAATTGAGGTCTTAGAACTTGTACAGAATTTACAGCATGGATACTGTGGTGGTCCTGTGAATGGGTGAGGGGAAGAGGGTAGGTGTACTTTTCATTTAGTAAGTGGGGAAATAAATGGATGTATTACCACGTTCCAGGTCATACAGGGAGTAAAGACTTGGATTTAGAGGGACACCTTCTCTCCAAATAAGTATTGCATTCTGTTCTTACTGTTTTCATCTAAGGGGTTCATCCTTTTGTTCTACAAAAAAATCTGTTGAGCAGCTATTGTAGACCAGGCACTGTGCAAATGTTAAGAAGACAGTGATAAATAAGGCAGGTGTGTTCCCTGCCCTCTTTGAGGTCATAGTTGGTAGACTTTGAATTTTATAGCAGTGAGTATATCCACATTTTGAGGCCTATTTCCTCTGTGAACGAAGATACACACTTGACCAATGAGACAGTTTATCTAGGTCAGATGTAATTGGTGTCTATAGAAACCTTTGGTACTAGATCTACCATTTGGTAGGCACAAGCTACAGAAGATTACCAAGCACTTAAATTATAGCTGGTCAAATCGAGATGTGCTGGAATTGTAAAAACGTACAAGGTTTAGAAGTCTTAGTATGAAAAAAGAATGTAAAATAACTCCGTGAATTTTTTGACACTAAAGTGTCTTACATGTCACCTTATTCCCCGTTGAGATTCAGAGTAGCATATGTGATACCATGGTGTTGTTTTTCTTTCTAGCTACTTTAGTGCCCTTATCCTGGTGGAAGGCATGGATATTGAGTCCTTGCATAAGTGTGCTTTGGATGACAGAAGAGAACTGCACCAGTTTGCGCAGGATGGGCTTATCTGTCAGGTGAACTTGGAACAGCCTCTTATCTTTTCAGGTGGTGATAGTTGAATCTGTGAAAATGAGGAGAGTCCCTCAGGGAGATAAGGACAAAAAAGGCCTCAGGACAGAACCTTGGGAGTTGTCTGTCTTTACAGAGCCTGTGAAAGAAGAGCAAAAGGGAAGAACATTAAGATGGGATGGTCAGAAAGAAAATGAGGAGAGATCCAGGAAAGTTCTAGAAGCATCAGGGGAAATTTTCGAGTCTCCATTTGAACATGTATTTTGTAATCTTAGATTAATACTATTTAAAATCAGAAGAAATAAATTGTGGGTTAAGGGAAGAATAATTGAAGAGTCCATTAATGAGGTGGCGGGGAGTTTGGAAAAGAGTAAAATGTCAGAGTGGGAGAGGGGGGCCACTGTGGGTGAATGGAAGACTTATTAAGCATGATGAGGGATCTTTTGGAAGGGTCATGACCCTTTCTGTTAAGTGACACAGATCTTTCCTCTTTTCATTAGGATATGGACCGTTTGATGTTGACCTTTGGGGACATTCCACATCATGCCCCAGTGCTTTTGGCCTGGGCTCTCCTCCGTCACACCCTGAATCCAGAAGAGACAAGCAGTGTTGTTCGGAAGATAGGGGGCACAGCCATCCAGCTGAACGTATTTCAGTACTTGACCCGATTACTCCGCTCACTGGCCAGTGGGGGAAATGATGTGAGGCTTGGGCTACTGGTGTTTGAGCATGAGAGTGGGCAAAGAGCAGGGCAGGAGCTCATTAATGAATCATGGTAATAGTAATAATAACTGTAAGTGATGTGGATAATGAAAATTTTTAAACTAACCTTTGTAGAGCATTTACTGTGACAGACGTTGTGCTTAGGACTTTGTGCAGTATGTTATTTGCAATGCTTCTGTGCACTAGGGATTATCATCCTGTTTTACACATTAGAAAATTGAGACTGAAGAAGATAGAATTTACCCACAGGAATAGTTATTAGCAGTTAGTGGTGGACACTGTTTGCACCTACCGTGTCTGACTCTGGCAGTGGCAGATACACCATGCCACTATGGTGTATCTCTTAGAAGATAGCTTTGGTCATACTGACTGGAGAAATCTTTTGCGGGTGGTGCTTATTCAACTGTAGCAGGATGAATTAGAAATTCTCTGGAGTGTTGTATTGGGGCTTAGTTTGAATGGCGCAGTTTAATCAGCTTGTTTTGACGTGCTGAAATGAAACCTCACTCAGCCAGCTTGTGGGCACTGGTTGATGTATATTGGTGACAGTTCAGGCAGCTGCATCATTCGTACCAGGATCGACTCTATCCTTTTCAGAGGCTGCATGTGGTTTTCTTCCCCATGAAAACTTTGATCATTTTGATGATGGTTCCCTTTTAATTTTTTTTCTTGACTATGTTGTAGTATTTGTGGGTCCTGCTTTCTCTTTTCTCCCTTTGTCTTCCTGATCTTGGGACTAAATTAGGAAAATTATGAAGACTCAGGTTCCCTTCCCATTTGTTTACTGAAACTATATTAATACGATGGAATCATGTAAAATCTAGAGAAGAGTGGTGTTACTCAGCATTACCCACTGACTCCTTTGTCGTTACAGTGTACCACCAGCACTGCGTGCATGTGTGTGTACGGACTCCTTTCTTTCGTTCTGACCTCGCTGGAGCTGCACACACTGGGCAATCAGCAGGTCAGTGTCTGGCTATCATTGAGACTGTCTACACTGCCTAGCTTTGCAACCATCTCCCTAAGATACTTCTTCAGAGCTGATGTAATACAGACCCATATACTTCAAGTATAATTTGTTTATTGCTGTTTTTCATTTGTTGTATTATAAAAATGATGCATAGGAATGATAAAAAAAAATAGTGCTAATAAAAAGAGAAAAGTGTAATCCCACTACACAGTGTATCCTCTGTTAACATTTTGATGTGTTCCCTTCCAAATATAAAAATATAATTCTCTAGAAATGGAATCACAATGTTTGGTAACTGTTTGGTAACATTTTTTAACTCTGTAGTGCATCTGTCCCAAACATCTGTGGGTGCTGATAAATATTCTGCAATATTTTTTAAATGAAATATTTCAAAGTTATACCAAAGGAGACAAAATTGTATAAGGAACCCTCATGATCCCATCACCAGTTTCCAGGTTATCAGCTCACAGCTGATCTTATTCATTTCTGCCCCTTCCTTCCTTGATTATTTTGAAGCAAATCCCAGACATCATTTAGTTAATATGAATATTTCAGTAAAGCTTCACAACCATTATCATATCTGAAAAAAAAAACATATCTTCAAATAATCAAGTTAGGGTACAGATTTCTAAACATCATAAATTTGTCATAAGTTTGTTTGTATCAGGATATGAACAAACAAGATCCACACATTATTGGTTGATAAGTCTGTCAGATTTCTTTTAGCCTATAGCTATGTTGTCCATGATGGTAGCCACAAGCCACATCATTGTTTAATCTATGAATTCTTTAGGGGTTACTAAGTGGCACTGTTCTAACTGTCTTTCCTCTTTTGTTTATTGGTTGGAACACTGCTATTAAAAAGATTTGTTTCGTAATATATACAAGTATCAAATCGTCTTGTGCCCTTGACTTAACTAATATAACATTACATGTCAGTTATGTCTCAATTAAAAAAAGAAATTTGCTCTCATTAACTGTTTAATACTCTGGTATAGAGTACTGTATATGCTTCTTTTCCTATATTTACCACTTTTCCCTAGCATCCTCCACCAAGTTGGCTAGTGAGGTTTTTAAAAATTTTTTACATAGCATTGTGAACTCATGGATTTAAACATATTAGCTGTGTTTTAATCCATTGCAGTTATTCTTATACTCGGATTGCCCCATCTTTGGCCAGTAAGAGCTTTTTGAGGTTACTTTCTGAATTGGTTTTACACTAACATATTTTGATAGCTCTATTGCTTTTTGATATGACAGAATCTTGCAGGATTATCTTAAAAGATTCTTGTCCCAGACTTAGGATCTGCCTTTTCTCCAAGGAGCCCTGGTTCCTTTCAGTGGGAAATGGCATTTGAGGAGTTCTTTATAAATAAGTCATTGTATTCATTTTTAATGATTAATGACTTATTTTAGAAATTAAAGAAATTGATGAAGTTGATGAAGATGGATATTTATCATTGGAGAGAAAAGAAATTGGTGTTAAGTGAAAGAATCAATTTCTAAAGCTTTAGGGGCACATAGAAGAAGCTTTGCATCCTTTGCCAAAATTCTGGTTGTATTTGGATCCTACTATACTCCTAGAGGACTGATATTAACATATTGGGGTTACAGGTGTCCTAGTACTTGGAATTAAAAAAAAAATCATTTCACATGCCCTCATTAATTCCCAGTGTGTGTGTGCCAAACTCTGTGCCAGGTGCTGAGGATGAAAACTTAAAAAGGCATTATTCTTGCCCTCTACAAGCACAGTTTAGCTGACCTAGTGCCTTGCATTTACAGGACATTTTAAAATTTGCAGTTCATTTCGCCATACGTTATCTCATTTAATCCTTACGACAACACTGTGAAGGAGATAGTGTTTTCACCATTTTACTGAAAAAAGATTTTGAAGTTCAGAAAGGTTAATTTGCCTAACATCAGACAACAGATTAAGATTACATCCCTTACTTTTTAATCCCAGAGTTTTCCTGACATACTAGATGAAGGTATTACTGATACTTCTTTTAACAGAATACAGTTAGGAAAAAAAAAAACGATTGGTTCAGCTAGGGAAAATAAGCCATTTTCTTCCCCCTCCCCCAACAGGATGTAATCGACACAGCATGTGAAGTCCTGGCAGACCCTTCTCTTCCAGAACTATTCTGGGGAACAGTAAGTATGTCAGAGGGAGTTCTGCTATGACATTCTATGTAGCAGAAGAGAACACTTACTTTGTGATGGGTCTTACACTAAGCTTTTAGATCTATTTTCTCATAGTATCTACACAGAGATCTGTGAATTGGATAGTATTGTTATCATAATCATTTTGCATGTGAGGAAAGGTGATGCTCAGAGATGTGAAGTGACTCAACTTGCCCAAGCTCATGACAGCTAGACAGATAAGATCAGGATCGAGTTCTGTCTGACATGAGTCTCGAGTCCACATTATTAACCAGTGTGTTATCTATCCTACCCACTAAGTCTTTTTACATCGAGAGTCTCAGGCACCAGTAGTGCTGTAACTCCTGAACGTACTCTTGGGGGATTGTGACTATGTCACGAATTTTCAGAGTATTGTGACAGGTTAGAGTCAGAATTTGGCTTTGCAGAGAGCAGTTTCTCACCAGGACTTAGTCTTAGCATTGATAACAGCCTCAAGCCTCTAGATCCAGCGGATGAATAAATCTGTTGTCCCTTGAACTGTGGCCTGATTGACTTGCTGGTATATTTTATCCTTTTTCCTGAGATACTATCCAGTCTTACAGAATCAGTGTTCCAGGAGAAGCTGGTGGGAAACGATAATCAGATTGAGGACGTGTTGCTCATGTGTGGTGTCTAGCTGTTGATGTATTGTGGGGTGCTTTTTGCATTAGTGGGCAGTGTGGTCTTCCTCTGGAGTGGGCAGCTGGGCAGAGGTCCCTGGAGGCAGCAGTCTCTCGTCAGGTCCTGACTCAGTTGTTGATAGTCTTTTTCAGTGGAAACATGGAAGTCTTAAATTACTAGAGGTGAATAATGTCTGCCTAAAGGAGAGGATTAATTTTATATTTTCTTACTCTTGCTGGACAGTTCAGAGATGTGTTAATTCGTGGGTGATGTGAAGGTCAGTAACTTCTTCCCTTCCACCATAGGAGCCAACCTCTGGTCTTGGAATCATTCTGGACAGTGTATGTGGAATGTTTCCCCATCTCCTCTCCCCACTCCTGCAATTGCTGCGAGCCCTTGTATCAGGGAAGTCTACTGCCAAGAAGGTAGGTGGTTCAGTTAGATGCTTAGATAAAGTGGGAGCTGTTTTTCAGGAACCCTTTTTGCTTTCCGCATTGAAATTCCACTAACATGGCAAGAATTAGTTTCAAGTTGAATGAAAAATCCCAAAGATAGTGCCTCGATTCTATAAAATTAAATAAAAATCTTTTTATTAAGTATCTATTGTAGGTATTATGAGAATAAGACAGAATGTTAAGTTCCTTAATATTTATTTGGAGGAAAATGAAAGATACAAGAAATAAGTAATAAGCCAGGTGATATATAATTAATGTCATTGGTAAAGATCATACTGTTCAAGAGAGGCAACTCTCTGTGGAGCGAGGAGGGCCTTGAGTTGGGTGTTAAAGAGCGGTGAGGATTTGACAAGGAGAGCAGAGGGAGTTCTAAGGAGAGTCACAGTTACGGGTTTGTCAGAAGTTTGAGAGTCAGCACATACACAGTTAGGCTAAAAGAGCAGAAAAGCAGGTAAGGGGTCTCTTAGAGGTCCCCTTGGTAAATGTGTGGCTGGGTTTTTTCTCTGCGTGTTGGCAGGTATATAGCTTCTTGGATAAGATGTCTTTCTACAATGAACTTTATAAGCACAAGCCCCATGATGTGATCTCCCATGAAGATGGAACTCTCTGGCGGAGGCAGACACCCAAGCTCCTTTACCCTCTCGGTAAGAGAGACAGACCCTGGTTCAGTAGCTTCTTTTCCACGGTCTCTATGCAGACCTCACTGCTGTTTGAATACACAAGGTGCCTTTAAAGCAGGTCCTTCTCCTCTCCACTCTGCTTGTTGATTTGTTAATAAATTATTAGTTACACAGTTTTTTGCATCATTAGACTGTTTTACTTCAAAAATAATGCACGGTCATTATAACAAGGGAAACAGTGCAGAGATACATTTCTTTTAAGTTAATCTCTCTTCAGACCTGCCTTCATCAGATAATCAATGTGAAGAGTTTAGTGTGTATCCTCTTACACATTTCTGTATTCTCTCACAAATTCATTCTGCAGTTTGATTTCATTACATGTGGATCTTACTCATTCTTTTTAGTAACTACATAATTATTCTTGATGTTCCATATTTTTTATCTTTCCCCTTCTAAAGGACGTTTAGGTTGTTAGGTTTTTGCCACTACAGACTATTCCGCACTGGGGACATACACTGGTACTTTTATTTTTGGTACATAGACTCCCCAAAGTGGAATTGTTGGGTACAAGGGTATGCACAATAAAAATTTTAAATGCATGTCTACTGACAGATGAAATGGATAAACAAAATGTGGTTTATATAGGTGAGACACTAAGTCTTCCTAAGAGCCAAAATGTGAAGTATTATTGAGTCCTAAAAAGAAAAGGAATTCTGACATACGCTGTAACATGGGTGAACCTTGAAGACATGATGCTAAATGAAATAAGTCACAAAAGGACAAATACTGTATGATTCCACTCATATTAAGTACTTTGAGTAGTCAGACTTACAGAGACAGAAAGTAGAACAGTGCTTGACAGGGGCCGAGGGATAGAGGAAGGGGAATTACTGGTTAATGGGTTCAGAATTTCAGTTTTGCAAGATGAAAACAGTTCTTTGGGTAGAAGGTAGTGATGGTTGCACAACAATGTGAATGTACTTAATGCCACTGGTCTGTACACTTAAAAATGGTTAAAATGGTAAATTTTATGTATATTTTACCACAATTAAAAAAAATAATAATTAAAAAGTCTTAAATGGATAGTGTCAAATTAAGTTCTAGAAAAAGCTTGATGCAATTTCATTTCCTACTGGCAGTGTGTAAGAGTGACCACTTCATTCTTGTAAGCTCATGTGTATTCCAGGTGCTCAAAGAGTAAAATGTGGAAGGTAGCCTTACTCTTCTAATGTTGACATCACTACTGACTTAACAGTGACCCAGGCACCTGTGGTCCCATAAGGTGGTCTTCCTGTCATCCAGTCATCACTGGGATGGAAAACCACTCTGTACTCCGCTGTTTTAGACACATGGGAAGACTCACTTCCCCTCTGACAAGAGAGAGTTTTGTTTTTGTTTTTGTCTTGCTTTTTAATGGAAAAAATCTGGGGAGGTAGGTTAGCTAAAAAAGAAAACAAAAAACTGTAGCTGTGTTGGATACTTTAGAGACTGCATCTCTGTGTGATTAAATATTGCTGCCTGTTATAGGAGTCAACCTCTTCCTATTGAGTCCTCAGATATTAGACTAATTTCTCTTTCTCTCTTCCTAAGGGGGTCAGACCAACCTTCGCATACCTCAGGGCACTGTGGGTCAAGTAATGCTGGACGACAGGGCTTACCTGGTACGCTGGGAATACTCCTATAGCAGCTGGACCCTTTTCACCTGTGAGATTGAAATGCTGCTTCATGTTGTTTCCACTGCAGGTGAGGTCAGCTTTGGGATACATCACTATGGGAAGAAATACGAACATGCTTAGAGGATTTGGAAAATAGAGAGTTTCAAGATGAAATTCAGAACCATCCAGCTTGTGATTAGTGTAATTTGTTTATCTGGGTCTCAGAGACTGTTCAGTGATCTTAAAAGAATTGTTTTCTTTGGGATCACAAGCTTGCTTTCCTTTCAGATGTGATTCAGCACTGCCAGCGGGTCAAACCCATTATTGATCTGGTCCATAAAGTTATCAGTACAGATCTGTCGATAGCAGACTGTCTCCTGCCCATCACGTCCCGCATCTACATGCTGCTGCAGCGGTCAGTATCTGGTCATGCACCTACTGGCTTGGAGTCTATACACGTTCCACTGTGGGAAGCCCTGGTGTGGTATCTATCCCCAGCTGAGGGTTTTCCTGTTTTTGCATTCCTGCTGCAAGGAGGGGCTTGGAAAGAAAGAACTGGAAAATATTTGTGATGGAACAAGTTGAATTATTCATTTTACTGAGTACACTGCACTGTTTTCCAACCAGATTAACGACCGTGATCTCCCCTCCTGTGGATGTCATTGCTTCTTGTGTCAATTGCTTGACTGTTTTGGCTGCCCGGAACCCAGCAAAGGTGAGGCCCCAAGTCTTCCTAACAGCCAAAAAGTGTCACACTTGATGTATACCTGGAGACACATGGACATATGACTCTTCTTCTCTCTGCTCAGGTCTGGACTGATCTTCGCCACACAGGCTTTTTACCTTTTGTGGCCCACCAGGTCTCCAGCATGAGTCAGATGATTAGGTGAGCCAGAGCGGGTGGGTAGAGGATATTGCCTGGGAGTGCCATTTATGTTTCATGTCTAAGCCAGCTTCATTAGTTTTAAAGATGCTTCTCTGTGCCTGTTTACTCTGCTCCTTGCCCGTCAGCCCACTCCTTGGAAGTGAGTGAGGACAAGGCAAAGGAGATGATGGGCACAGAGGCTTCTGTCCTCTTAGACCAGCACTGGTGGGTCACAGTCTTTAAAGCCTGAGAGAAAGAGAGGTATTTCTCAACCAGCAGTCACCTTAGGTCTGTGGGCATTAACTTTCCAGTCTAGGGAATCCAGAGATGTCTGGATCCAGAGACTTGGCTTCCCTTTTTTAAGCCACAGTCACTCTGTACTTTTCCTTGTTTCATGGCCAGTCAACTTGTCTGGTAGACCGGTTGTTAATACACAGGTTCCACTTTACTGCCTGAGCATTCTCTCCTTGCTTTGTCTTGCCTATAAGACAAGGATGTTTTCCTCGTGTTGATTTGATTTTTCACTTTTAACGTTGTTTATCAATAAGTAACATTCTTAATGCTTACCCTGGGTGTAAAATAGCCTAGATTTGATGAGTTCCTTTGAGAGCTGTCCTCTTTTATGCTGAAGCCATGTAGGTAATACCAGGAATGCTCTTTGATTACAGTTTCTTGAAACTGCCCCCTCCTTTATTCCCCCCTCTGCCTCTCTGTCTTTTCCCAGTGCGGAGGGGATGAATGCTGGAGGATATGGAAACCTCTTGATGAGTAGTGAACAGCCTCAGGGCGAGTATGGGGTCACTGTTGCCTTTCTGCGCTTGATCACCACTCTTGTCAAGGTAAAATCTGGTCAGATGGAAGCATCTGCAATAGTTTCCCTGCCCCAAGCTACTGTAGTCATTTAGTTTGCGGGCAGAACAGTTGTCCTGAAGTTATGGTGATAACGGTTTCTGTGTATTGAGTATTAACTCTATGCCAGATTCTGTAGTAGGTGCTTTGTCTGCATTAACTCATTTAACGCTCAGAGGCTGTATGGTGTAATGCAGTGACTGTCAAGCTATTTGGCTGTAGCCCAGGGTAATAGGTACATATTTTGTTGTGTCCCAGTATACACATGCGTTTGTATACTTCTGAAGCAAAGTTTCATAATACAACACTGCTCTTATTATGCAAGAAGCACTCTGATGTTTTCTAATAAGGTGATCCCACAGTCTGCTAATGGCTCATAGCTCTGTTTGACACATACTTGTGTAGCATGGATTTGGAGTCAGTTAGGTTTACATTTCCGGTTGACCACTTACTAGCTGTGTGACCTTAGGCAAGTATTGAATTTCTCAGACCCTTTCTAAACTGAGATGGTAGATGGTCTCTACTTCATGGACTTGTTGAAAGGGCCACACATGAAAAGCACTCAGCATTGTTCCTGCCTGCAAGAAGCAGTCAATGAATGCTGAAAAAGATAGAAGCAATCCTGTGTAGAAATAGGGATGTGGATATTGATGTTTAGATACAAATAAAGAATCCTCATTTTCAAAATAAGGAAGCTGATGTTAACAAGTAATACTAGCACAAAGATTTTGAGTATCACATCTCCTTTGTGGTATTCAAGTGATAGGACAGAGGTTAGTGGGATGGCTGGTGATCACAGCAGTGAAACTGGCATTCTCCATCAACAACAATTCTATATCCTTTATGTTTAAGATACTTCCCTTCTGCCCAGATTTGTCCTTCATCCCTCTCTGTCATGTAGGTGCCTTTTGTGACATTGTCACATTGTCTTTTTAGTCCGCTTCTCTGTGCTAAAGAAACCTACAACTTGGACTTAGTTGAACTAGAGTGTTCGGTGTTTCTTTTTTTTTCCACTGATGGCCAAGGTTTGCCTAGATTTTCTTTGGACTTATTGTTTTAGAGTTAAATCATCTCTAGAAATGAAATGATTTATCCTTAAGTGGCATGAGCCCTCACAGCATGGTTTTTTGTAGGGGCAACTTGGTAGTACGCAGAGCCAAGGACTGGTGCCCTGTGTCATGTTTGTGCTGAAGGAGATGCTTCCGAGCTACCACAAGTGGCGTTACAACTCCCATGGTGTGAGAGAACAGATTGGTAAGGAAAGCATGGATAGGGAAGGTGGGAGGAATCTCTGGCTCCCTGGATGTCTTTCTGGGATAAGGGTCATCATATAAAGCCATGTCATTCCTGTGTCTTTTCTGGAGTCCAGGTTGCCTGATCCTGGAGCTGATTCATGCAATACTGAACCTGTGCCATGAGACAGACCTGCACAGCAGGTATGAGGGGGTGATTGCTAGGGCTTGGTACTCTCAGTTGCTGTCACTGAACAAGGAAAGGCATGGGCTTCTGCTTTGCAGAGCCTGCTCATTCTTCCAGGGAACTCAGCTTGGCTGAGCCCAGAGCTCAGTGCTCTTGGTGTTCTGATTTGCTGTCCACCAGGCTGTTCGTTTCTCCTTTCTGCCTGTGAACAAAGAAGAGCAAATGAATTGGAAACAGGATTGTTCCCAATGAAATTAAACACACATGTTTTTAATGACCTTGACAAAAGTTATGCAGGTTCATAGGAAAATAGGGCAATATTGCCTATTTCCCAGAGATGACTATTAACAAGTTAGTGTGTATCTTCTAGATTTTCTCCTCTGCTTGTACTAACTTTTCTGTAACTTTATTTCCATGCCACTGCATAGAGATCTGTCTTGTTTTAATGGTTCTGTGCGTTCCACTGTGTGGATTAATTATGATTCATTTCAGTAAGCATATCCATTAATGGATGGGCATTTAAATTGTTTCTCAGGGTCTATTTAAGGAGAGGTCTCAGAGTCTATTTAAGGAAAGAAATCAGAGTGGCTTCCTCTGGCAAAGAGAGCTGATCTGTATCACTGATGTCCAGTTCGTTAGGTTTAGGTTTTTTTTAGCGGGGGGTAATTAGGTTTTTAAATTCCATCTATCTATCTATCTATCTATCTATCTATCTATCTATTTATTTAATGGTAGTACTGGGGATCAAACCCAGGACCTTGTGCATGCTAAGCACACACTCTGCCATTGAGCTATATCCTCTCCTCCACAACTGGTTAGGTTTGGACAATACCCTACCCTTCCAGTAATAAATTTGGCAACTCTCTAGTAACTCAGAGCACATCTGTTTTCCAGTCACACACCCAGTCTGCAGTCTCTCTGCATCTGCAGCCTGGCCTACACAGAAGCAGGACAGACAGTGATCAATATCATGGGCATTGGCGTGGACACCATTGACATGGTGATGGCTGCTCAGCCCCGCAGGTAGGCCTCCCTCTCCATCTCCCTTCGTTTGTCTTTATTGTGCCTACATGTTGTGAGAACTTCAGTGTAAGAAAGACAACCTTGTTCTTCCTAGGACGCAGCCTTTATGTAACCTAGTGGCTGCTGTGTAGACTGGCACGTAGCAAAGGGAGTTGATTGCTCCTCCTCTCTCCTAGTTTGGACTGGGGCCTCTAACAGAAGCTGTTGAACTCTGGGATTATTGTTGGAATCTAAATCATGAGAGTACAAATGTTGCAAATGAAGTCATGTTATCTGAATCAACTTTGGTTTCCATTTGGCACCCTAGTGATGGGGCAGAGGGCCAGGGGCAGGGCCAGCTGCTGATCAAGACAGTGAAACTGGCATTCTCCGTCACCAACAATGTTATTCGGCTGAAACCTCCTTCTAATGTGGTGTCCCCCTTGGAACAGGCTCTCACACAACATGGTATGTATTTTCTTCCAGTCAACATTTCTGCCCTTAAGTGTGTACTTCAGGCTGTATTTTTAGAGGTCAGTAGTGTTTTCTGATTTGCTCCTTGAGGAAATTTGGGAATGATCACCAGCTTTCTTCCTGGACTTAGAAATAAGAAGAGTGTATCATATTTATTTCCACCTTCTATTGGTGACAGAATAATGGTTAAGAACACGTGTTCAGAGTCAGACTGTGTAGGTTCAAATTCTGATTCCAACCAGCTTTGACCTTGGGCACATTATTAAACAACTCTCAGATTTCACATCTGTAATATGAGGGTAAGAGCAGTATCTACATTATAAGATTATAGTGAAGGTTAAATTAGTACCTGTAAAACCTGATACCTGTTGCCTATTTGGTATTGATTGTTATTACTCTTCGACCTTGAACTACTCATTTAATCTCTTTGGAACTCAGTTTCTTCATTTTCAAATAGGTGTTTGGATAATGACTAAGACCTTCTATAAGCTGTATCATTTTGGGATTTTTTTGATTTTTTGCATTTCAGTGAAATGCTTTGATGTGTTTTTCTAACCTATTTGTCAAAAGCCTATTTTCTTAAAAATACGTCTTTTTCTGCTCTTAATGAGTTGGATTGAGCTATTTACCCCCAAATCCTGCCTCTCTCCTTGGCTACTGAGAAAAAGAGAATGATATAACCGTCTGGATTTGCTCTGGCCCTCCAAGTACCTAGAATAAATTCCCTTACATATATGAGCCTTTTTGAATAGCAGCCTCTTTTAAGAACTTAAATCAGGCACACTTTGGTGTCTAAACTGTTTCCTGTACTTCTTCAGGTGCCCATGGGAATAACCTTATTGCTGTTCTTGCCAAATACATCTACCACAGACATGACCCTGCCTTGCCACGCCTTGCCATCCAGCTACTGAAACGTCTGGCCACGGTAGGATCCCACTTCTCCAGTCAAAGCCCCAGAAAACTGACTTTGTGCTTGAGACCACTCTTGCTTTCTCCCAAGAAAAGCAGCTAACTTGGACTTTTAGTTACATAGCCGTAGACACACACGTACGAGTTGTGTTTTATGAGAGTTTTTTTTCCTGATTATAAAAGACATCATTCTCATTTTAAAATATTTATTTAAACATTACAGATAAATGTAACATAGAAAGTTAAGATACCTGTGATCTTTCCTCATTCCAAGAGTTCCTGTCAGTAGGTTGATATGCGTTGTTCCAGACTTCTTTTTGTCTGGCTTGTGTATTAAAGGATGATTGGGTTTCAGCTTTTGCTCTTTCCAAAATCAGAATTCCACTACACATATTTTGTGACCATCTTTCTCCACTTAACACTGTATCCTGCAGTCTCGCCATGTGGGCACATTTAAAGCTACTTCGTTTTCTAATGCTTGCATGGCATTCCTTGGAGTGGAGTAATTTATTTGGGCTGTTTTCTATCTTACTGTTACAAACAGTGCTGTAGTGAATATTTTTGTCCATAGAACTCTATAAACTTTTGTTTACAGTTCCTAAAAATTAGATAGGTATCAGGGAACATTTTTTTTTTTAAATAACCACTATTTTTTTTTTACATTTTTTATTGATTCATAATCATTTTACAGTGTTGTGTCAAATTCCAGTGTTCAGCACAATTTTTCAGTCATTCATGGACATATACACACTCATTGTCACATTTTTTTCTCTGTGATTTATCATAACATTTTGTGTATATTTCCCTGTGCTATACAGTGTAATCTTGTTTATCTATTCTACAATTTTGAAATCCCAGTCTATCCCTTCCCACCCTCTACCCCCCACCCCCGGTAACCACAAGTCTGTATTCTCTGTCCATGAGTCTATTTCTGTCCTGTATTTATGCTTTGTTTTTGTTTGTTTTTGTTTTTTAGATTCCACATATGAGCGATCTCATATGGTATTTTTCTTTCTCTTTCTGGCTTACTTCACTTAGAATGACATTCTCTAGGATCATCCATGTTGCTGCAAATGGCATTATGTTGTCGGTTTTTATGGCTGAGTAGTATTCCATTGTATAAATATACCACATCTTCTTTATCCAGTCACCTGTTGATGGACATTTAGGTTGTGGAACATTTTAATTTTTATTAGACATTTCAAAGTTGCCCTCCAAACATGTTATAACAGTTTATACTCCTAAAACCCAAGTAGTGTTGTATCCTTGCCACAGTGGCTTCATCAGTTTTTTATATCTTTGCTAATCTAGTAGGGAAATCAATATTATCTTTTTTCTTGACTTTGCACTTATTAACATGAGAGAGGTTATGCATTTTTTTATGTTGGTTACTGTTTCTCCTGGGAATTGTTGGACATCTTTTGCTGTAGTTTGGGGTGATGTCCTTTTGACTCGGAGCTGTCTGTCTGGATGTTTCCTTTTCTGGCATTTTCTGAGAGTTCTTCAGCACTTTTCTGCAGGAGCCTGCTGTGGTCCTTCTGGAGGTAGAGCTCCTTAAAGCCCATGTGTCCTTGTCTCTACCAGGTAGCCCCAATGTCAGTGTATGCCTGCCTGGGCAACGATGCAGCTGCCATTCGTGATGCTTTCCTGACCCGACTGAAGAGCAAGATTGAGGACATGCGCATCAAAGTCATGATTCTGGAATTCCTCACAGTTGCTGTAGAGACTCAACCAGGCCTCATTGAACTGTTTCTGAATCTGGAGGTGAAAGATGGCAATGATGGCTCCAAGGTGAGCCTGCACCTGGGATAAAGGCTGGAAGATGGCTGCCTGGGATGTGGGTGCTGGGCTCTGTGGGCTTGGTTGTTGGCAGAAGCTGTGGGACTGAACTCTCACCTGCCCCTCCTGCAGGAATTCAGCCTTGGGGTGTGGAGCTGTCTCCACGCCGTGCTGGAGCTAATTGATTCCCAGCAACACGATCGCTACTGGTGCCCCCCACTGCTGCATCGTGCGGCCATTGCCTTTCTGCATGCTCTGTGGCAGGACCGTCGGGACAGTGCCATGCTGGTCCTCAGAACCAAGTGAGTCTGACGCCATACTTAACCTCCAAAGCTTTTGTCCTTGTTTGTAAGATGGAGTAACAATCACTGGTATCTGAGAGGTTTGTTATGACAGGTAACTGAGCACGTGCACTGAAGTGCTTAGTACCTGGGTCAGTGTGTGGGAGTTTTACTCTTATTCTCTTTTGAATGCTGCCACCAGCAGGTGTAACCTTTAAGGTAAAGATGTGTTTACCTTGGAGTTCCCATCTTTTGAGTTCCCGCCTTCTGCCAACCCGAAAACCCACTGTTCATGAGAAATAGTAGACTCCAATAAGAGTGGCTTGTTCAAGCCATTGAACGGAATGGGATATACTGTTCTCTTGGACCTTGTTTGCACAGAGGGAAGGAACATTAAAAAACCTAAATGTGGGCGCCTGCTACTCTTGTTTGCCTCCTCACACTCTTCTCTGGGGCTGTTGGAGATGGGCTGAGTCATGAGAGTTCTTATTGGTCAACTCTGTGACCTACGGTTATATTTCCTAAGAGGAAAACAATTTTATATGTGGAGTCCTTTGCATTTATGTAGGAGCACGTGACACATGCAACAGCTGTCAGGATTGGGACTGAAAAATGTGGAGCAGTAACCTCCAAGGGGAGGTGGAGAGGAGGAGAGGACTATGGAGAGAAAGTGTGATTTCCAACTTGTATTTTCTTTTTAGACCCAAGTTTTGGGAGAATTTAACCAGTCCACTCTTTGGAACCCTTTCTCCTCCCTCAGAAACATCTGAGGTAAGCCAGGGTAGAGGGAGGGACAGTGACAAAAGTCCCTGGGAGTAAAGGCTGGGCTGCGAGACTGAGCTGGAGAAAGTGACACCTCCCCTGATGAAACAGCCAGAATGTTCTCTTCACTAGGGTATTCTTTCTCAGAGAAGCGCGTGCTTCCTCTCCCTTTGATATCCTGCTTTGGGAAAGAGCGGCATGCCCTGCTCTGTGTTGATGGCTCTGTGGTCTTCTCCACTCGGTTGGAGACACTGTGGACCTGACACTTCTGCTCCTGCAAGTTAGATGCCCATTCGCATTCGACGGGGAATGTGCTTTCTTGTTTGCCAAGTTTTGAGTCCCTGCTCTGTTCCCCTGTGGTGGCGAGAGGTACCAGGGAAGAGGTTCTCATGACTGGTGTCTGCTCTGCTCTCCTCTCCATAGCCCAGCATCCTGGAAACCTGTGCCCTAATCATGAAGATAATTTGCTTGGAGATATACTATGTAGTTAAGTGAGTCCTTTCCTCTTTTGAGATTTTTATTAAAGGATTGTGTGGTGGGGTATAGCTCAATGAGGTCCTGGGTTCAATCCCTAGTACGCAAGCCGGGGCAGAGGACAGAGCTGGTTGGGTGCCATTTGTGTCCCTGGCCAGTCCATTGATGGCATTTATGATTGTTAGAAAGTTATTGTGAAGCAAACTCCATGTGCTTGGGATTTTATGGAGGAGGAATCCTGGAAAAGGCCTTAGCCTCACCCATTATGTTGAGCAAGAAGTGTGAGCCCCACACATTGGAGCTGATCCGGAGCTGTCTGCCTTTAAGCCCATGTGGGGTTGCTTTCTCTGCCTCCACAAGGGTCTGTGCCCATCACATCCCCATTTGCTTTTTTTTTTTTTTTTTTAAATGGAGGTACCGGAGATTGAACCCAGGACCTCGTGCATGCTAAGCATGCACTCTACCCCTGAGCTACACCCACCCTCATTCCTATCTGCCTTTAAAACCTAACTGTAGGTTTTGTTTTTTCTTGACACCCTAGGGGCTCATTAGACCAGTCATTAAAAGATATGCTCAAGAAGTTTTCCAGTGAGAAACGCTTTGCCTACTGGTCAGAGTATGTCAAGTCCTTAGCAGTTCACACCGCTGACACAGAGGGCAGCAGCTGCACCTCCCTGGTAGAATATCAGATGTTGGTCTCCGCCTGGAGGATGTTTCTCATCATTGCCACCAGTCACGTAAGAACCTCCTGGGGCGAGTTTTCACTTTGGTATCCTAGCAACGATGTGCTGGGATGCCTAGCAGATACAGCCTCTTGGGATAAAGAATGAATCTGGATTTTTCCCTGAGAGCTAAAATGTAACAGGTTCTGTGCCAAACAACAGGGCTAATATGGGGATGTTTGAGGATGTTGGGTTCAATGAGAGACCATTAAGAAAAGTGCAGAGAAGTAATTTTAAATCCCTTCAGACATTCATGAAAGCCTCCTATAGCCACCTTTGTGGCCCTGGATAGGTCTTGGGGGCTCTGTTCCTTCATCTACCTCTCACACACCTGGATGACTGCCTTCTCACACTGCGTGCCCTGTGGGCGCTAGGTGAGTGCTTGTTGACCAGCCAGCAGGGAGCTGCGCCGGCTGCAGCTCTGCGACCTCCTTCCTCCTCTGTGAGCAGGCCAGGCTCCTTCCGCTTTGTTTTCAGTGGTTCTGGAAACTGCATTTCCTGGTCTTCTTAGAAAAGGAACAGAGACCATTGTCTTGGCAACTTGTGTCTTTTAGAGTGAGAATTAACATTTGGGAAGAATTCGCATTTTTCCTTTTTGTTTGTTTGTTTTTGTCCTTTGACAGCGTCATGCTGTGTAGTAAGGACTTGATGTTGACTTGTTATGCCCTAGAGAATCCAGATTAATCTCTTGACTTCGTTAATAACATCAGCTTAATAGATGCCTTTTGTTCCAAGCACTCTCTTAAAAGTTCTGTGACTTGTTCCTTAGTGCCAGACTGCCCACAGCCTTAGAGCTTGGCTGTGACACAGTCGTTTGGGACCCCTGAGACTACAGACGCATCAGAATGCTCATCTGTCTTCGGGTAATCAGGGAATGATTGATTCTCCGGGGAATGATTTGTGTCACCTGCCTTTTAGGCCCTACTTGGGCAGCAGTTCTTGAATTATAGCTCTGAAAATCCCACCATCCTCTTTTCCCCTAGGAAACCTATCTGGTTAATCCAAGATATTGATTATTCATTCATTTAATGGATATTAGTGGAATGCTCATCATGTGCCAGGTGCCGGGGATGCAGCAGTGAATGAGGCAGATGAGGTCTTTGATCTCATGGAGAGTGGTCCATGAGAGTCAAATTGTAAACAAGTTCACAAAGAAATAGTCTGGGATTGTGATAGCTCACTAGGAAGGAGACAGTCAGGGTAGTAGGATAGGAGTGGTTGGGAGGCCCTCCCTGACGAGGTGACGTCCGCACGACCTGAATGTGCGAGGAACCTCCCAGGCAGAGAGCCTGTGGAGGAGGGTGGTCTAGGCAGTTGGGGTCACAGCTACGGGGGTCCAGAAGTGGAAAGAGCCCACCTGTTCATGGAGGAGGAAGGAGGCCAATAGGGCTGGAGTAGAATGAGCACAGTGGGGATGACACCATAGTCAGGTGGACCAGATCCTCAGGGGCTCCCAGGCCTTGGAGCGGAGTTTGTGTTTCTAGCGCACTGGGAAGCCTTGAAGGGTCTGTGCAGAGGAGGGATGTCGGGAAGAGGATGTGAACCTGGGCTGAATTCTGTCCGTATCTAAGGTTGACAGAGAAACAGCAGGGCCATCAAGCCCCATTTTACTCAGGAAGACAGTGACTGATTGCCTGACAGAGGACCTCACCTTAAGTCTGGGGAATTTTCCTAACTGGTATTTTTTTCTTCTTCCCTTACAGGCAGAGATAATGCACCTGACCGACTCTGCCGTACGTCGCCAGCTCTTTCTTGATGTGCTCGATGGGACCAAAGCGTTAGTAAGTGTGTCTGGGAGATTTCACATTCCTCCCAGGGAGAAGGTCTCCGAGGTCAGAGCAGCTCGCGAGTCTGCAGCCACACAAATGATCAGGTCAAAGGGCTCAGTTGGCTTGGGAGGCCTGAGGCTACAGTGGGGAGGCAGAGTTCTCCTGGCCTCTCCCCCGTGACCCAGCCCTGTGAGCTCGCTGTTGGGAAGGAAAGGCCTGAGGCTGAAGGTGCCTGTGAATGGAGCTCAAATCTTCCGGCCTCATCGGCTCACAGGAACCCTGACTTCTAACTGTGCTGTCTCCCCTCAGCTCCTAGTCCCCACCTCTGTGAACTGCCTCCGCCTCGGCTCCATGATGTGCACTCTGCTGCTTATCCTCCTCCGGCAGTGGAAGAGGTGAGCCCCGTTCCAGGAGGGGTGGCCTGGCCATCCTCTGCTGACCCTCGCCTTCCTGAAGGGGAGGAAGTGGGTGTGAAATGGGCTGGCCTTCCATCGCAGGGAACAGGACTGAAGCAGACACCTGATGTGCGGCGCACTGCCCCATGGGCGTCCTGAGAGGGAGCACGGGCAGTTTGTGGCCTTTTTCTGAGGTGTGTCCTCCCCTCCCCCTCTTCTCCATATTGTTTCTAGAGAGTTAGGTTCTGTGGATGATATCCTTGGACCCTTGACAGAGATCCTGGAGGGAGTGCTGCAGGCAGACCAGCAACTCATGGAGAAGACCAAGGCCAAGGTGTTCTCAGCATTCATCACAGTGCTGCAGATGAAGGAGATGAGAGGTGAGGGGCAGGGAGGAGTTGGGGGCACAGTGATCGCCCAGCCCCTGCTGCTAGCCGGCCCGGGCAGGGCTTCCTCTAGTTTAGAGCCAGGTGTTTCTCCTGTGAGGATTGAGTTTTCAGTCTTGAAACTGTCATCTTCAGGAAGACTCTTTTTCTTTTCCCTACCTATGGGACAGGCACACTCCTTCCTAGCACTCTACACTCCCTGCTGCCTGCCTGGGACGGAGCCCGCAGTGAGCATGACAGTGTCCCCTCCTTGTCTGCTTTGCAGTGAGTGACATCCCCCAGTACTCCCAGCTGGTGCTGAACGTCTGTGAGACCCTCCAAGAAGAGGTGATCGCACTCTTCGACCAGACCCGCCACAGTCTGGCGTCAGGCAGTGCCACAGAGGATAAGGACAGCATGGAGACTGACGACTGCTCCCGGCCCCGGCACAAGGACCAGCGTGACGGGGTGAGGGAGCTCCCTGGGAAATGGTCTGTCTTTCCCACACGCATCCACAGATGAGAACCGCTGCCTGCTCTGTGCCAGGCCTTGGGGGTGGTTAATAAACAGGACGTAATCACTGCGCTTATGGAGGTCACAGCCTGATGGAGAAAGTTAACAAATCAGACTATGCAGAGAAGCAATGAAATTCCACTGTGGCAAGTCTTTTTTTTTTTCTTTTAAATTAATAGACTTTATTTTTTTAGATCAGTTTCAGGATCATGGCAGAATTGAGCAGACAATGCAGAGAGTTTGCACATAGCCCTCCTCACCCACACATATATACTCCCCTACCCTCAACATCCCTCATCAGTGTGGCATATTTGGTACAACCAATATGGACATATTATTTATTATCAACCGAGGTCCATAGTTTACATTAGGGTTCACTCTTGATGTTGTACATTCTGTGGGTTTTGATAAATGCATAATGACATGTAGCCACCACTATAGTATCATACAGAATAATTTCATTGCCCTTAAAATCCCTGTGCTCCATCTATTCATTCCTCCCTCCTTCCCTTTCCCCAAACCCCTGGAAACCATGATCTTTTTATTGTTCCTGTAGCTGTGCCTTTTCCAGGATGTCATTTGGTTGGAATTGTTCAGTTTGTAATCTTTTCAGACTGGCTTCTTTCATTTAGTAATATGTGTTTTAAGTTTCTTCCATGTCTTTCATGGCTTGATAGCTCATTTCTTTTTTTTTTTACTGCACATGTATTTTTAAATTTACATGTATGTACTGTTTATTGTTTCTAAGAACATTTAGAGCTTTAGCTTTTTAAATTTACATAGTTATCAAGGGAATAAAGCCAACCACAAAATAAGAATTAATTTAAAAAGATACATATACTCTGCTGTTAACAGCAACATTATTTATAATTGCCAAGATTCAGAAGCATCCTAAGTGCACATCAATGGTTGAATAGATAATGAAGATGCAGCATATATATATGTACTGGAATACAACTCACCCATAAGAAAGAAGGCTATTTTGCCATTTGTGGCCCTTCGTTCACTTTTTTTTTTTTCACTTCAAAAGCCAGAATTTTATAACTGGCGTAAATATTTCCATTACATCAAAAACAACAAAATACCCAGAAATAAACCTAACCAAGGAGGTTACCTATACTCCGAAAACCGAAATGACACAAAGAAATGGAGAGATTTCTTGTGCTCTTGGATTGGAAGAATCAACACTATCAAAGTGGCCACACTACCCATAGCAGTCCCACTGTGGCAAGTCTTGCAGGGGAGAAACACAGGGAGAACGTGCAGTGTGAGGTTCTCATCTAATCTGGGGATTCAGAGCGAAAGTGTCCTTTCGGCTTGGTATTGGTAGAGTCGGGCGGGGAGAGCAGTGAGTGCTGAGCTGTGGGTGAGAGTCACCTGGTGTCAGCCAGGCCGGGGTGAGGCCTGAGAGCTGGGGGCTAGACAGCCAGCAGACTTGTCAGGGTCTTTGATTGGGATCCTCAGTGAATCAGGAAACAATTTAAGTATTTTAAGCAAGGAAGAGAAATCAGATTTGAACTCTAGAAAGAGTATGCTGGATATAGTGTAGAGAAGTGTTTTTCAAACTCTGGGTCAGAACCTACTGATGTGTCTTGAAATGATCTCAATTGGTTACAACCAGCTTTTTTTTTTTAAATGAAGTAGAATAAAGTGTAAAAGAAAATATCAGCATGTTTTGTAGGAAGTAAGGGTAGTTCCTGTTTCATGAAAATATATAAATACGTGTATACTGGAGTGCAGCATAAGTATGTATTACTCTGGGCGGTCATGGTCAAAGATAAGTTTGAAATGCCTCTGGCATGAAGAATTGAGTAGGGAGCATCCAGAGAGGGTGGAAGGACTGTTGAGGAGGTGATTGCAGTAGTGCCGCAGGAGGGGAGGTCACTAGGGCTCCGTGCGGTGGCAGGGTTGGAAGTGGCACTGACAGGGCTTGATGGCAGTTTGGGTGGTGTTGGGGGGCGATGGTCAGGGTCGCTGGAGTGAGGTCTGTCCTCTTCCTCTCCTCCTCCCCCTACACTGCGTCCTTCCCTTTTACCCATCTTTGCCCCTGGGCCCCAGCAGGTGTGTGTCCTGGGCCTGCACCTGGCCAAGGAGCTGTGTGAGGTGGATGAGGATGGTGACTCATGGCTGCAGGTGACCCGCAGGCTCCCCATCCTGCCAACCCTCTTCACCACCCTGGAGGTGAGCCTTCGCATGAAGCAGAACCTGCATTTCACCGAGGCCGCGCTGCACCTGCTCCTCACGCTGGCTCGCACGCAGCAGGTAGGAGGCAAGCCCGAGGGCAGGAGGGGGCATCTTTGCTTGTGCTGGGTGGGTTCTAACACTGCCTGTGGTTCTCTCAGCCCAAGAGCGCCACCTGCCCCGGGGCAGGACGGCTGCGGGGACAGCTTTGATCTCATTCTTTGTTTCTCCCTCCCAGGGAGCCACAGCAGTGGCTGGCGCTGGCATCACTCAGAGCATTTGTTTGCCGCTCCTGAGTGTGTACCAGCTCAGCACCAATGGGACAGTGCAGGTGAGTGCCAGTGTCCTGCCAGTGTCCTCCCCAACCCCCCTTGATACTTCCACTTGCCCTAGAAGTTGCTCTCTTTGGTGGCCTCGCTCATGCGCTGACGGTACAGAATCCTCCCTGACCCAACACTGACTTCCTGCAAGAGAAGCTCACGGCTAGTCAGTGACAGACCTGAGTCTAGAACCTAGGATGCTTCTATCTCTGTAGTGCTCTTTCTGCTGTAACTGCTGGCTTCGGCCTCGCTCTGGCCCTGCTGGTGGCCAGCCAGTGGCCATGCCCATTCCAGGAGGTTTTTTCCTCTGAGCAGCTAGGCTGCCTTAGCTGCTGGGCTGCAAGGAGGCCCTGCTGTACGTGTTAGCTGGGTTCTTTTGCACGTGTCGTGATCCTGTCTACTGTTTGTGTCTCAGACACCCAGCACCTCTCGGAAGTCCCTGGACGCCCCCTCTTGGCCGGGGGTCTACCGCCTGTCCATGTCTTTAATGGAACGGCTCCTCAAAACTCTGCGCTACAATTTCCTGATGGAGGCCCTGGACTTCGTGGGTGTTCATCAGGAGCGGACCTTACAGGTGAGGGACTGCCAGCATCTTAGAGTTCGGGGCTCAGGGTTCAAGGGTGTCTGGGCCATTTAGGGCTGAGGCTTGGCGGGGGGGGGGTGTTGGTGCTCACATTTCTGAGGTGCTGTAAGCACTGCTGGCTGACAGGCTAAGCGGCGGGCTGCCCTGCTGAGTGAGGGGAAGGGTCTGGGATCAGCTCAGACAGAAACCTCTCAGTCGTAACGCCAAGCCACCTGTTGTGCCGCCACCTAAGCGTTTGTCAGCCCAGGACCTATCCTTCCCCAGGAGGGCAGGAACAGGTAAGGCAGGTCCCTGTGTTCCCCCTCCCAGTGCCTCAATGCGGTGAGGACGGTGCAGAGTCTGGCATGCCTGGAGGAGGCGGATCACACCGTGGGCTTCATCCTGCAGCTGTCCAGCTTCCGGAAGGAGTGGCACTTCCACCTGCCTCAGCTCATGAGAGACGTCCAGGTGGGGCCTCAGACACAGTTTCCTGGAGGGTCTGGGGAAATGCTAGGGGACAGAGTGGTGAGTGGATGGCAGGCCTGTTCCTGGGACATGGGCTTTTTGCTTAGGTAGCACAGGGTTCGGTTTCACATTGCTTTCTTTGGAGCCAAGTTTTCCCTCCACAGCATAGGGCAGCCTCGTAGGGTAAGCCCCTGGGCTCTGTCCGACATCCCTTAGAAACAGACAGGCTTGAAGCTGGGAACCAGCCTGAGGTGGGGGCAAGGAAAGAACATGGGCTCTGGAGTCAGACAGGCTGATCATTTGCCTGTTGAGTGACCTTGGCTAAGTCATTTTACCTCTAAGCCTTTTTCTTCTTTTGTAAAATGGGAACATAGTCCTCACTTATTTACATGGGACCTTATACCATGCCCAGATGTGGCTGGGTCCCCGGGAAACAGTCCCGGCATCTGCTGACCCCGAGTTTGCCAGTGAGCGTGCTTGCTGACGATTCTGAGTTCAGAGAGTGTGGGAGCGAGCACTGCTGGGTGCTCAGGGGGCAGGACACACGCGCTGTCAGCGTGTAGAGCCCCGCTTGGTTGGAAGATCGTCAGTTGGCTGTGCTGCTGCCACGAGGCTCTCCCTCACCCTCCCCTGGGTTTGCTCCAGGTAAACCTGGGCTACCTGTGCCAGGCCTGCACCTCCCTCCTGCACAGCCGCAAGATGCTGCAGCACTACTTGCAGGTAACTGAGCCCCTGCCCGCTGCGGCTGCCCGGTCTGCTTCACCCTGGTTTCTCTGGGCTCCATCCATCTCTTGTCTCTCCCCAGAACAAAAACGGGGAGGGCATCCCTTCAGCTGTTGGCCCCCGAGCTCAGCGGCCACCCACAGCCGCCCTGGCTGCTCCCTCCTGCTCCTCCTCCTCCAAGCAGCCCAGTCCAGATACACAGGCTTCAGAGCAGCGAGCCCTGCACACGGTCCAGTACGGCCTCCTCAAGATCCTCAGCAGGACCCTGGCAGCCCTGCGCCACTTCACCCCGGACGTCTGTCAGATCCTGCTGGATCAGGTACCAGCCGCTGTGCCACCAACCTCCCAGCAGAGCCGCCAAGGCTCTGCTGTGCACGAAGAGCTGCCTGGGGTCCTGCTGGGCCCTACATCGCTCTTGCTTTGCCTTGCAGTCCCTGGACCTCGCTGAATACAACTTCCTGTTTGCCCTGAACTTCACCACTCCCACCTTTGACTCTGAAGTGGCCCCCTCCTTCGGAACCCTTCTGGCCACAGTGAATGTGGCCCTAAACATGCTTGGAGAGGTAAGTTGGTGTTGTCTGGCCCCTCAACCCATGTTTCCCTCCCAGTTTACCACTTCCTGACCACGACCTTGGGCACATTTATGTAGCCTCTCTGAGCCTGTTTCTCTTCATGCAGTATGATGGTGCTTACCTGTAGGGATTATTGTGAGGGTTAAATGAGGGAACTGATAAAACTGCTTAGCGTAGGATCTGCAAAGTAGGAAGCTCTCAGTGTGTTGGATCTGGTGCTGTTACCTTATTTTTTTAACCACTTATTTCTCTTCCTCCAGCTGGACAAAAAAAAGGAGCCGTTCACCCAGGCAGTGGGGCTCAGCACACAGGTGGAAGGGGCCAGAACACTGAAGTAAGAAAGCCCTCCTTCTGGAATGCGGGTTGGGGTGGTCTTGGGTTGGCTGTTCTCTTGGCTCAGCAGCGCCCCCCCACTGCCAGCTTGACCCTCTGCAGCCGTATCCAAACCCGCCCTCTGCAGGTCCCTCCTGATGTTCACCATGGAGAACTGCTTTTACCTGCTCATCTCCCAGGCAATGCGTTACCTTAGGGACCCGGCTGTGCACCCTCGGGACAAGCAGCGGATGAAGCAGGAGCTCAGCTCGGAGTTGGTAGGAGGGGCAGAGCCGGGGGCCCTGAGGACAGCCCTGGGGGGGGTGGGGGCACCAGGCTCATCAGGTGCTGCTTCTCTCGCAGAGCACGCTGCTCTCCAGCCTCTCGCGCTACTTCCGCCGAGGAGCCCCCAGCTCTCCTGCTGCTGGCGTCCTCCCCTCACCTCAGGGCAAGTCCTCTTCTCTCTCCAAGGCCAGCCCCGAGAGTCAGGAGCCTCTGATCCAGTTGGTGCAGGCCTTTGTCCGACACGTGCAAAGATAGGATAGCGGCCTGCCGCTCACCTTCCACTGTCCACCAGCCCGCACAGCAGCGCCGGGCAGCGGGGTGCTGCAGGCCTGCTGGGCCCCATCTGGGGCAGAGAGTAGCTCCTGTCACTCTCCCAGAGTAGTCACGATTCCCACCGCCCCGACATTATTTTTGTAATAGATCAAAAGGTCAACAGCAGGGTGGGGAGCCACGAGTCTGCTGCACTCGCGTTGAGAATGCCCCGAAGAGGTGTACTCCTTCCCTTCAGGCGTTCCCCAAAGCACTTGACTCTGGCCCAGGGAGAGACGGGGAGCCAGTCTCGTGCAGCCAGGAGAGGCTGTGTGCACGGGTTTGAGAATCTGTTTTCCATGCTCTGTTCTTGCAGTTTTTGGTAATACTGTGGTCTATTTATACAAATATTAAAATACTGTTTATAGACAGCTGTGTGGGATGTGCTTTCAAAGCCTGAGAGGCACTAGTCAGCTCTCAGCATCGAACTGTCTCCCTCGGCCAGGGGCCCGGAGTGGAGCAGAGGTTTAGGGAAGGCAGGGTGTTTATTGATGGTTGACTCACTAACATCTCTCTGTTAATGTCCCAGGCTCGGGGGCTGCTGGGTGGACACTCACGTTTTCCTTTCCTTGGCCCGCCCAGGCCCTGTCCCCCGACCCCCGCCACACACTTCCATCTACCAGCTGGCTGAGCTTATCGCTGACTGTGCCCTTTCCCGAATCTCCGCTCCTTCTGTTTTAGGGCGCTGTGCCTCCCCCTCCCCTTCAGAAGCCCCAGCTGTGGGCCCACCAGCCTTTAACCTCCTTGCGACCTAATCACAGAGTTCTTGAGTCCGGCTACGAGCCTTAATTTAAACCTGGCTTGTAGTCCAAAGCTACCCCTTAAAATTTCTAGAATGAGACTGACCTGGGCTAGAGTCCCTGCATGGCCACTTGCCAGTAATGGAACCTTGAGGAGGTGACTGTCTTTCTGATCTCTTCCCTCATCTGTGAGGACCACACGAGAACACGTGTGAATGTCCCTGGTCAGTGCTGGCTCACAGGAAGCACTGTCAGCTGTCCGTTACGCAAGCTTAAACCGTCATGCAAGTTTTCCAGTCTACTCCACTCTGCCTGAATTTACGAAAGTCTTTCTTAGGAGTAGAACATCGATCATGCGGCTTCAGTACAGGACCGGTACTCCCTCCTGAGCTGCACAGGCGCCGTAGGAGGCAGGGAGGGCTGGGAAGGACGCACTTGCTTGCTCTAAAGGGCTCCTCTGCCCTCGTGTTTCTGCGAGGCGCCCACAGCAGGACCCGTTGCTCTCCCTGTACATCACCCACTCCCCGCAAAGGAGGGATGGTGCAGATGTGACATCTCCTCTTCCCCTTTCCCACCTGTGAGGCCTGCGACCCAACCAGAGCCCAGGCAGCATGCACACGAAGGATGGTTTATTTGTCACCGGCCAGAGAGCAAGCAGACAGGCAGAGTAAAAAGATCAGTTAAAAAGTGAGTGTGTGAAGAGGTGCAGGCTGCAGCCACCGTACTTGGCTTGAGCTGTAGGGGCGGGAAGGGAAGGGTAGCACCGGGGAGATGCCGCTCCGTAGCCTGGCCCTGCCTCTCTGGCCAGGCTGCCCTCCGCTCCAGCTCATCCAGAGGGGCCAGCACCCAGTCCCCGGGCCTGCCACAGACCTGCCTGCCTTTTCCCCTTCGCTGCTTTTGGCAACTAAAAGGCAGGTGCTCTCTTGCCAAGGGTGCACCCCAGGGCTTCCTCAGGCCGTCTGCACTGACCCCCACAGGCCAAGGCGCTGAGTGCAGCTGCTGCAGCCAGCCCCTCCCTCCTTAGGAGAAGCCGGGAGGGCTGGGGCGCTCAGGGACGCAGGCAGGGTTGGGGGCTCCAGAACCAGGTCAAAAGCAGGGCTGGGGGAGGGGCCAGGATCATTCAGCCTCTGGGGCCCCTCACAGCAGGACGGGATGGGGTTCGTCTCCCCACCCTGAGCAGCTGGGTCACCAACAGACAAGACTAGTGGCAGGGCTGCACCCGTCCTCTCCTGCCCAGGCCGGAACGGGCAGGGTCTGGGAGGGGGCCTGCTTAGCTGAGCAGTTCCAAGTAGGTGACGGGGACCTTGCCCTTCTTGTTGCCTCTCTCGCCAATGAGCCAGTCAGGGTCCATGCCAGGCAGGCTGTAGACGGTGATGAGCTGAAGAGGAGGGCAGAAGGAGGGTCACGCCTTGGGCGGGCAGAACTGGCCCGTGGGCTAAGGGGACAGACGTTTCATCCTCCCTGTCTGCTGGGGCACCTGCCCCTCCAGAGGCGGGCGCTCACCTCCACAGCTGCTCCACACTAACATTACAGAGGCCGCTTCCTCAGAGCTGGAGCTGCTGCCGCCCACCCCGCTGGTCCCAGCTCTACCCACAGGGCCCGTCAGAGACTTCAAGCCGGCGCTGTAGGGTCTGCAGGCCCAGCGTTCCCAGTTCCGGTTCCCTGGTGCTCCTCAGCCAGCCCTTTCCCGCCATCCTGGTGGCACCCAGGCCCACCTCATCAGCCAGCAGGGCCAGCTCGCTGCTGTCAGCTGCTTCGTAGTCGTAGAGCACGCGGGCCTTCCGGGTCCCACTGGCAGGAGGGGCCACCTCCTCCAGGCGGAGGGCGGCCTCCCCTGGAGGGGCCAGGCCGGCCACGGAGGGCCCCACAGGCATAGTGGCTGCAGTGGTGGTGGGCGACGTGCTGCTGAGGGGCGGGGAGGCGGGTTCTGTGGTGCCCACGAAGGTGCCTGGAAATCTGCAGAGGAGAATGGGGGGGTGCATCTCAGTAGCCGGGAGCCACATCCCCAGGAGAGGCCCCCGTGGTGGTCAACTGGGCCCACAGCTGTGGAAGCAAGGAGGCCCCGCTACTTACATGGCTCCCTGGGAGCTGGCAGCATGAAAGAAAGAGGGAAGCAAGAGGAAAAGTGAGATGCTCCCGCCGTCCCTGCCTCCCTCCCGACCCCACACATTCCCAACAAACTGCCTAGAGGTCCCCAAGGCCAGCCACCTCACTGTCATCCTGACCAGATGCCAGGCCTAGAGAGGGGTGTGATGCCCCACCACTGATGGCAGCCCTCCACCCCGCCCTGTGTGTCACAGGGCTTTCTGAGCTCAGGGAAGTTGGGGTCAGGGGCCAGGGGACCCCAGTGGGCACCTGCCCAGCTGCTTCTGCAGGTCCAGCATGTGGCGGTAGCACTGGGCATAGTAAGTTGTCTGAGACTCAACGAACTCATGGAGGCAGCGAAGGTGATTCACCTGCAGATAGAGGCCCACAGCTGATGGGAGGCAAGGGGTAAAACGTCCTGTTCCCCACCCTGTCCTCTGCCAGTCCCTGACCCAGCATTCCAGCATCTTCTGCCCAAGCCTCTTGCTCCCTGGCGTTGGAGGGAGGTACCCACCCTTTGGGACTCGCTCTTACGGACCACGGGCTCAAGCGCTGTCCTTTTCCACGTGCCTCTGAGATCCAGGCCCCTCGCCGCTTCAGTATGGACTAGTTTAGTGGGGATGTGCTGGGTAGCAAAGGGACAGGGGAGGACAGAAGGAGGAAGTGGGGGTGGGACTCACGTGAGTGCTACTAATCCCCTCCAGTAGGAGACGGGTCACCTCTGCCTGCCGGTCAAACTCTGTCTGGGCCACTCGGAGCTCCTGCTCGGCCTGGGAGGGGCAGAGTATGAGTGAGAGCAAGACTTGCCCCAGTTTCCCTCCCATCGGCCTTCTCCTGCGCCCCCAGGCCCGCCCGGGAGTGGCCTCCCCTCCCCTTGGCTGGCAGATGTCACTTCCCCCTGGGGGTGCAGACCCTGGTGCTCTGCTTGGCCTTTCATACTCATTCACTTGCCCATCTGACGTGACCACCCATCAGGGGAAAATCCAACCAACAGTCACCTCCGGAGGGCCCACTGTGTGCCACAGGGCAGAGGGGAAGTGACAACACCTACAGGGCAGGGCAGACCTGCTCTGACAGCAGCCAGTGGCGTGCTGGACTCCTGTCCCCCACCCCTTCCACGCCTCTTCCCCAAGCCCTGACTCACCTTGTCCACCTCATCATTCCAGAGCTGCGGAGACCACAACAGGACGGGTCAGCGGGGGAGGGAGGGCGCACCGGTCAGCGGTGGGGGGGGTAGCTGAACCCCAGAGCCCGTGCCCTGCCCCAGCTCCCTGAGACCCAACCGCTTCCTGCCCACACCCTTCCCAGCTCCCTCCCCACAACCCAACCAGGAGCTGAGGCTGAGGCGAGGCCTGGTGTGAGGGGGCACTGGCGTCAGAGTCCATCCAGTCCAACATGCCGCATGCAGGGAGGGGGGACAGCCGGCTGGGAAGTCCTGCTTGGGCTTCTCCTACAGAGTAAGCCCCCAGGCTCTGACTGGTTCTCAAGGGAGACCGAGCGAGCGTCCCCCGCCCCACCCTGACACTTGGCTAAGGCTGGTGGGCTGGGAGGCAGGACCCTGTGACCCTGGGCCAGTCACTGAACCTTTCTGTCCTTCGGTAGAGAAAGGCAGCCTCGTGCCCGAGTCACACTGGGGTTCAATGGCAAAAGAAAAAAACAGGGCGGTCTCCACCCTCCAGGATATGTCTCCTTCCACTCGGCCCAGGAAGGGGGGCAGGAAGTGTCATCCAGAGTCTAAAGAAGAAAGACCCCCCTCCCCACCCCACGGCTTAGGAGACCCGTTTCTCCTGCCCGCTGTGGGAAAGCTACCCTGAGATGTGACCTGAAATGCGGGAAGCAAAACAAGGCCAGCCCTGTGGACAGAGATGTCCCACCTCAGTGCCGTTTAGAAAATCGCAACACGGGAAGCAACCTCCACGTGTACACACGTCAGAGCCCCAGCCACAGGGCCCTGCAGACTAGACTGCGGTTCACGCCCCCAAGGGACGAAGGACTCCATGAGTACACGCGGTGACATGCTGATGACAGATGGAGAGCCAGAGGGTCTGTGCGGGAGGATGTCACCCATAGGGGGGAGGGAGGGACAGAGAGGCAGAAAAAGGCACAGCAGTGGTTGTGAAAGGCATGATGGGAGAGGTGTGATTTGCCTATTTCCCAAACTGAACAGTAAATACCACACATCTCAACAGAGCTGTAGGGGAAAAAAGATACCAAGACATTCAAAGTCTTCCTGATCCAGCCCCGCCCATCCCGCGGCCCCCCGCCCTGCCCTCAAGGGCTCAGCCTGTGTCCAGCTCAGGACATATCCTGTTCTTAAACCTCTGGGCCTTGGCCCAAGCTGCTCCTTCCACCCTCAACGCCCGCCCACCCTCCCTGCTCATTCTCGAGGCCTCCTAGCGCTCCCTGGACACCTAGCAGATGTGCTATGGAGGCAGCTGGATGGCCAGCGCTGTCCAACCCCGTCGAGGGGTCTGTGAACTCGTGGAAGGCCAGGCTCAGCCTCCTCCCGCACCAGTGGATGGTGAGTGGGGGTGGGGCAGTGTCTGCTTTAGCAGGGGTCCGGGCGGGCAGACTCTCAGGTCCCCTGGAGATGGGGCAGCTGCCATCCTAAGTCCCCCATGCTGTTGAGGGCAGTGGGCCAGGCTCACCTTCAGTGCTGTGCAGGGAGGAGCAAGGCCAAGGCCAGCGGCGTGGAGAGGGGGCATGTGGCACGGGTGGGCGGGCAGCCCCGGGTAAGGGGGCGGAGTGGGGGGAGCTGCTCCCTCCCCTGGCCTCTCAGGACTTGCAGGACCTGGTGTGACCCGGAGCGCAGCGCCCCTGCCTTACCCTCTGGCTCCAGTTTGCTGTGCACCAGGCCCTGGGTGTGGGAGGGTGGGGGGAGGCCGGGTGGGGTGGGGGCGCTTACCGCGGAGGCGCTGGCCGAGAGAATGTAATTACGCGGTCTAGTCTCCTGAAAGTCAGGCACCGTCTGGCAGGGAAGAGTTCATGGGAGGAGGGGAGTCACACTGGGCCGGGCCAGGGACAGGAGGCCGCCCTAGAGTCTCCCACAGGGAGATGCCAGGAGCCCCTGGCCCAGGGACAGGAGGCTACAGACAAACACAATACGGACCCCCTTCTCCCCAGGCCAACCACCTGGAGAGGAGGCGGGCTTAGGGACTCAGAGAGTCGAGACAAAGACCAAGTGGGTGGACACGCTGGGGAGCCCAGGAGAACAGATGCGACGAGGAGACAGCCTGCGGCTGCTGTCATACCCCTGACCTCTGGCAAGCCACAGACCGGGTCTGGCCCCGGGGCCCAGCAGTCATGGCCCCTCCTCCCTGGACCCCTGTCTCACTCAGATTCCCCAGTTAGACCCACAATCCTCCAAACAAAGCCACCCCCCTGGCTTTCTCCATCCAGAATCTCCGCACATCTCTTTCCTGCAGCAGGGACTGGGCCCCTCCCCCACAATGAGGATGGACAGATGGATGCATGGATGGACAGAGTGACAGGCTTTCAACATTTGCAAAAAGCTGACTCACAGGCTCCAATGCCTGGTGTCCCCTCCAACCAGAGGCTACACATGGTAGAGGCTCCGGTGGGGCGACCAGCTGCTTGCAAAACGCCCAAGGACGTCCCAGGGCCGGCCCGGCACCATGGGCCCAAGGCCACGATGGGCAAACCAGAAGCAGCACAGCACATGGCACAGGTATACTCACATCTCCCTCACACTGAGCCAAGTTACCCAAAGCAGAACAGAAAGGAACAAAAACAAAGAGTTAGTGAGTCCACAGCGCAGGCGGGAGCAGGCCCCCCAGCCACAGCAGGAGGGGATGCGCACACCCCGCCCTCTGGAAGGAGTCCTGACGTGTGTGTGTGTGTGTGTGTGTGCCCGCGGGCGTGCGTGCGTGCGTGTTGTTTAGTTTGTGTGTGTGTGCGCGCGGGCGTGCGTGCGTGCGTGTTGTTTAGAGAGGTAGGAAGGAGGGAGTGAGCCGCTGGGCCTGAGTCCTCGGGGATGCTATACCTGGGCTGCCAGGGCCCAGCTCAGGAGAGGGCGTCCTGCCTAAGCCAAAGGCTGGAGGTTGTCTGGGCCAAACAACTGGAGAAGAGGTTGTGCCACTCTGGTGACTAAGGAAAGGCCCCCCTGGCCTGGCTGATGGAGGAAGAGCTTGTCCTGGCCAAGTTACTCCAGAGAGGTTGTCCATCCCTGAGTGACAGGGAGACTGTCCTGTCCAGGTGACTCAGATAGCCATAGGTTATCCTACTCAACCCCAACAAGACTCCAGTGGCCGAGCCCCTGCCTCCAACCTGGACCCCACACAAATGGACAAGCTGAGATCTTGTCCACGGCTCTCGCCAGAGGCAGGGCAGACCCAGGCTCCACGACCCCAGGTGGCCACACTATGAGAGGGGAACTCAAGGAGGGTTTGGGGCTGGAAGTCTCAGGGGCAGCTGGGCTGGGCCTCGCCTTCCTTGGTTGGGTCCCAGGCAGGCACAGGTGGCAGTTTCTCTGGTGTGCCCTGGGCCTGACCTGGGGGTTCCCTCTCCAAGTTATGAGGTGGCTTTTAGGCCCCTGTACCCCAAGCAGCCTGGTCACCCTGAGGCCCAGCTCTCCCAACCCTGGCCTAGTCCTGGTCAAACTGTTCCATGCTATGTCCCATCAGCCTGGCCAGGCTGAACAGGTCTTGGTGAGCTGAGAGTGAAGGGGGACCCAAGACAGCCCAGGCCCTATCCAATGTTGGGTTCCCTGGGTGGGGTTCCCCAGACATGCCCCTGGGTAGGCACGTGGTCTGGCTCTGGGGCTCTCCACATCACCACAGGGGAGCCTGAGCATAGGGCGCCCTAGGACCAGTGCTGGAGCAGCAGGTGGGGAGTTAGTAGGGGAGCCATGCCCGGGCAGAGCCGGGAACAGAGCCGAGCACCCAGGGAGGGCAGGGCAGGGGCATGCAAGAAGCCAACTGGCTGTCTGTCTGGGGAGGCTGTGGGCTGCCCTGAGCCCAGGTCGGGGCACTGCAGGTCCACCCACCCCATCAACGTCTGACCTGGGACCCAGTGCTCTGGGCCACCAGGGTTCCATCAGGGGTGCAGGCAGAGAGGCTGACTGGAAGTGGTCAGCCCAGAGCAGTGCCCCCCAGCCAGGCCTCTCCAGGCAGGGATGGGGAGAGAGGTCATGCCAAACACCAAGTCCCTTCACCCCTTCCTCGGCTCCAACTGGGGCCAGGGGGGTGGGAAGTCACCAGGACACCTACCGTGGCTTTGGCTTCTGCAGCCTTGGCCTTCTTCAGCCGGGCTTTGCAGGCATCCAAGTCTAGACGCCGGTTTTGAAGGAGTCGCCTCTCCTTCTGTGGGGCAGGAACAGGGAACAGTGAGACCTGGGCAGCCCTGGGAGACCCCTGGCCATGGCAGGACCGGCCCATCGGGCCATCTGGTCAAGACAGAGAAACTGAGGCCCAGACAGGGGAGGTCACCCACTCCAGGCCACTGAGTCCACAAGAGCCATGTCTGGGGAGGCCCCAGGAGCACTGAGTTCCAACACAGGAGGACAGCCTGGGCTCAGCATCTCTGAGGAGAGGGCTGCCATGGTTACAAGGAAGCGAGTAGCCCTGGTCCCCGGTCCCCTCACCGAAATCGTCTTCCAGTCCCCTTCCAGGAAGTTGCGCAGGGGCGTGAGGAAGTTGATGGAAGCCATGTGGATAAAATCTCTCTCTGCGGCTCCCAGGCGCTTTTCTGCTTCTGCCACCTTAATCAGTGTCTTCCCTAAGAAAACAGTGTGGAAGGGTGAGGAAAAGGGTCAGGCTCAGGCCTCTCTGACCCCCAGGAAGTAGGAGGGAGCCCAGAAAGAGATGCTCTGAGAGGCAAGAGCAGAATAGCCAGCCTGGAAAAACATGGAAACTCAACAGAGCCATCGACTGGGGACTGACAGCGGGACATCCAAAAAATGGAACACTACATAGCCATTAGAAAGATGAGGGGTGGGACTTTCAGAATGACAAAGGAAAGAGCTCCACAAATCCTCTCCCTAAAAGCCATTAAAAACAAAAAAGGCAGTAATAAAACTGGACACAGTTGTCAAAAACAACCATTTCCAGACTCTGAAAATTGACCAAAGGCAAATAAAAAACTGAGAAGCATTTGTTCAAGGACTACTGGACCTGGATAAGAACAATAGAGTCTGTGGCTTTTTAGTCTGGGGTGCTCCCATCTCCTCAAGCCCCACAGTGCTGTGACCCCACCTGAGTGGGGCAAGCCCTGAGGTCGCTGGAGGGGGCTGACTTGATTTGGGCTAAACCCAGAAAAATCCACAGGACACATGACAAACAATAATGATCTCAACAGCAGATAGTCAGGAAAGGCCAACATCATGGCAAAGATGAAGTTGGAATACTGGTGAGAACAAGTAACAGACCTGCTAAAAATATAACAGGAGATCTGGGAAATGAGACTGTCATGGTGGGCCTTGATAAACTCCAGACATCTGTGGTGCTCTGGAAGGCTATGTGTGTGTGTGTAGCACCCTCAGGAGAGACTGGAGAGAATCCCAGCTGTTAACTCACCCCTAGCTAGTGGGAGGCTTTGCACAGGCACAAAGTAAAAGCTGGGCAGACAAGCAAACTGCCTGGACTTTGAGTGTGTTTCCCAGTCCACTCACAAATTCATCAGTAAAGCCTTAATGGTGCAAGATGTTTAAGCACAACCACTAACATAGGCTGATCTGGAAGCAACCCCAAGAAAGTTAGGCTTAAAAATAAAAAGAATAATTTAAAAAGAAAAATAAGCAGAGACATCAGTAGCTGCATACCGCAGATAACATCAACTCTAAACAATTAGCTCAGGCAAGTCATAAAACAAACAAACAGCAATAATAAGTTAACCAAAATTATGAGACATGAAAACAAACAGGAAAGTGAAGTCAACACACAGGAGGAAAAGAGCAGTCAGTGGACACTGCCCCCAAGGAGGCCCAGATATTAGACATAGAAGACAAAGACTTATAAGCAGTCATTACAGATATGTGAAAAAAAAAAACATCCTAATGGGGGAGAGGGACAAATTAGGGGTATGGGATTAACAGATACAAAATACCATATATAAAATAGATAAGCAATAAGGATATACTATATAGTATAGGAAATTATACATTATCTTGCAATAACCTATAGTGGAATATAATCTACAAAAATATTGAATCACGATGCTGTACACCTGAAACTAACACATATTGTATATCAACTACACTTCAATTAAAAAAACATACCTGAGGGGCTGGTACAGCTCAAGTGGTAGAGCGAATACTTAGCAAGCACAAGGTCCTGGGTTCAATCCCCACTACCTCCTCTAAAAATTAATAAATAAATAGACCCAATTACCTCCCTCCCCTCACCAAAAAAAAAAAAAAAAAAGCCACACAACTAATAGAAACCATGTTTAAAGGCTTAAAGGAAAGTATGATGACAGCGACTTGTCAAATAATGTCAATAAAGAGATTAAAATTATAAAAAAGAAATGAAAATTCTATAGTTGAAAAGTACAATAACTGATGTGAAAAAAATCACTAGAAGGGCTCAAGAGCACATTTGAGCTGGCAGAAGGGAAAAGCAGCAACTTTGCAGTTGGTCAACAAAGATTATCTAATCTAAAGAACAGAAGGAAAAATGAGTGAATAAAAATCAACAGAGCCTCAGAGACCTGCGGCACACCATCAAACAAACCAACATGAGTAATGGGAGTCCCAGGAGAAGAGAGAAAAGGGCAGAAAAAATATTTGAAGAAATAATAGCCAAAAATATCCTGAATTTGATTTTAAAAACATTAATCTACATATCCATGGAACTAAACAAATTCAAAATAGGATAAACAAAAAGGGATCCACAGCCAGGACATCTAAGTCAAACTGTTGAAAGACAAAGACAAAAAGGGCTGGAAAGTATGAAAGGAAGTACAGAGAAGCCACAATAAGATTAACAAATGACTTCTTATCGGAAACAATGGAGGCCAGACAGTGAGAGGATATATTCAAAATGATGAAAGGAAAAAATTCTCATCTGGGAATTCTATACACAGCAAAACTGTCCTCCAGAAGTGAACACAAAATACATTCCCAGATAAACAAGGGCTGAAAGAATACACTGCTGGCAGACCTGCCATAGAAGAAATACGTCAGGTTCAAGCAAAATAACACCAGATGGTAACTTGAATCCACATGAAGAAATACCAGCACCCATAAAAGTAATTATATAGGCAAATATAAAATATAATATAAAACTTTTTCTCTTTTCTTAACCAATTTAAAAGATAATTACAAAAAACAACAATTATAAAACTGTATTGTTGAGGTAGCCTGTATAACAATCATGGCCCAAAGGAAGAGGAAGGAAATGGGAGTTTTACTGGAACAAAGTTTCTATATTTTATCAGAATTCAGTTAGTATTGCTGTGAAATAGATTACATTATGTTAAAATGCATATTGTAATTCATATTATAAAACCACTAAGAAAAAATTTTAAAGTAAAAAAAGCAACAAAGAAATTAGAATGTTACACTAGAAAATATCTATTTAATACAAAAGAAGGCAGTAAAAGAGAGGCAGAAATGAGACATACGGATCACATAACAAAATGGCAATCCAACCACATTAATAATTACATTAAATGTAAATGGATTAAACATTTCAATAAAAAGGCAAAGATCGTCAGATTGGATCTTTTAAAAAGATTCAAATATACGTTGTTTATAAGAGAGATACGTTAGATTTAAAGACAAATATGTTGAAAATAAAAGGGCAGAAGAAGATACACTATGCAAACAGTAATCATAAAAGGAGTGGCTGTACCACTATCAGATAAGTGGACTTTAAGACAAAAAAAGGGTTACTAGAGACAAAGAGCAGTATTTTACAATGATAGAGTCAATTCATGAGAAAGATATGTAATGATAAACATACAGGCCTAACAGCAGAGTGCCAAAATGACACAAACTCTGACAGACTGAAGACAAACAAACAATTCAACAGAAATAACAGGAGACTTCAATACTCTTAATAATGGATAGGAAAACAAGACAAAATCAGCAAGGATATAGAAAAATTGAACAACACTATCAACCAATTTGGCCTAAATGACAACATTACCTTATAGTATAATGTACAATCTTCTCAAGTGAACACAAAATATCCTCCAGCAGAGACCACATACTAGGCCATAAACAAGTCTTCCAGTACATTTAAAAGGATTAAAATCATACAGAGTATGTTCTCTGATCACAGTGAAATTAAATGAGAAATCAACAGAAAGAAACTTGGAAAATCCACTAATAGCTGAAAACTGACCACCACTCTGCTGATGGAAAATGTAAAATCACACAGCCACTTCACAAAACAGTTTGGCAATTTCTTAAAACGTTAAACAGAAATGTATCATGTGACTCAGCAATTCCACTCCTAGGTATATAACCAGGAGAAGTGAAGACCAACGTCCTCACAAAGGTTTATATGCAAATGTTCACAGGGAAACAACCAAAAAGTCTCTCAAATGGTGAATGGGTAAAGAAAATGTGGTCTAGCCACACAGTGGAACACTCTTCAACAATAAAAAGGAATGAAACCCTAAGACACACTATAACCTGGGTGAACCTCAAAGGCAAAGAAGCCAGATGCAAAAACCAATATATCATATGATCCCATTTATATGAAATACTCAGGAAAATCAAGTTTATAGAGAAGACAAAAGCACATTAGTTGGCTGAAGGTGGGAGTGGGAACTGACTTTAAACAGACACAAGGGACTTTCCCGCAAGTGATGGAAATGTTCTTTAAATTGGATTGGGGGATGTTTGTACAATCCTGTAAATTTACTAAAAAATCACTGAATTAGACATTTAAAACAGATGTACTTTATAGGGAGCCCAGAAATAAACCCACACACCTACAGTCAATTAATCTGCAACTAACAAGGCAAGAATATACAACAGAGAAGACAGTCTCTTCAGCAAGAGGTGCTGGGAAAGCTGGACAGCCAAATGTGAGTCAATGAAGTCAGAACACGCCCTCACACCATACACAAAAATAAATTCAAAGTGGTTTAGACTTTAATACAACACATGACACCATAAAACTCCTAGAAGAGAACATAGGCAAGACATTCTCTGACATAAATCGTTGCAATGTTTTCTTAAGTCAGTCTCCCAAGGCAATAGAAATAAAAGTAAAAATAAACAAATGGGACCTAATCAAACTTACGAGCTTTTGCACAGCAGAAGAAACCAGAAACAAAACAAAAAGACAACCTATAGACTGGGAGAAAATATTTCCAAATGATGTGATCAAGGGATTCATTTCCAAAATACACAAACAGCTCATACAACTCAAAAACAAAAAAACCAAACAACTCAATGAAAAAATGGCAGAAGACCTAAATAGATATTTCTCCAAAGAAGACTAATGGCCATTAGGCCAATAGGCACATGAAAAAATGCTCAGTATGGGTAATTATCAGAGAAATGCAAATCAAAACTACAATGAGGTATCACCTCACACCTGTCAGAATGGCCATCGTTAAAAAGTCCACTGACAATAAATGCTAGAAAGGGTGGTGAGAAAAGGAAACCCTCCTACACTGCTGGTGGGGATGTAAAACAGTGCAGCCACTATAGAAAATGCTACGGAGGTTCCTTAAAGAACTAAAAATAGACTTACCATATGATTCAGCAATCCCACTGCTGGGTATGTATCTGGAGAAAACTCTACTCAAAAAGATACATGCACCCCAGTGTTCACAGCAGCATCATTTACAATAGGTAAGACATGGAAGCAGCCTAAATGCCCATTGACAGATGAATGGATAAAAATCTGGTGTGTGTGTGTATACACACACACACATACACAATAGAATACTACTCAGCCATAAAGAACAACAAAATAGTGCCATTTGCAGCAACATGGATGGACCTAGAGAATACCATACTGAGTCAGGCAGACAGAGAGAGACAAATATATCATATCACCTATATGTGGAATCTAAAAACTGATACAAATGAACTTATTTACAAAACAGAAGCAGATTCACAAACATAGAAAACAAACTTACAGATACCAAAAGGAGAAAGGCAAGGGGAGGGATATATTAGGAATTTGGGATTAGCAGATACAAACTATTATATATAAAATAAACAACAAGGTCCTGCTGTATAGCACAGGGAACTACAGTCACTATCTTGTAATAACTTATAATGAAAAAGAATCTGAGAAAGGATATGTGTATCACTGAATCACTTTGCTGTACACCAGAACCTAACACAACATTGTAAATCAACTGTACTTCAATAAAAAGGTACATTTTATAGCATATAAACTGCACCTCAATAAAAATAAGGAAAAAAACAAAGATTGAGGTGGCTTTATAAATGTTACTGTGAACACATATCTATAATGCAATGCCAAGTTTAAAAACCAGGTTGTTGAATGATCCCATTAAAAAAATTGCACACAAACCAAAACTGGCCGAGGAAGGCTTCCATTTTTGTCTCCATTGATTGAGGTTTTTACAAGTAGAATGAATCTAGGTATCATATAAGTAATTAAAAAAACAGAGAAAGGAAGAAGCAGGGATGGGGAAGATCAGCACCAGGGACCCTGGCCCCCGACCCCAGCTGCGGGGACCGGCTCACCGTAGGGCGTGGTGGGCCCCAGCTCACTGGCCGCCTCTGCCATGTACTGAGCCAGCAGCTCCCCGTTGGTGACCCTCGAGGGCACCTTCCTGTCCAGCTTCTCATACAGGAACTCCTCCACTCGGGCACCTGTGGGGAAACGGCAGCCAGAGCCACAGGGCTCTTCAGTATGAGCTCAAGGATGAAAGCCATGGTGACAGAAACAGACCCAGACCGGGGCCTGCCCACAAGAGCACCCAGCCTGGTCACTTCCAGAATATTCTCTCGCTGATGCCCACTTCAGCCCTGTGAGACTGGCACTCGATGGTGTGGAACCCCTCACTCTAGAGAGGAGGAAGCCACTTCTCAGAGACATGAAGTGCCTGCCTGAGGTCACACAGTGGCGGGTGACGGGCCTGAAGGCAAGGCCCACGGGCTCCCCCACCCACCCCACCTGCTCCCTCATTATAATACAGATTTACAGAGGGTAACCCAGGAATGAACAATAGCTGGTCAGCCGGGCCCCAGAAAGCTCTCTGCACACACTCACCTACTCCCAGGCCACCTCTCTTCCCACAGAGTCTCCTGCAGGTGCTGCTGTTTGCTTTGTGCTCCTGTGACTCTGGGCGAGGCCTCCTGCGCCTCTGGGCCTTGCTGCTTAATCTCCAGTGACCTGGCTCCCATTTTTCCTGCCTCTTTTCCCAACTGTGTTTTAGTGTCCAGGCACTTCTGTGACTCCTCTGATCAAAACTCAGCGTTTCCATGGCCCCAGAGAGCACATCTGGGAGCCCAGCACCGAGCCTGCTGTTTTATTTAACTGGGAGCCCCCACAGCAGCCTCAAGCCCCGAGGGTCTAAGCCAAACCCCACCTGCTGCCAGCCGCACCTGCAGGCCCTCGGCAGCCTGGCCCACGCCAGCAGCCTCCCGCCCCTCTCTGCTCAGGACCAGCCCCTTGAGCACTCACTTGGGTTGGGCTGCAGCAGCACCTCTGTCTGCCTCAGGATTTTCTCCGTCCAGTTTTTGGTGCTGTCTGCCCGGGCCAGAAGGTTCTCAAAGTTGGCATCGAGCTCGGTCTTCTCAGCCTGGCCGAATTTCTCCTCTGTGAACTGTGAGGGGAGTGCCCAGGGGTGGAGGGCTCAGAAGAGGGGAAGGGAGGACCACCCCTGCCCTACTCATCAACCCCTCCCCTACTGGCTGGAACTCAGGCCCCAAGGTCAAGAAACTGGCTCTGTGACCTTGATCAAGTTACAACCCTGCCCTGGGCCTTGGTTTGCTCCTCTGTGAAACGAGGTGGTTGGACCAGAGTTTGGGGCAGGATTCCTTTTGGAAAGCCAATGAATGCTACAGATTCCCTCTCCCCCAAAATGCACATTTGTACAAAATCAGGCATACAGCTTAGGGTGTAGGGAACCTCTGGGAGCCCATCACTAAGGGTCCTCCCAAGCCTGACTCTGAAGGAGAGTACTTGGTAACAAGTGCTCAGGGAACAAAAGGGGCACAAAGCAAGGTCTGGGGTCATCAGGAGGCTCCACAGGGAGCTGGGAGCCACGGGGAAGGGGGTACTAGGGGAGTGAATGGGAGGAACCCATGTTCCAGAATCAGAGGGACCTGATTCAAGCCTCAGCTCTAATAAGCTGTGTGACCTTGGGCAAGTGGTTTTGCCTCTCTGAGCATCAGTTTCCTTAGCTGGAAAATGGGGATAAAAGTAATAGCATCTCCTTCATAGGCTGTGAGAATGAAATAAGAAAGATGAGGGTAAGACATGAAGAACAGGATCCGGCAGGGAGTCAGTGTTCAGTGCAAGTGCTGATGCTGTTAAGAGCTGATGGGCAGAGATCCGGCTGGGAAGGAAGGGGAGTGTGTTGGGGAGAGGATGGCCACATGGCTGGCCTCTGGTTGCCGGGTGTGGTGGATGATGAACACTGATAGCTCACCCAAGCCAACTGCTGGGCACCCCCAGGACCCAGAAAGCTCGGCAGCCCCGCCCCAAGGCCAGGAAGGGACCAAGATGTCCCAGGGTTCCCCCTTCAGAGCTGGCAGAAGCCAAGTGAGCCACCTAGGAACGACCAAAAACCGGTCCAGTCCCCTCTGATCTTCACGGCCTTCTCCAGCCTGGGGAAGGTCACAGCCAAACAGCAAAAAGGTGAAGACCTCTGGGAGTAAGATCAGCCCTGACAATGACAGACACTGCTGATCACAACTGCGGCCCGACCCTGCGCTGGGTGCTTTACGCCAACTCCCTCAACAGTCCTCCGAGGCCAGTCAGGTCAAGTTTCCCATTTCACAGGAGATGCCACTGAGGCTGAGCAAGGGGCAGACTGTGCTGGAGTCAGGGTCATCATGGGCTGGAGGTCTGGAGGCCCTTCCCAAATGACCTGGCACTGATGAATCATCTGGAGGCTGAGGACAGCTCTGGCTGCAGGGAGCGGGAGGCACCACCGATAGCCAGGCTGCCATCTCAGCCAGCCATCAATTATGCAACAGGGCTTGGGTTTCTCTCTGCAAGGCCGGGCAGTTGGGGGTAGTTGGGAGTGGGGGGGCAGGGTTATAGCCGCTCTCGGTCTCCTCTCAGTCTCTGGACTCCACCTCCCCCTCACACTCCCCAAACTGGGGCCTCCCAGAGCCAGGCCCTGAACAGGCCTCACCTCACCCAGCCCCTTCAGAGGGTGGCGTTAGCCCCATTTTCCAGATGAGAAACCAAGGCTCAAAGAGACAAAGTCAGCTCTCTGGTCCTCAGTTCCCCTGAGGATGGGGATAACAGGACCTCAGATCTCACAGGTCTCACAGAACATCTGGGAGGTGCTTCGTTCCATGGTCAGCACATGGCCTGATAAATGTGAGGTGGTGTGATCATCCTCATCATGAATAAAAGGTCTCCCTCATGTCCCTCCTCAGCTCTCAGGAGCTCCTCGGGACCTCCTCACCCAGACGGTACCAGCCAATCTGATTAAGGTGATCATGTCAACCACCCTAAGTGTGCACCTCAGCATCTCCTCTTCTCAGCAAGGTTAAGGGCAGCACTCCCCGTGGTGCCACCTGGCCACCTGTCCCTTACACCACACCCCCACCCACATTCAAAGTCCTACCAGGCTTTCCCCACCTCTTGGGCATCCCTCCCACGTCTACTGCTGCCAGCCTGGCTCGGATGGTAACAATGCCATAGCCTCTCTGGCTTTTACTGTTACTTCTACCACTACTATTACTATTACTGCAGTTACTACTAACAGCATTAGTACTAGTGTTTCCACCACCCACTCCCACCCCGACTGGCATCTGACCCGAATAAACCTCAGGTGTTCCTGCCTGGGCGCCCTTAAATGGGCTGTTCACATCATCTGGACCAACTCTGCAAACCCCTCCCGAGTTTCAAGGCACACAGTTCAGGGACTGAGAAGCCATCCTAGAATCACCCATGCAAAGGAGATCCTGCCTCCAGATTCTTATCCCAGGGCCATGGTCCAGTTCCTGACCAGATAGGGGTGAGGGCTGAGTGCTTACCAAGCGTGTCCTGGGACCTGGCAAGGTGGTACCTACACAGAGGAGCTGCCCACGCATTAATAATACACTACTCCTATCCCTCCTGGCTGACTCATACCCTGAGGCAGAATGGCCTCAGGAAGGTCCCCTGAGTGTGCTTTCCTGCCCAGGTCACATTTCAAGCCCCTCTCTTCTGGCCACACTGCTCCACCTCTGCCAAGAGGACGGGCCCAGCGCTTCAGAGGCTGATGCCTGCAGAGTCCGAAGGCAGCTCGTGCAAGATGGCAGCAGCAGGGGGTGGGCGTGCAGAGCCAGAGAAAGCCTCTATTTATAAAGCTCCCAGCTCCCTCCTCCACCCTGGAGGCTGGGGCCTGGGCGTTGGATCCCACTCTAGAATGGGGACCCAGTGGGCCTGCCCCCACCAGGCAAAGTGAGGCCACAGGGTCCAAGCCTTCCCACACCCCAGGTTCTGCAGGCACGGCCAGGTCAGGTGCTAGGGCCCCACAGTAGCAGGAAACTGGAAGATCAGGTTCTTCCTAGATGTAAGAGATAAAATGGTTGCCATATCAACACTGGGGAGGATTCCCCACCTTCCAGATGGTGTGGGGCTGCCCAAGGGGCTCTGGGTTCCTAGCACTCTCACTATGGCTGGGGTCACCAGCAGGGCTTGGAACAGGGAGCAGCAAACCTTCTCCGGAGCATGAATCCTCAATGGGACACTGTGCTTTCTAGTAAACATGGGCTTCCAAGGGACTGTCTGGAGCTGGGCTCCTACAGAGAACCAACCACAAGGGCAAGGACAAACAATAGGACCCGTTCCCAGAGCACCATGACAGGCCAAGCCTCAAGTGTGCAGCCATCCTTGGAGGCAGACTGGTGTGGCAACCGATTGACAGAAGGGGACACGGAGACTCCGACAGAAGTGACTTGCCCAAGGTCACATGGTGCAAGGGTGTAATACTAACGACATTACACCAAGAGTGACTTGCCGTTAGCGACCATGTTCACGCAAAGTGCCTGGGACACTCACATTCATGCTGGAAGGCAGGGATTACTAATTCCATTTTTCAGACTGAAAAACTAAGGCCCAGAGAAGTGAAGTCCCCTTCCACAAAGTCACAAGAAGAGGCATCCACGGCCACAGCTGGCTCCAGTCTTCATCATTACATTAAGCTGCCTCAGTTTCTCTCCATGCTCCCAAATGGATAGGACTTATTCCAATGCCCGCATCACTGCCTGGACAGCTTCCCAAGGAGGGCACCTGGCCAGACCTCAGCCTTCTCCCCATCCCCCAGGCCTCCCATGGAGCAGAAAGGAAATAACCCCAGCCCTCCTGGCTTCCGGGCTGACTATCCAAGCGTGTAAAAGGGACTTGAGAGAATCAGTACCACCAGCCCATTGCACAGGTGCGGAGACTGAGGCTCAGAGAAGGGGTCGGGGAGGGTGCACGAGTACTTGGGCCTGGAACTCAGGCCTCCAAACGCCTGCTGGGAGTCAGAGTCACTGCTGAGCAAGGGCAGGGAGGCAGGAGCCGCCTGGTGCCGTCTCCCCTCCTCAGCGGAGCCCCCACTGGGGGCCGGGGCGGGCGCCAGAGCAGCAGGATAACCCCAACGGCCGGTCGCAATGGTGGAGGCTGACACCTCCCTGACCAGGCAGCAGGGCAGAGTCCAGGCTCAGTGTCCGGCCCTGGGCCGCCCTGAGGGTGCGGCCAGTGTGGCCGGCCGCCCCGGGCTCTTTCCCTCTTCTGGGCAGCGCAGAAGGAGGGGCGGTGTTGGGGCTAGGGTGCCCAAGCAGCGGGGAAGGGGACGGCGGCCGCCAGAGCCTTCTGCTGTGGCGCCGAGCTCTGTTACGGGGGTTCCCGCCTGCCGCGCGGGGCCCAGGGCGCACGGCCTCACCTGCACCGCCCGAGTGAAGAAGATGCCGGCGTCCGACGCTAGCTTCTTCATGTTGAAGTCCATGGCGCGCCGCACGGCCGGCCGCGCCCGGCCCGAGCGCCGCCCGGCAGCCCCCGGCCTGCCGCCGCCGGTCCGCACCGCGCCCACCTGCTGCCGGTGCGCCGGCCTTTAGCGAGCCCGCCCGCCTCAGCCTCTGCGGCCGCCGCCGCCGCCGCGCCTGCCCGAGCGCGTAGGGCGGGGCGCCGGCCGCGGGGGAGGAGCCGCCGAGTGGGCGGGGCGGGATGGAGGAGGCACGGCTCGCAGCTGCACGCTGCTGACCCCTGTACCCGCCGCCCGCCTAGCCTCTCTGGCTTCCTAGTCCCTTGGTCCCTGACCTATCTGTGCCTCTTCTCCCTTTCTCCGTGCGCACCCTTGTCGCCTGCTGGGCCCTGTGTCTCCCTGTTTCTCGGCTTCTTTTGCCCTGAGTCTCTCTGTGCCGCCCACTACCACCACCACCTAGACCTCTCTAGCCCCCGCCTCTTCTGCTCTGACCTTGGTGACACTAAGGACAACTGAGCCAGGGGACAGGCCGGCTGGGGGCTCAGCTTCCACCGCTGGGAAGTGGCTGTTTGGCCCCTAGAAATCCGCTGGTTCCCCAAAGTTGAGGGAGGGTATGTCGAAGGGTTGAAGGAGGGAAGGACTAGAGGAGAGGCTTCCGTTCTGCCCAGGTAGAGGAATAGGCTACCCTCCACGCAGGGACACGAAATGACCTCACAACCCCAGACAGGCAAAAGGAAGGCCTGCACATACACTCTGACTCCATGGGGCTTGGAAGGGGCTTATTACCTTTCTCCACCCGTCCGTGCTCTCTACCTCTAGACTTCATCTCCTAACCCAGTCTGTTCCTGAACTGGTACACTTTCCTCTCTGGCTCTGTCCCCTGGGTTCCTGGCTTTGTTTATCTTCCTGCACTTACACCAGTTCCCCATCATCTACCCCAGCTTGTCTGTGCAGGGTGAGCTTCAAGTCACCCCCCGGGGTTACTAAAAATCCAAACCTGGTGCCACTCTCAGCCCTGTTTCTCTCAATGCAGGTGGAACCCAGGCAGGTGGAGTTTTGAAAAGTTTCCAGGTTCAGAGCCACTGATCTGCATTATTGTCTACATGGAGCCATCATCAACTTTCATGTCACTCACACACCTGTGGTTCATCATCTCTATGTGTTTCTTTGTACGTCTCAAAGTGTTCACTATGTATTTCTATTCACCTGTATTGATCATTGGCTTACTTACCAGTGTCTGTCTATAGCTGAGTATGTAATTCATTTAGCCAGCATCCAGCCCTATAATCTTTCAGCAGCCATATATCAATATAATTACATGCTCATTCATTTGATAACCACATTGAGCACTGTTAAAGAAAAAAATATTCACGATACTTGTTAAAGATGGTAAGGAAGACTTTATCCAAGAGAGTCTCTAGTGCAGTGGAGGGTTTGCAATAGGGAAGAGAGATTGGGCTCAGCTCCAAATACAATAAAGACAAGGGGGAGGATATAGTTCAGTGGTAGAGCACAAGGTCCTGGGTTCAATCCCCAGTACCTCCATTAAATAAATACATACATACATACCTAATTACCTCCCCACCTAAAAAAAAATGAAGGAAAAAAACCCCCAAATACAGTAAGGACAAGTGGAGATCTATAGCCAGTGAGCAGAGTGGGGGTCAGTGAGTGGAAAACAACTAAGAGGGAACATAGAGGCTAGTGAGATTCTTGCTGAAGGCAGGCCAGGATGATAAGATATTCAGAATGGAGGATGAAGAATTTGATCGATGGGATTTTGCTAAACTAACCCCGCAGGATCCTTGCTAAAACAAGACTCTACATTATGGAAGCTCAAGGTTGAATGGAGTCGAGCAGAGGGCTCAGAGGAGCCTGACTCAGGTTTGGTTAAGCACCAACTGTGTGCCAGGCACTGTTCTAGGTGCCAGGGATACAGTAGTGGACAAAATAAGGTCCCTACCTTCTTGGACAAACAAATCCTGGGAAGAAGAACAACAAGGAAAAGAGCAGAGAGAGCAAGATGTATGTCCCAGTTACTCCTGGTCTTGTAGCTGTCCAGGTCTGTATGTTTCATCTATTTATTTATCTTTCTACTTGACTATTGCAGTTTTTCTGATAGCAATGGCCAAAATGTCCTAAACCCACGCCAGGCCCAGCACTGAGCATTTTTAAGTGAATAATTACCTAAGATCCTCATAACAGCTCAGAAGCCATCATCATCCTTATTTTGAGGGTGAAGAAGCTGAGGTTTAGAGAAGTTAAGTGATTTGCCCAAGGTCAAAGGGGAGGAAGCTATGGGTTTGGCCCCAGACCTAGCCAGTCCAGTGGTGGAACCCGTTCTCTTTTGCTCTGGCTCCCACTTCATCAGCTGCCATTCTCCTTTCTCTCTGCCATATTAAGTTAAGGATGCCAGGTTCTCTTTTGCCTCTCGATCACATCCCATGCTGTTCCTGAACACTGCTTCCTCTTCTCTCTGCCCAGCTAATTCCTGATCTTCCTTTAGTTTTCTGTTTGGATCTCTCTTTCAGGAGTCTCTCTCACCTCCCCATGGGAGCACAAGTGTACCCTTGAAATCCCCACATTCCTGAGTTTCCATCATTAGAGCAATATCACATAAGACTGTAATTAAGTATCTTACATATATCTTGTCCAATACTGTGTCCACCATGTATCTTGTCCACCACTGCGCTCCAAACTCCAGTCAAAGGGCTGGCACATAGAGATATCAGTTATTGAATGAATGAAAGAATGTGACCTTCCTGATAGTTACATTTTAAAAACTTACAATTACACATTTTGAAAACTTACATGTGTTCAGCTTTTTGGTTATGAAAAGGCGCCATTGTGTTTAAAAATAATTTTTTAATGACTTTTTTTTGTAGAGAGGAGTAATTAGGTTTACTTTTTCATTTATTTTAATGGAGGTACTGGGGATTGAACCCAGGACTTCCAGTATGCTAAACATGCGCTCTACCACTGAGTTAAACCCTCCCCGCCGCCACGCACACGTTTTTTAAAGCGTATAGCATCCAGTATTCCCAGGGTGGTTTCCCATCCAAGTATAACCAGGTCTGAGAGAGCTTCCAAGATCCCGTTCTTTCAGGGTGATATGGCTATAGATTCTGCCCCCGCTTTCTTGTGAGCAGCACCAAAGCCCTGTTACTCAGGCGAGGCAGGAATTCCTTTCCCATTTTACAGAGGGGTAAATTGAGTAAGCTTCAGAGAGCTGAAGTGGTAGAACTTGATTCCAACTCAAGTGGCCCTAATTCCAAACCCAGTATTTAGTGCAAGGCACAGTGGCGGTCAGAATCCAATCACTCTCAGCTCTCAGGGAGACAACCTCTGGCAAGGGAGGCGTGGTACCTTTGCAAACAAATCCTGAAGGTGGAGCGGCAAGTGTTTAGGAGGATGCTATGGGATGTCAGAGACGGTGGTATTGGAAAGTGGGCGCTTGAAGGGCGAGAAGAACTTGTCTGTGTGAGACCAGCGGAGGCAGAGGGACCAAATACGAGGGCTCAGACAGCCGACGCTCCCTTCCACAAATCCCCTTCTAAACCTGATTGTTCCGCCTCAGTCCCTTTAAGAGCGGCCCCGCCCTACTCAGCCACCGAGGTCAATCTAATTTCGATAGCCAATCACAGGAGAGAAAAGGTCACTTCCGCGCCTCAACCGCACTTAAGGGGCAGAAGAGAGAGAGAGGAGGGGGCGGTGAGGCAAGATTGGTCACGTGACCCACCCAATAGTCTAGAGGCCGAGGCGGTGCAGAAGGGGTCGGTGACTCTCATTGGCCAAAGAAACCTTGGCTCTGCGTGAGGCCACGCCTCCTATGGCCCCGAGGTTGGTTGAGCGGGCGCCGGGGAAGGAGACGCTGCCCTTCCGCAGCGATGGGATCTTGGGTGAGTGGCGGCGGCTCGGGCTGAGCCAGCTGGGCAGGCGGGCGGCGCGGCGGGGTCCGGGACAGAGACTTGCAGCGAGCGGGAGCCGACGACTGGGTTGGGGCGCAGGTGTCCCTGTTCAGCTGGACTAGAAGGGCCCAGGTTGGAATGAGAAGGTACTCCAGCCGTGGGCTGCGCGAGAGGTGGAACGGTAGGTACCCAGTCAGGGAAGAGATTCCCGGACGTGTAACATTGCAGAGATCGGTGCAGGGGCAGGTACCAGACCCAGACTGGGAAGGTACCGAGATGGAGGAGCGAGCGCGCCGGCCGTGGGCAGCGCCAGTGGGCATTTGGACGACTCTCAAGGATATTGCGGGGGTCGGGGCAAGAGAGGAGAGGTCCTGACCAGGGGCTGCTCAAAGAGTTGTCCGGAACGGAAAGAGCGGATTCTGAAGAAGGGGACCCTGCTGAGATCCAGTGTGGGAGTGCTCAGTGCCGGTCTGGGTCGGACTGATGAGGTGTCCCTCCAGGGTAGAAGGAACGGAGACTGGACAGAGAGTGGCTCAAGGGACATTACTGGGGTCAAGGCGGAATGAAGGGTGCTCAGGCTAGAGTCATTCAAGGCAGGGGAGGAGGTGCCCGAGATGGAAAGCGTGGGCATCCAAGCTGAGGGATTGTAAGTGCTGTGGTGGGGGTGGAAATGAGGTTCCCGCCCAAGGTTACAGGGCAGGAGAGATGACTTCCCCAGGTGGGGAAGGCTTTGAGAGTGTCCACGTGGTGGGGAACATTGCCATGGGAGAAGAGGTGGAGGCCTGTCTCATTCGGCCCTCGGTAGTGCCGGGGGGCTGAATAGGGAACGGTTTGGGCTAGATCTGGATCCATCCCTGGAGTGAAGCAGTCTTGGGGGCGGATGTTGTACTCGGCACCTACCACTCTTCTTCAGTGGGGGCAGCAGAGGCTGCTCTTGACTTTTCTGCAGGCAAATGCCAGGCCACAGACCTGTCTCACTCCTGAGCATGTGTTCAGGCTCATCTTTGCAACTCCAGGTGGGCTTCTCACCTGGGGGTCCAGAAGTCTTGCAGATGTGCCGTGGAGGGAGAGGTGGCTGTTGTAGCAGGCAGCACAGGGGAAACAGCACAGCCTTGGGGTCTGCCAGAGCTGAGGTCGTATCCCAGCTTGGCCATTTAGTCAGTGACTTCCGTCAGGTTGATTACCTCTCCAAGCCACAGTTTTCCCGTCGTTGAGGTAACAGTGCTTGTTGTGAGTGAGGGTTCTGTGAACAACTAGACTCAAAAGCCTCCTCGCAGAGACTGTTCCAAGCCTAGCCTGTTAAAACAAGTGCTTGGGAAACAGTAGCTGCTGGTCCTCTGAAGTTCTTGTCTCCCTTTGTTCTGAGGTTTGGGCCAAGTTTGCGGGGAGTGTGTGTGTTACAGGGGTGGCTTATGATATTAACTCGGGCACTGACCACTGGAGGTCACATAACTCAGTTTGCAGTCTCCTGGCAAGAAGCCCTTAACCCTTGATAACATGAGTTTCCTCGGCCCTAGAGCCTTTCCCTGCCTGTCCCCCAACCCTGCCCCGACCCCCCAACCCCCTCACCGCTGCCACACACACAGCCCAGCCCTAGAGCTAGACTGATAGGATCCTTCATCCTTCCTATTAACTGGGGATAAGCTGTTTCTCGTGCTGGTCTAGTGACTTTGGCCGCCGTCCCAGGTGGATAGGGTCTGTCTGGCCTGCACATTCCTTCCATTTGAGTTCCCAGGAGACCTTGAAGGCATCCTTGGGCTTGATGATGACGGTTGGGGAGCGTTCTGCAAGATCTTGGAGACTGGGTTATGTGTGCTCAAGCCACTTATTTACTGGCCTTGGAATGGGGCCATGGGGTACCCTGGGGGTCTCCCCAGGGGGAAGTTGCCCCTGTCGTCTGCGGTTCTGCTGGGGCTCCCACTTCCTGCTCCATATCAAATATGGCAAAAAGACTATACTGAGCACAGAGTCTGAAGTCTGACAGATCTTGGTCCAAGTCCTGACTCCACCTTGTGCCAGCTGTGTGACTTTGGACTCCTGATTTAGCCTCTCTGAGCCTCAGTTTCCTCATTGGAAAGTGGGGAGTGGAGGAGATAGGTCGAATCTACTTCACAGAATTGTAATAATTCAGTGAAATAGCATTTGTAGGGGACTCAACACAAAATACATGAAATACACATGATGTGTAGTAGCTTTTATTATTTGAGGAAATACGCTGCTGTTTTCATAATACTGTCCTCAGGAAGTGCAACATTCTTGGCTTTGTGGGAGGTCAAAAAGATATGATGATTCTCAGGTGGGGTCCTACCATTTAGAGGCCTAAGATTTTTGTTTAGCATGTTTAATAAGTTTGAAAACCTGCGGCATAAAGCCCCAAGTGTGAGAGCTTATCCAACTTATCCAACTTATCCAACTCCCAGGCTCTGGATCTGCTCTTGTGCCAGCGTGCCAGGGACACTGCCTTCTGCTGCCAGAGCTCAGGGTGGGCAGAGGGTCTATGGGGCATTTGGCTGTCTTCCTGCTGGCAGGTGCAGAAGGCTGTGGCCTTGTTCCAAGCTTGGCATTCCAGACGTAGGATGCTCCCGCCTCATCCCCCAGGGCACTCTGCATTTCTGTGTGCTCACATGGGCACGTCCTTGTGGCTGACTTGGTCATTCTGTCTCTCAGCTCCTTGGAGGGACCTTCTGTTATGTGTGTCCCTGTCCTTTTGAGGCGTGGAAGGTGCCCAGGACCCAGCCAGCAACCAGTTGAAGACGTTCTCTTTGGAAGAGAGCCCCACGGCCTCTCGCTGGGGGTGCTGGTCCTGTCATGGCGTTTCGGAGGACTGAGGGCATGTCCATGATCCAGGCGCTGGCCATGACCGTGGCTGAGATCCCTGTGTTCCTATATACGACATTTGGACAGGTAAAGATGGTGTGGGTTGTGGTCCTGCCCTATACCCCCCTGGTCCTTGAAACACTGAGCCACTCATCCCAGGGTCCCTTAGAATCCGGGAAAGCTGGACCCTTCTGATTGCTGTCCCAGGCATCTGGTGTCTCCTCTTTGAGCAGAGTAAGAAGGACTGGGTTAGGAGTCTGAGGTCCCAAGCCCAGTCTTCACCCTAGGACTATGTGAACTCTGGACCTCATTTTTCTCAGTCTATAAAGGGGTTAGTAAATGCCCTCCCTGCCAACCTTAAATGTTTGTGGCTGACCATGCCTCTTGACACTTCCTGAAGCTCTGCTCTGTGGGATGCAGCCTCACCCGTGGGGCTCCCAGTCCAGCAGGCAGAGTGAGGGCAGAGCAGGGACATGTACAGATGGACCGTCGGGTGGAGTGAATATCATTGTCTTTGAGTTGTTGAGAAATGGGGTCAGCAGACCTGGGTTCAGTTTCTGCCTCTCTGTCATCTTGAGCATGTGTCCTAACCTGTATGAGCCTTGGATTCCTCACCTGGAAGATGATGGACATTCAGTTCAGACAGGTAACACAGGTGAAATCCTGGTGCAGTACCTGGCATAGGTGCCCAGTCACTGCTGCCGGTAGAATCCTGGCTGATGGTGTTGGGGACACCTGCCAGACTCCAGACATGATCTCCTCGGCTGTGTCATTTTGCCATCCTCAGTTCCCCTCTTTACATCTCTGTGGTCCAGAGGTTTCAGAGGGGCTGGTCAGGTCCCCCCACCTCAACCATTCCTGGTCAGGAACTATCCCCTGAGGGCCTGAAGCGTTCTCTGCCTCTCAGGTGCTCCCCAAGGCAGCTCTCCCGGGGAAAGGTAATGGCTGCCTCCCTCTTTCCCTGCAGTCTGCATTCTCCCAGCTGCGGTTGACGCCAGGCCTGCGGAAGGTCCTCTTTGCCACAGCCCTGGGGACTGTGGCCTTGGCCCTGGCCGCCCACCAGCTGAAGAGGCGTCGGCGGAAGAAGAAGCAGGTCGGCCCCGAGATGGGAGGAGAGCATCTGGGCACGGTGCCCCTCCCCATCCTCATGGCCAGGAAGGTTCCGTCGGTGAAGAAAGGTAGGGGTGAGGTGGTGGGGACGGGCCTGACCTGGAGTCGAGTCTCAGCTGGGCCCCTATTAGCTGGGATCTCAGGCTAGTGAAACTCTGTTGCCAAGCCAAGTCCCCCTCACCTGTAAAGCAGGTCATTGTAAAGAGTTGGTGGGTGATGCGTCCAGATGCACGTGTCCAGCCGGAAGCAGTGGTTCTCATTATCTGAGGGCTCTGAGGGAGAATTAGGTACAGAGGGGGCTGGTGGGGCGCAGCTCCTCCATCCAGCAAAGGGAGCCCCTGGTTCAGGAGCAAGAAGGGCCACGTGGTCCCTGAGCCATCTGGTACTCTCCCCACCTGCCTCTTTTTTTACATTACAGTTTACTTTGCATACAGTACAATTCCCCCATTTTAGCACACAATTCTATGAGTTTTGACAAACACATATAGTCAGTCATACAATCACTACTGTAGTCGAGAACTATTGCTCTTAATCTCTCCAGTGCCCTTTGTAGTCAGCCCCTCTCCCTAGCCCCTGACAGCCAGTGATCTGTTTTGTGTCCTCTGCTGTGGCTTTATAAGCCTCTTAGAGTCCCGCTAATCTGGTAACCCCGCAGCCCAGTGTTTGCCACATCCAGATTGCTTTCCCACAGGCTCTTATCTTGGGAGAAACCTGTTTAAAGAAGCAAAATCTCCCCATGTGACACTGAATTTTAATTGTGAATTACCATTGCAAAAGGGAAATTTTGTCTTTTTAGTCCAGAAACGTTTGCAGACTAGTCTAGAGCAAGACCCTGAGACATGCTAACATGGCTGAGTTTCCATTCTGAGTTGGCCATCCTGCACCCCCTACCCCTGGAAACCTAGAGTTGTTTCTGTACCAACCTCTTGCTTGCCTGCCTTGTACCACCATCTCTGGTTTCACCTTATTTTGCCTTCCCAACTTTTCTCACTCAAAAATAAAAGTCTGTGTATTTTTAAAAATTTGCTGCCTCAAATCCTTTTTGGAAGGAGGAGAATTCCAGATCAGTCAGTCAATCAACAACATAGGGAAGGCTGAGTAAGAAGGAGGTGGAAATAGCTGGGCCTTATTCCCAGGCTTATCCCGGCAGATCCAGGCCCCTCCGGGTCAGTACTCTGCTGCTAGGTGTGCGCGCTGGGCGTGCTCTGCTGTCATCCTGACTTAGAAGTCAGGACAGGCTTCCAGATGAGGAGGAGGGGAGAGGGGTCTGGAGGGGAGAAACAGCCCATGCAGAGGCTGGGTGCAAAGCCCGTGTGACCCCTACCCTCCTATTCCTCACAGGCTACTCCAGCCGGAGGGTACAGAGCCCCAGTAGCAAGAGCAATGACACTCTGAGCGGCATCTCCTCCATCGGGCCCAGCAAGCACTCAGGCTCCTCCCACAGCTTGGCCTCGGTGAGGATATCAGGGTGCTTGTCCCGCTTTGGGGCTCCAGCCTCTGCCTTCAGGGGGCTTATGGGCTGGTAGGAAGATGGGAGAAGGGATTCCATTCACTCATTCATTCACTCACTCATCCATCCATCCCTGCAGGCTCTCAGAGATTGTCACCGATCACTATGTGCTGGGTATTGGTGAGAAGGAGGTGGATAGGTGCAGAGGAGAAATTTATGGTCTCTTGGGAAAGATACTTATCCATGAAAGTTCGTTCATTCATTCATTCATTCATTCATTTATCAGACTGAGCAAGCACCTGCTCTGTGCCAGGAGCTACTAGGTGCTTTGGCTAGAGACAAATAAGACAAAGAAGTATATTTTCTCTCGGGAAATGCCTTTGGCTCATTCACCCATCCAGTTATTTCTTAATTCATCCAGCAAGCACTGAGCCCCAGCTCTGAGCTGGGCACTGCCCTGGGATCTAGGCGTGAGCACAAGATGGCTCTCATCCTGGAGGAGCCCACAGCCTGGAGACAGGTGTTGGCCTCAGTGCCTCCTCCCGCTTTGACTGTTTCTGTGACCCTCCCTCAGGCGTTTGGAGTTGGTGGCACCAGGCTGTCAAGGGCTTGGCCACTGTGGTGGGGGGCTAATTTCAGGGATGCTGTTGGAGAGGGCATATGGCATGTGGTCAGGCAGTGGGGAAGACTCGGGGTCCTGCCAAGGATCTGGGAAGTCCTCACTCCTTATTCTTCGGTGCTACTTGGTGCCCAGATGGTGGCGGTGAACTCATCCAGCCCCACAGCTACATGCTCGGGACCATGGGACACCAGAGGGATGGAGGAGTCTGTGACCAACAACGATGGCAACGCTGAGAGCCTCTACATGCAAGGTGCAGGCCAGGAGGCTGGCCTCGGGCTCCCCCGGGGCAGGATGGAGGGTGGCCTCCTCCCGGGAGCCCAGACTGGATTCTCTGGGTGCTGCTTGCCACCCCACACTCTTACCCCAAACCCTGGTTGAATAGTTTCCAGCTGTTTGTGGACAGGGGATACTCTCCAGAAATAACTCTGGTCTGAATGAAGGCCTGCAAACTGGCCAGCCCTGAAAAAGGGGTCAGGACCTGGTCCACATGGTCCTGCCCATTCCCATCCCTTGGGGCCCTCTTCCCCCTCACTCTTCTGAGCCCCATCTTGAGTGACATCGAGTGGGCCCGGATGCTCTCTCTCTGCGAGGGGGCCTGACTCTCCCTTCTCTCCCCACCTGTCCCCAGGCATGGAGCTGTTCGAGGAGGCTCTGCAGAAGTGGGAGCAGGCACTGAGCGTGGGGCAGAGGGGGGACAGCGGCAGCACCCCTACACCGGGGGACAGCCTCCGGAACCCTGAGACTGCTTCAGAGGCACTGTCTGAGGTAGGAGGACCTCCCTGGGTCTTTCCTCCTCCCAGCTCCATGGGGAAGGTGGGGGTGTGGCAGAGGGGCGGCCAAATTTGGGAGGCGGCTAGCAGCCTTGCCTCCTGCCAGCCCGTAAGTTCCCCTTGGGTGGGCGTTTTCCCCTTAACCAGAATGTTGATCCAACCAAGTAAGAAAATTCATGTAACGTGCTTAGCACAAGCCTGGTACTTTCTCAGGAAACCACGATGATTACAACGTGATCCTGACTATGTGAGGATGATATGCACTTCTTTTTTTTTAATGGAGGTACTGTGGATTGAACCCAGGACCTCGTGTGTGCTAAGCATTCACTCTACCACTGAGCTATGCCGTTGCCCCCTGAAAATATGCATTCTTGAAGAGCTGGAGGGAAACAGCCTGTATTCATAGTTGAGTGGAACATGTGGTCTTTATACATTTTTTGGCTCAGTCCGAGTTTTCTATAATGAGTATTTATTATTTCAGTATCAGGAGAGAGAAATAAGGTACAAAAGCTAAAATAAAACATTTTTTTGTTAAAAACATGCCTAATATATGTCATAGGATGAAGGTTCACTGAAGCATTGTTTTGTAATAATTAAAAAACACGAAAAACTGGAAACTCTATTAAATGCCTATCAGTAGGAGTCTGGAGTACTACGCAGCCCTTATTAAAAGGCTGACAGAAAGCTGTGGGCTGATAGGTTGCTTTCTCTACTATATATTATTAAATGAAAAAAGGAAGATGCAGGATTTGTATAGTGTGACCCATGTATACATTTTTTATCGAGATATAGCTGATGTACAATATTATGTAAGTTACAGATATATAACAGTGATTCATGACCCGTGTGTACGTTTTAAAAGACAGTTGTCCATCCCTACGTATGCTGATTAGTAACTGCTGATGTGGACATGCACTTTTATTTCCCTCTGGACAGATACACAGGAAATTGTTAATAGTGATCTTTGAGGAGAGGATCTGCAGGGAAAGGTGCAAAGAGTCTTCTTGTACTTTTCTGTGCCTTTCTTTACTGTTTGACTTCTCACTTTGGGCATAAGCTCTGGACAGTGTGTGTATAGGTGGTAGTTATTATGGGCTGTTTCTGTTTTAGTCTCTATACTTTTCTGTATTTAAAAAACCAAACATGAGCTTTCGTCTGCCATGAGGAGCGAGGTCAAAGTGGAGGCCGTCTCTCTGGGGAGGCCAGGAATGGGGACAACTTCAGGTGTTGGAAAGGGAGGGAGTTGAACCCGGGGAAAACGTTGCACAGGTGAGTGAGTTACTGAAGGACCCCAGAGCTGGGGTGGTGGTGCCCAGAGCTCAGGAGTCAGGAGCTCACATCACAGAGGGGCCTGACTCGGGGCGGGAGTGGTGGGTTGGTGGTGTGAGGCAGGAAGAGGAGGGGAGAGGTTCTCACCAACCCCTTGTCCTCTTTCCTCCACCTGTGCCTCTGTTGGCCGGCAGCCAGTTGGCAGGGGAGCCTAGGAGACAATTTGCAGCACAGGGTGGGGACATGTCTGGTACAGCAGGTAATAAATTGGAGCTGTACTGCCTTCCACCCCAGCTGGGGCATTCTCTCTGAGGCCATCACAAAGCTATGACCAGTGTGGTTGGAGGTCGTGGCGGCTGGGGAAGTGCATGGGGCATGACAAAGCTTTCAACGCTGTGTCAGGTCCCCTCTGCTCGTGGGCAGACAGCGGGAGTGTTAGGGCAGGAGGAGGAAGGGAGGTGACTTTGTTTCCAAAATTGTGTTTATTGCTCCTACTCCATCTTAAAGTTATAAACCTTTCCTTGTTTTTCTTTCTGTGAAAGCAACAAAATGTTCCTTAATAGAGTAGTGAGAAACTACAGAAATAGAAAAAAGGGGAAAAAAAGAGCCCAGGCTCCGATCAGACAGCTCATGATGGTGTGATGTGGGCAGAGGCTTTTCAGCCTCCCTGCGCGCTGGTGCCCCTCGGCAGGGCACCAGGACCAGGGTTCTGGTCCACACAGGTGCTCAATAAATGATCTTTGACATCGGTATTATTGATACCTATTACCCTTCATCCAGGCACAACTACTTGATAACCTTCCAGGCTTTTTACTATGCTATAAGGATTTTTAATAACTATTGAAATATAATTCACATACCATAAAATTCACCAAATTAGATTGTATGGTTCAGTGGCTGTTAGTGTACAGATTTCTCCTGCCATCTGAAAGTAGAGCCTTCCTGTGAAACTGTTCTTAAGCCAAAATGACATCAAGAGAAGTAATTAATTACCATAGGACACAGCTTCCTAATAGATGTGCAAAATTCATCAAGATAAAACACAGATGCTTACAGACAGTTCAAAGTTACAGGGGCTGGATGCTGAGAGGCTGGTTGTAGTTCCCCGGGAAGGAGCTTGACAGTGTATGTTATATAAATAGCTCAATGCAAAACATGCTGAGGGGGGAGGGTATAGCTCAGTGGTAAAGTGCATGCTTAGCATGCACGAGGTGCTGGGTTCGATCCCCAGTACTGTTAAATAAATAAATAAACAAAAATCTAGTTGTCCTCCCTCCAAAATAAAAACAAGCAAATGTTGAATGCTATTTTCAATTTTTGCCTTTTTTATAAAAGTGAAAATACCCTCTTCAGATTTCTTCTTGGGTATATACCTAGGAGTGGAGTTGCTGGGTCCTATGGTAACTCTGTGTTTAAGGTTTTGAGGAATTGCCGAAAATTATCCAAAGCAGCTGCACCATTTTATATTCTCACCAGCAGCGTATGAGAGTTCCAGTATCTCCATATCCTTGTCAACACTTGCTGTTATCTGACTTTTTGATTCTAGCCATCCTGGTGGGTATGACGTGGTGTCTCACTGTGCTTTTGAGTTGTTTTCCGCCGATGCTAATAATGTTGAGCTGCTTTTCATGTGCTTATTAGCTGTTTGTATATCTTATTTGGAGAAATGTCTATTCAGGTCCTTTGCTTTATTTTATTTATTAAAAATATTTTATTTTATCTTGTCACTTTTTAAATTTTTGTGGGGGAGGTAATTAGGTTTACTTATTTATTTATTCAGAGGAGGTACTGGGGAGTGGACCCAGGACCCTGTGTATGCCAAGCGTGCATTCCACCACTTGAGCTATACCCTCCCCTCCTCCTTTGCTTTATATTCGAGATACAAGTCCCTTATCAGATAAATGATTTGTCCGTATTTTCTTCCATTCTGTTGGTTATCTTTTCACTTTCTTGATGGTGTCCTTTGAAGCACAAAAGTTTTAAATTTTGATGAAATTCAGTATATCTTTTTTTTTTTTTTTTTGGTCATCTGCGTCATATCTAAGAAACCATTCTCAAACCCACAGTGACTTCACCGAGACAGAGCTGGCAGATCTCTACCGAGCTGCAAGGCTCTGCTGGCCACAGTGAGCTGGGGTCTGGCCCTGTCGGAGAATTGAGCAAGGTGACCAGCGGGTCTGGGGACCCACGGGGTCTGCCAGGCTCTAGCTGGGTGAACTGGGCCTCTTAACCTCCTTGAGTTTTTCTTTGTGTAATGGGGTCACAGTAACCGCTGTCTTCAAGGAAGCCCTGAGGGTGAACAGTGAGGTGCTGGTCCAGGCCTAGTGCTCAGTGAGGGGAGCCGCTTGCATCATTACTTTCCCCCTCCGAGTGCTTCCGGCTCTTCCTCCCCAGTGGCCTCAGGCCCGAGTTGGCCCTTCTTTCCTCTCCAGGGTCTGGTTACATGCAAGTACAGGATCTGGCAGCCCCCGTGGAAAACAGCGTCAGGCCTTCCCATGCCTGGTCCCTTGGCCCGGCAGCCCCTGGGGTCAAAGGAGCAGTGCCCCCTTCTTCCCGCACCCCAACCTGGAGGCTGAGGGCCGCGAGGAGGTCACTGAGGCCACAGGCTGTGGTGCCATGGGTGCGATACCTTCCCAAGTGCACACAGGATAGCAACAGTGGGGTTTGAACCCAGCTCTTTCTGGCTCTGAACTGCCCTCTTGTTATAATAACCAACACTCACGGGCTGTCACCGTGGGTCAGTCTTGTGGGAAGTACTTTGTATACCTTGTCCATGTTTCTTCTAAAATCCTAGGAATTAGGTTCTTTTACCTCAGTTGACAGATAAGGAAACTGAGGCTCAGAATGGGGGAGTTACTTACTCAAGGTCACACAGTTCTGGAACTGGTGGTGTCAAGATCTGAACCAGGTCTGCTTGGGTCTAGAGCAGCTCTGTTCAGTGGGAAGCCATGTGTCTCATTTAAGATTTTCTGGAGATCATGTTAAAAAGTAAAAGAGAATGGGTGAATTGACTTTTAATAATATATTTTATGTTATGAAATATTATCATTTCAACATGTAATCAAGAATGAAAAATCACTGGGGTACTTCACACTCTTGTATTCTTGGGGCTTTTTGGGGGGATCCTAAGTGTTTGAATGTATACCTATGGCCCATGTCAGTTGGGATTGGCCACAGTGATGACAATGGCATTTCAAGTACTCACTGGCCGCACGTGGCCAGCAGCTCCCATGTTGGGCAGCTCAGGCTAGACCTGCGCTCCTGCTGCTGGGCCTCAGAGCCGTCTTCCCCAGGGGCTGGGACCCCATCGTGGTGAGGGAAGGGGCCAGCTGTTGGTGTGGGGAGCTTCTAGGGCCTGGGTTGACCATCACTGTTTTACTCACAGCCTGAGTCACAGCGAAGGGAGTTTGCAGAGAAGCTGGAATCCCTGCTGCACCGGGCCTACCACCTGCAGGAGGAGTTTGGGTCCACCTTCCCATCCGACAGCATGCTGCTGGACCTCGGTGAGCAGGCCTGGGGCGCAGGTGGCGGATGGGGGCCGCGGGGAAGTGGGCACGCTGCGAGAGAACTGGGCTGGGACTCCCTCAGTGCATCAGGTGAACCAGAATCCCCAGGCCCAGAACCTTGTCCAATCAGTACCTTATTGCACCAACGGGGAAACTGAGGCCCGACCCACAGGTTCAAAGCTGGGATGAGGCCCCTGTCCTCGGGGAACCTGGTCCCATCCCAACGAGGGATGCAGGCCTTGGGGCTTGTGTGTCAGCATCTCCCTTGACAGCTGTTCCAGGCCTTTGGTTTGCGCCCTCTCCTGTGGGCGCTGGGCGGGCAGAGGGGTGGCTCACATGGAGATTAGCCCAAAGAACACAAGTGCTATTGTCTGCCCCACTGAGGTCAAGGGCGTGACATCACTGAGAGGGAATGAAGTTATTCAGCCAGAGTGCTCGCTGTGTACCAGACCCTGTGCAGTGACTGGCCCCCAGGGCCCTTCCCTGGGTGCTGTCAGCCCTGAGGGGGGACATCAGACTCCTGAGTGTCGTGCTCCCCGGCTCCACCAGTGGCAGCTCAGGCCCAGCGAGGGCCAGCTGAGGTGACACATCCTCCACGGTTTGTCCCTGTCGGAGCAGTCCTCCTTCCTCTGGCCTCCCCACGTGGCAGAAAAGACTGTTGGGGCGTTCAGGGCTGGAGCCTCTGCTTATTTGTTTGATAGACCTTTCCTAAGCACCCTTGAAGGTCCAGAACCCCTCACCCTTGAGCAGGCGGGGATGGCAGTGCTGAGTGGCCTTTTGGTATCAGTGGCTGAGTGTCAGAGAGGAGGAGACACTTGCCTAGGGCCTCACAGCGCAGCCTGCCCTCAGAGCTCAGGGGCCTCAGGCCTCAGGGTCCGGCGGCCTTTGCGCCTGTCAGCATCATCCGCCCAGAATTGGGAGTCTTGGCATATGTTTACCACAAAGCTCGGTGATCTCAGGAATCTCAGCTCAGCCCCTCTCTTCTGACTCTGCCCAGAGCGGACCCTCATTCTGCCCCTGACCGAGGGCTCGCTGCGCCTGCGGGCGGACGATGAAGACAGCCTGACCTCAGAGGATTCCTTCTTCTCTGCCACCGAGGTGATGTGGGTGGAGGGGATGGGCGTGGGGGAGTGGGGTAAAGGCAAGGGTCCCTGTGTAGCTCCTGGAGGGTGCAAGCCCTGGGTCATGGGAAAGTGAATGCATTTCCTCTGATGGGAGCAGAATTTGGCAGTTGCCAAGTGCTGCTCCCCGGGGACTCTTCAAAGTTGCTGGGGGACCAGGAAGCCTGAAAAACCAGGGGTCATAGGTCCTGTGAGTGAGGGCAGGGGTCCCCGTCCCCAGTGGCTACAGCCCACACTGGCCTCTCCCTTCTCCAGACTGTGTGCCCATTGCTTGGCGTTAGTTTCCTGCCATGGCCACGTGTATTAGGCAGCTGTCCTTGTCTGGGGTGGGAGGATGTGGGTGTGTGTCCAGCAGGTGGTCCTTTTGGGAAGGGCACCTGGAGATGGGGATGCTGAGGCCCAGAGTGGGACTCAAACCCAGGCCTCCAGGCCTCCAGCCCTCCAACCAGGGTTCCCTCGGACATCCCTTCTGAGAGGTTGGCCCCTAGGGTGTCCCCTGCTGGCAGCTCACTGGGTAGGCGCCCTTGCCCCCCGGGATGCTGCTGACACAGGCTTCATGCACCCCTCTTTCCCAACCCCGCACCTGCCCCCAGCTCTTTGAGTCCCTGCAGGTCGGAAATTACCCAATCCCACTCTCCAGGCCTGCTGCCGCCTATGAGGAGGCCCTGCAGCTGGTGAAGGAGGGCAAAGTGCTCTGCCGGACCCTCAGGTGAGCGTGGGGGAGGAGATAGGTTGGGGGGGCCTGTCCCCTTGGAGGAAGCTGGAGATGCCAGTGGTACTTGGTGAGGACTCAGCTGGGCCAGGCTGAGGATGGGGTGGGCTGGCCATGGCTTCTGCCCTAGCCCCGGAAAGCCTAGGATGACCCCAGTACAAGGCAGGCAGGTCTAGAGTTAGTGATCACAATAACTAGTTAGTATGACGAAATAAAATAATCGTTTGTACTTGTAAGTTCTCGGGGGGTCCAACCACAGAAGCCCAGTGGGCGCTGTTCCTAAGCCTTGTGCTCTGCACAGCCCTTTGAGATGCGGTCCAGAAGCCAGGCTTTGGGAACAGACAGATGTGGGCTCTCTCCAGGTCCTGCATGTGGCCCTCGACAAGTCTTCTGACTTCTCTTAGCCTCAGTTTTCCCCTCTGTGGTATATTTAGGGCTCTTACCCATTTCAAGTTCATTGTTCTGTATGACTCCCAGATTTAAGGATATGTGTTTAAAGTTCATGGACTGAAAGTGGCCGAGAGCCCCAGTTGAAGCCTTGGGGATTTGGATGAAGGGCCCAGATCAGGGTGCCTCCAGGCACCCCAGGAAGCCTTGCCCTGGGATTGGGAGCAGTTTGGCCATGTTGGTCCTTTGCCAGGGAGGATCCTTTGCTGGTTGGGGCCTAAAGGAGGCTGAGGTCAGCCTGATCCCCAGCGACTACACCTGCCAGTGGCTCAGAGAGTATCCTGTCAGCCTCTTCCTTTGGTTTGGGGGACACTGAGGCCTAGAGGAGGGCAAAGCCCTGCCCAAGGTCACACTGCCACGTGGAGGCAGGGCCACCCAGGGCTCCACCCTGACTCCAGAGGGTGTCGCTGGGCGGGGCCCAGGTTGGGTGACGCTCTGTGCTTCCCCGCAGGACAGAACTGCTGGGTTGCTACAGTGACCAGGACTTTCTGGCCAAGCTGCATTGTGTGCGGCAGGCCTTCGAGGTGGGTGTGGTCCAGGGGCACCTGGGGAGGATGGAGCCTGGGGTGGGAGCAGTCAGGCAGGCGCCTCTGCCCACATGGCTCACCTGCCCAGCCCCTTGCTCTGCCCTCTCCGTGGCTTCGGGGGACTGCTATCCCAGCAGCTCACCCCCTCCCTTCCTCACTCCTTAGGGCCTTCTGGAAGACAAGAGTCACCAGCTCTTCTTTGGAGAGGTCGGCCGGCAGATGGTGACAGGCCTGATGACCAAGGCTGAGAAGGTAGCAGGGGGTGGGGGCTCTCTTTTCAAGCTTCCTTTCCCCTACCTTTAAAATTGTTTATTTTTCTAACATTTATTTAGTTCTGTTAAAAAAAAAAAAGAAAAAACCCAATCTAAAATCAAGCCACAGAGTTCTGACTTCATTCTGCAGGCCATAGGAAAGTGGGGAAAGAGTGGGTTTTTTCTTTTTCTTCCTGGGCTATTTTGAAAAAAAATACCGATCCGTATTGCCTTTTATCTCTGATTACAATGTAACAGAGTTTTATAAAGTTGACCGAGTATGAGATGCAAACCATACAAGGTCTCCCTGAATCCCCTCCTGCCAGAGGGAACTGCTGCCCACGGTCTGATATATATTCCTCCTACTTAGTTCCAGAGATTTTGATCTCTGAACACTGCAACTGAATTTCCAAAGCTTGGTTTGTGTTCTGTGGGCTGTTCTGCCACTTGGTTTTGTTGTAGAAGAGTGTATTTTGTCCATCTTTCCGTATCAGGAGATGCCTTAGTTGTGTAGTGTTCTGTCAGGTGGGCTGGCTGTGGTTAACCTGATCCTTCTGTGGATGGGCCTTTGGGTTCCGTCTGATGTTTCCACTACCCCAGAGACGACCATTACAATCAGCCCATTACAGATCTCTTTAGGTACCTGTGAGCTTTTCTAGGGGGCAAAGCCCGCATGTGGCAGCGCCATGTCTTGGGCACAGACGGGTGGCAGATCCTGCCAGTTTATGCTCAGGAATGCCTTCACAGCTTAAGTCCCTGCCGGCACCGTAAGGCTGTCTCTTTACGCCTTGGCCAGTACTGGGTGCTAGCACAGGCAGGCTTCGTTTTACTGTGCTTCACAGTTTTTTACAAATTGAGGGTTTATGGCATCCCTGTGTCCAGCAAGTCTATTTGGCACCATTTTTCCAATGGCATTGGCTCACTTTGTGTCTCTGTGTCACATTTTGGTAATTCTTGTACTATTTCAAACTTTTTCATTATTATCGTATTTGTTAATAGTGATCATGATCTTTGATGTTACTATTAGAGCTGTTTTGGGGTACCACAAACACCCATATAAGACAGCGAACTTAATCAGTTTAAGTGTTGTGTGTATTTTGACTGCTCCACTGACTGCCATTCCCCCATCTCTCTCCCTCTCCTTGGCCTCCCCATTCCCTGAGACACCGCAATATTGAAATTACATCAGTTAGTAAGCCTACAATGGCCTCTAAGTGTTCAAGGAAAAGGAAGAGTCGCTTGTCTCTTACTTTAAATCAAAAGCTAGAAGCTCAATGAGGAAGGCATGTCAAAAGCTGAGACAAGGTAGACCTCTTGTGTCAAACAGCCAAGTTGTAAATACAGAGGAAAAGTTCTTGAGTGACATTAAAAGTACTACTCCAGTGAACACAGAATGGTAAAGAAAGCAAAACTGCCTTATTGCTGATAGGGAGGAGGTTTTAGTGGTCTGGATAGCAGATCAAACCAGCCACAACATCCCCCCTAAATCAAAGCCAAATCCAGAGCCAGGCCCTGACTCTCTTCAGTTCTGTGATGGCTGAGAGAGGTGAGGAAGCAGCTGAAGAAAGGTCTGAAGCTGGCAGAAGGTGGTTCATGGGGTTTCAGGAAAGATACAGTCGCCATAACATCAAAGTACAAGGTGAAACAGCAGGTGCTGGTGTAGAAACTGCAGCAAGTTAACCAGAAGATCTAGCTAAGAGGATTAATGAAGGTGGCTACACGAAACAACGGATTTTCTGTGTAGACAAAACAGCCTTCTATTGGAAGGAGACGCCATCTAGGACTTTCATAGCTGGAGGAAAGTCAATGCCTGGCTTCAAAGCTTCACAGAACAGGCTGACTCTCTTGTTAGAGGCTGATGCAGCTGGTGACTTGAAGGTGAAGCCAGTGCTCCTTGACTGTTCCCAGAATCCTAGGGCCCTTCAGAATGATGCTAAATCTACTCTGCCTGTGCTCTGTAAATGGAACAACAAAGCCTGGAGGATAGACCATCTTTTTTATAACATGTTTACTGAATATTTTAAACCCAGGGTTGAGACCTACTACTCAGAAAAACGATTCCTCTCAAAATATTACTGCAGGGGGTAGAGGGTAGCTCAGTGGTAGAACACGTGTTTAACATGCACGAGGTCCTGGGTTTAATCTGATGGAGATGGACAGTGAGATTCATGTTGTTTCCATGCCTGCTAATACAGCATCCATTCTGTAGCTCTTGGATCAAGGAGTCATTTTGACTTTCAAGTCTTATTTAAGAAATAAGTCTTAGAAGATTCTGATTGCCATACAAAGTGATTCCTGCGATGGTTCTGGGCAAGGTGAACTGAAAACCTTCTGGGAAGGATTCACCATTCTAGACGCCATTAAGAACATTGGTGATTCATGGGAAGAGGTCAAAATATCAACATTAACAGGAGTTTGGAAGAAGTTGACTCCAACCCTCCTGGGTGACTTTGAGGGGTTCAAGACTTCAGTGGAGGAAGTAACTGCAGGTGTGGTGGAAACAGCAAGAGAACTGGCATTAGACGTGGACCTTGAAGATGTGACTGAGTGGCTGCCATCTCATGATAAGACTTGAATAGATGAAGAGTTGCTTTTTTTGATTTTATTTTTTGAGGGGGGTAGGTAGTTAGGTTTAATTATTTATTTATTTTTAGAGGAGGTACTGGGGGTTGAACCCAGGACCTTGCATATACTAAGCATGCGCTTTACCAGTTGAGCTATACCCTCCGCCTGGGGTAGTTGCTTCTTATAGATGGGCCAAGAAAGTGTTTTCTTGAGATGGAAGCTACTCCTGATGAAGATGCCGTGACGACTGTGGAAATGACAACAAAGGATTTAGAATATTACATAAACTTTGTTGATAGAGCGAGGTTTAAGAAGATGAACTCCAATCTGGAAAGGAGTTCAGCGGGTAAAATGCTGTCAAACAGCATTGTGTGCTACAGAGAAATCATTCATGAAAGGAAGAGTCAGTCGATGTAGCCAACTTCACTGGTGTCATATTTCAAGAAATTGCCACAGCCACCCCAGCAGCAGGCATCGCCATCAAGGCAAGACCCTCCTATCAGCAAAAAGATTGACACACCAGTGGCTCAGAGGATGGGTAGCATTTTTTAGCAATAAAGCATTTTTAAATTAAGGCATATACATTGTCTTTTTAGACACAATGCCATTGTACACTTATTTGGCTACAATATAGTTTAAACATAACGTTCATTTGCACCGGGAAACCAAAAAATTCATCTGACTTCGCTTTATTGCGATATTGGCTTCGTTGTGGTTGGTGGTCTGGACTGGACTCACAGTATCTCCGAGGTATGCCTGTAATCTTTTTAATCTTCGCTTTATCCATTGGTTTATGTTTCTTTGATTATTTATCAGGTTGCATAACTTGTCATGTTTCTTGGCCACTTGTGTTTCTTTTCTTTGGTGGGTTTGAGCAAAGCTCTTGAACACGCCTCTCCCTCCGAGTCCTGTCTCCTCGGTAATGGTTCTAAAACGCACCTCTGACACGCCTGCCCCCAGCTGCTTAAACTCTCCTGTGCGCCCCCTGCCCTTGGTGTGAAGCGCAATCTCCACCTTGTGGCCTGTGCTGGCTCAAGGCTCCTAGAGAACACCGGACTCTCTCCCTGACCTGGTCTCTGCGTTGCTGGCCCCTCCAGGCCTGGAACACTGTCCCTCAATTCTTTTGTTGTTGTTGTTAACTACTTTATTGTGAAATACACATACAAGACTATAAAAACGTATCTATAGGATTTAATGAAGGAAAGGATGAACCCTGGTGTACCCAGCACCCAGATTAGGAGGTGGGACACATAGCAGTATCTGAAAGCCCCCATCCCCCACTGCCTCCTTGGTCACCTGCCTTCTGAGTCCCAGCTCTTTCCCCAGGAGGGCCTCCCCTAACTTGTCCCCTGGGGCCTGTGAGCCCCGCCCCACCATGGTCCCCTCACTCTGCATCCTCCTCGTTACTCACGAGGGCCAGGACCACAGCTTTCCCGGCTCAGGTGTGTGCCCAGGGCAGCTGCTCCATCAACACGAGTACAGCTGGCCCTCCGTATGCACGGGTTCCACGTGTGCGGGTCTGCGTCGGTGGATTCAACCAACTTGGATTAAAAATATTTTAAAAAAAAACTAAGAAAATACCAACAAGCAAAACTTGAATTTATCATGCACCAGCAACCATTTACATAGCATCCACATTATGTCAGGTGTTATAAGTAATCTCGGGTGATTTAAGGTGTAGGGGAGGTTAGATGCAGATACTACACGCTTCTATATAAGGGACTTGAGTATCTGGATTTTGGTATCTTGCTATTTGAACCGCTCTTTTATGGATTCTGAGGGACAACTAATTATTCTCCCAGAAGCTGCCATTTACCAAGCAGCAAGCTTGGCGCTTCACTCATGTTTTGTTACCTCTGGTAGCTCCTGACCACGGACTCCGTCCACTTGGAAACCAAGCCTGAGGCAGGGCAGAGCCAGGATTTGACCCGGTCAGCCCGACCCCAGCCATGCCTGGAACCTGTTTTCTGTGGCCTCCCCAGGAGGGTGAAAGGATGGACAAGAGAAAGAAAGGACAAACAGGTGGCAGGCACTTTGTGGGCGGCCGCTTGCTGCAGCTGCTCCCTGAGGACCAGAGGAATGGCTTTCCTCTTTCCATCCTCTGCCCCAGTGCAGGACTTGGCTTCACTTTTGTTAAAAAATTAAGAAGAGGCTTGGCTGAGTGTTTAGCAGCTCCTAAGTGCTCGAGCCCGCGCCCAGCCCATGTCTGGAGCAGTAACTGACACAGCCCTGTCGGGTCTTCCCTGGCCGGGGAGCTGGGGCCACCCCTGTCTCAGAAGGTGCTGGCCCCTGGACTGCACCCAGGCTCTGGACTTGTGGGATCAGGCCGCCTCCTTGCTGTGCCCGGGGCCAGACGTGAACCCTCCAAGCCTCAGTCCCCTTCGTGTGTCAATGGGCATGTCCTGGGTACGTATGAGATAATGTCACACGTGTTCAGCCATCATTAAAAGTGTCCTTGAGGGCCAGCTCTTACCTTCACTGTCATGGACTTCTACGTATGAGGAAACTGAGGCTCAGGGAGGTTAAAGGACAGCCCAGCATCATCCTAGCAAATTCTCTTTAAAGCTTAATAAAAATAGCTTTTTAAAAAGATTATAAAAATGATTCATGCTCGTTATAGAAAAAATGAAGATGACACAAAAAAGCAAAAAGATAAATTGTCCCCAGCCCCACCCCATTCATATTTTAGTGAACATCCATCCAGTGACCTCTTGCCTGTGGTTCTTTATAAATGGCATCAACCTGCCCGTGCTGCTCTGTTCAGCTCCACCCAGCCTGGCTCTTTGGGCACATCACCAATCTCCTGAAGCCTCAGGATTCATATCTGTAAAGTGGGCACAATACTGAACCATTCCTCATAGGACTGTATGAATTAAATGAGTTGATCCCTGTTGTGTACTAGCTTTCCACATTCAGAAATTACACTTGCGTCTGCAAATTGTGTCATAAGCCCCAGCTCAGCCTCCTGGTCCCAGAGAGTGAGGAATTCCTCCTGTGTGCTGATCATCTTTGTACCTGGTGGCAGCAGTCCTATACACTATTTATCGCCTGACTGTGTTACAGGAACGAGTTCATTGACTCCCCCAGAACAGCCCTCATATGGGGCTATAGCTTTTCCCATTTCACCAGTGAGGCTGAAGTTCGTGGAGATTTGAATCTTTGGCGGCTAGCTCGACCTCACACATCTTTCCAAAGTAAGCTCCTGCTGTAGCAGGTGCATGTCTTCTGGAAGGCGGTTGGTGCTCAGTAATGGGCTGGAGTAAGATGTTCTGGGCACCTGGTGTTGCATCTCTCCCGGGCATGCCCTGGGCTCTGCAGAGGTGCATAGAGGTGGGCAGAGGACACTTCCTGCCTCATTCTCTCCATGGCTACTGGTCAGGGATTGGCTCTGGCCCGGACTTCGTGTGTCTTCCATCCATGGACAGCCTGCCTCTGTGGATCTAGTTGGACTGGGTCTTGGGGCCTCTCTCACAGCCAAAACAGACTCTGCTTCTCCCCACAGAGCCCCAAAGGCTTCCTGGAGAGCTACGAGGAGATGTTGAGCTACGCCCTGCGGCCGGAGACCTGGGCCACCACGCGGCTGGAGCTGGAGGGCCGAGGGGTGAGTCCTTTGTCCTGAGTCCCCCGTGTCCTAGGGTCCCTCGCACCTGGGCAGGGAGGAGGTGCCTGTGCCAGCGCTGCCTTGATTCTGGGGCTCTGAGACGGCTCCATCCCTGCTATAAGCCCCCGTTCCTGCCCTGCCCCAGGCCCAGGCTGTGAGGGAGGCGGCTCCAGCTGCATCCCATTGCAGAAGGGAGGTGTGTCTATCCAGCCATGTGTTCCCACCTGGGCCCCACATCCACCCTCTCTGGCCTCAGTCTTCCTAGCTGGATAGTGGCCCTGCAGCTCGGCAGCCGGGCCTCAGAGTGCTGCCGCCCCCACAGGTTGTGTGCATGAGCTTCTTTGACATCGTGCTGGACTTCATCCTCATGGACGCCTTCGAGGACCTGGAGAACCCCCCATCTTCGGTGCTCGCTGTCCTGAGGAACCGCTGGCTGTCAGACAGCTTCAAGGAGACGGTGGGTGGCCACCCCCCTAAGCACACACGCTGACAGGACCACATGCGTCTGCCTGGACCCTACTTCCTTCCCTGGCTTTGGGCACCAAGGCTGGGCTCCCACCTATTAGGGAGCGGTCACCCCACTGGGCATGGTGCCACCGCTGTGACCCAGGGTGCCTGCCTGCTCTGGAGAAGCTTCCCAGGGGATCCCCTTGCTCTCGGCACTGGCCGAGCACCAGCGTGCTGTGTATTTCCCTTCTGCACAGTGGTTTCACTGAGGTAATTCTACTCATTCTGTGCTGTCATTCATTCTATTCAATGTGAATGCTTTAAATCAAGTTAAAATATGGGGGGAAAAAAGGAACAGCAGGAGAGCATTGAGCACAGGGCCCCTCAGGGCAGTCATTCTGTGTGGCATAGGTGTGGCTTGGAGGGGGCGGGGCTTGTGGTTTACGGGCGGTAACCATGGATACCCACTGTCATTGAAGTGAAGCGGGGATGCTGGGTCATGGCCATTTTACAGAGGAGGGATCTGAGGCCCGGAGAAGTTCAGTGGAAAGTCCAGGGGCCGCCGCTGTAAGGGTTGGAGTCAAGATCAGATCTAGGTATATCTGACTCCTAACTGAGGGCAGGGAAGCAGCAGAGTTCAGGTGGCTGAACCCAGCTTCCTGCTTGAGCTGGGTGTGACCTGGGGGTAAGGGCTTGGTCCCAGACCAGAGGATGGGTCATGTTAGTCTGACAACCTGGGGGGTCCCATTTTTGATTTAGGCCCTGGCCACAGCTTGCTGGTCGGTCCTGAAAGCCAAAAGGAGGCTGCTGATGGTGAGTGAGCTGACTGGGTGCCTGGGGAGTGCTGTGCAGGGACCCTGGGTGTGGTGCCCGGCTCAGCTGACCCTCCAGTTGGTGTGTGCTGGACCCTGGCCTGGGGGCCCCTCCTTTGGGTTGGCATTGGAGGCCTGGGATAGGGTGGGGTGGGCACAGGAGAAAGGCTGGTGCAGCGAGGTCTTGCTGAGCCCCCAGGCCCTGCTGCACCTTTTGGTCTCCATCCAGCACCAGCCACTTGTCTGCCATTACCTTTCCCTGGACCGAGAGGGCCACATAGATCTGCTTCATCCTTCCACCCTGGCCCAGCACAGAGCAGGCCATTGGGAAATGTCACAAGAGCAGTGGTGCTTGGCTCGGTAGAGGCGTGTAGGTAGGGGCAGGATGTCCTCAGATAACCGGGCTGTGGTTATCTGCACTCCCAGGCAGTGACTGGCTGTGCTATCTGGGCTGCAATCCACTGTTCCCCTCTGCCGGCCAGGCTCTGCTGCCCAGCTGATACCACTGCCACTGCCGCATGCTCTGGGCACTTCCTGTGCTGGGCCCACCCCTCTTGCAGCCCTCACCACAGCCCTGAGGTTGCCCCTGTTCTGCAGAGGTGAAAAGCAGGGCTTCAAAAGCTCCAGTCGCTGGCCCGGCATCACCCAGCAAGGATGTGAATGATCTGAGCTCGGAAGCAGAGCTCTTCATATGACCCCAGGGCCTGGGTCCTCACCCTGCCCCGGTACCAGCCCTCAGCCTTGCCGCCCTCCACAGGTGCCTGATGGCTTCATCTCCCATTTCTACTCCGTATCGGAGCACGTTAGCCCTGTCCTAGCCTTCGGCTTCCTTGGTCCCAAGCCTCAGCTCTCTGAAGTCTGTGCTTTCTTTAAGGTAAACAGGGAGCATTGGGTCTGCTGCTGCCGGCCTGGGCCCTGCCCCAGCTCCTGGGATAGGAACCCTGGGAGGTGCCAGGAGTGGAGGAAGGGCCTGGGCCTGTGTCTAGGTGCTGCCTGTTCCCCTGGGAGCCTGGCCCACGTGGGTCCAGAGGAGGCACCAGGAGGGCAGGAGCTGAGGACAGAAGGGACTGGGTTGGGGCTCTCAAGGCCAAGGAAGAGGCCTTGGATGGTCTAGAGGACCAGAGGCCCGACGCCAGCCCCGTCCTGCAGCACCAGATTGTGCAGTACCTGAGGGATATGTTCGACCTGGACAACGTGCGCTACACTTCGGTGCCAGCCCTGGCAGACGACATCCTCCAGCTGTCCCGGCGCCGCAGTGAGATCCTGCTCGGCTACCTGGGGGTGCCAGTGGCCAGCAGCATTGGCCTGAACGGTGTGCTGCCCCGAGAGAACGGGCCCCCAGAGGAGCTGCAGTAGTGGCAGGTGTGGGCTCTGGGAGGGCCTCTGGGCCTCGTTCACGTGGGTGACGGCAGAGAGAAGGCCGCCCCCTCCCCTCCTTTGGGTTGGCATTGGAGGCCTGGGTGTCTGTGGCCACCAGCAGTGGCAGAGTCCAGGCCATGGTGGCCAAGGGCACCTACCCTGACCTTGCCCCATTCTCCCAACCTCCATCAGCTGGGAATCCCCAAGTCCCGGGGGGCAAACTTCCTTGGAGAGGGATGGCACCCCTGGGGGCCCACATGACTACCCTCAGCTCTTCCTGGGGGAAGAAGAAGCTGGACCAGTGGCCTGTGGAGCCTGAGGGAGAGGACCATGTTGTGAGGAGAACTGGGATAGGCAGAGATGGGCTTCCCTGGGCGTGGGTCCCCAAGCTCAGGGCTGCCGATAAGTGGGACTGGGAGGGTGGAGGTGAAAGAGGGTGGCAGGGCTCTCTGGTGAGGGTATGTGGGCTGGACCGTCTCAGAATCCAGGCATCTGGCTGGTCAGTCCTGACGGCCCACCACCACCCTAGACAGTTTCCACCTCCAAATGGAGGGTGGGGACCACCTTGGTGGGCGGCACCTGGACGGGTCTGCTCTCCTGCCATGTCTGGGTGGGTTACAGGCCCTTGACAAACTCAAGGACTAAACCAGGATGCTGCCATTCCCTCGCCCTGCCAAAGACTGTCATTTCTCTTCCCACCTCTGCCACCACCACCGATGGAGGAGGTGGGGCTGGTCCTCCCGCCCCTGCCCCCTCCCTCAGTGAGCCCGGAACTCCCTGGCTGGTGCTAGGCACTGAGCTGGAGGCTCTGCGGTCATCTCAGGCCTGTCACCTGTGCTGCTGTTGGTGGCGGCCCCAGGAGTGAGGGGCCCCCAGGACCACGTTGGGGGAGGTCAGAGGATGTAGGCCGCTGGACCAGCATTTGGACGAAAAATATACCTGGCACTTTGCCTTCAACTCGACGCACAAACGCTCTCAAGCCGTGGAGTGGCGGGGGGCCCGCCTCCCCACTGGTCCTGCAGAGGAAGGCTGGGTGGCCTTTGCCCCCACATCACAGGATTTCTGTCAGCCCTGCAGACCCAATTCTAGTGTTTTCACCTGGGGTGGGATGTTTTATTTATTGCCTTAACACTTTATTTTGAGGTCTGCCCCTTTCCAGGTTGGGAAACCCAGGAGAAAAACTGACTCCTGGTTGTCCACACTCTGGAGCTGGGCCTGGTTCCTCAGACCGGGATCCCTCTGCCGTGAATGGCAAAGGGGTCCCAGGGGTGGGGTGATCTCATCCACCTGGGGCAGGAGGGAGGAGGGTGGGAGATGGGTGATGCTGGGCATGGCCCATCATCTCTGAGCCCACCCCTGTCCCCTGCTTGGTCGCTCCTGCCCCCCAGCCTGTAGGACCGTGTGCACTAACCACAGTTCTGGCTCCACACCCACCTCTCCTGGGTGGGAGGACCGGGGTGGCCCTCCTTCATCCTGACATTCCGTTCGTTTGCACTTCCCCTTCGCTATGAATGTAATCCTGGGCCTGGGCCCCAGCTGCTCTGATTTGCTCCCGAATCGCACAGAAATGGCATCTTCATTTTGTCTTTGTTTACACGTCTACGCACTTGCCTCTGGCACTTGATTTGCTGAGCTTCCAACTTTTGTATGGTAGAGCGTATGTGCATCGACTCTGGGTCAAATAAATGATTTCCTTCTATGTTGCTGTGCACATGTGGCCGTTACTTCCTAGAGACCTGCTCTTTGGGGTACTATTTGGGGGTGGTGCCAGCAGGGCAAAGGTGGAGGGCAGCCCGGTGGGGACTGTAAGCCCACTTGGGGTCGCATGGCAGTCTGGCAGGGCCATGTGTCCCTAGGCAGGGAGGGTCCTGGTGAAGGTGAGGAGAGCGCCTGTGCAATGCTGAAGGGACAGATGTGGATGGGCAGCCTGGGCGTGGATCTAGCTCGGGTAGCTTCTTGGTGAGGTCGCTTTTCTCTGGGCCTCAGTGTCCACATCTCTAAGATAAAGGCATTGACCCGGCAGGTGGTATAGACTCAGCCTCTGGGTCACTGTGAATGCCTGAGCTGGTGAGAACCAGAGTGAGGGGCTGGACCAGGAATGGAGCAGATCTGAGCCTGCCAGCTCTTCAGAAGTTTTCACAGGCAGCGGGACATCACAGTTTATTTGAAAGGAACAGTAGTCGCCTGTTATGGGCTGGGGGTATGTTCCGAGACCCCCAGTGGATGCCTGAAACAGGAGACAGTACTGAACCCTATATATATACTATGTTTTTTCCTATATGTACATACCAATGATAAAGTTTAATTTATGTAAGTTAGGTAGAGTAAGAGACGAACAGCAACAATAATCAAATGGAACAATTACAACTATTCTGTAATAGAAGTTATGTGAATACGGTCTGTCTCAAAATATCGTACAAATTTAATGTCTTTTCCATCTTAACCAATCACTTATCATCCACTGTGGCTGAAACTTTTGCAGCTTGAGGTAGGACAGCAAAACTAGCTTGGATTTCTTTCTCTTTCATAATTTCTTGGATAAAAGGTTCATCTTTACTGTAGATCTTAGCAACCTCAGTATATGGTGTTTTCCCTTTTCTTATTAAATCAAGAACTTTCACCTTTTCACTTAAAGGAAGCATTTAACTGCTTTTCTTTGGCATATCCAAATTGCCAGCATCACTACTCTTTTTTATATTTTATTTTTATTTATTTTTTGGTGGGGGAGGTAATTAGATATTTATTTGTTTATTAGTAGCATCACAACACTCATGCTTGAGGGCCATTATTTAGTTAGATGAGGGTTACTCAAACACAAGCACTGTGATACTGTGATAGTCATTCTGATAACCCAGGTGGCTATTAAGTGACTAAAGAGCAGGCAGCGTATCCAGCATGAATGCACTGGATAAAGGGATGATTCACATTCCAGGTGGGGACAGAGTGGGATGGCTCGAGATGGCACGAGATTTCATCACGCTGCTCAGAACGGTGCACAATTTAAAATGTATGAGATTGATACGACGTTGTAAACTGACTACACTTCAATAAAAATATAAAAAGAAAAGAAAGAAAATGCATGAGCTTACTTCTGAAATTTTCCACTTAATATTTTTGGACTGTGGTTGACTGAGAGGAACTGCAGTCTTGGAAAGCAAAACTGTGGAGAAGGGAGGGACAACTGTACTTAAAAAAAAAATTTCACTTTGAAAACTTTAAATGTCCAGAAGTGTTAAAAAGGAAACCGTATAAAGAACACCCATAAAATCAACACTTTGAGTCAGTAATAAACATCTTTCCATATTATTTCATGTATATAGTTCTTTTCTAAAATATTTTAGGTTATGTTTTAGGCTTGTACTTCCTTCCTAAACTACTTCAATAAGCAGGTCTTGAAAATAAGGTAGTTCTCCGGCATAACCACAATACCATAATCACACCTTAAAAATGATCAACAGCTCTCTAATATCTGCTGGGATTCTGAAAAGAAGCTTCTCTCAGCCAACTGGAAATGGACTCCAGTTCCACCTAAAAGGAGGATAGACGTCTGAATCTTTCCCTTACCGATTCTAGACACAAGCTGATATGATTACCTCCAATGCTGGCAGATAAGTGTTTGGTTTAAACAGCTTTATAAAGGTATGATTTGTATGCCAGAGAATACACTCACTTTAACCATTTGTTTTTAATCACTTAACAGAAGTGTGTACCTGTTACGACAATATCGTTCGAGTATTTCCATCACCCCCAAAAGCCCTCTTGTGCTCAATTGTAGTGAATCCCCCAGCCCCCAGGTCATCACTAATTTACCTTCTCTCAAGATTTGCCTTTACTGGACATTTCCAGGAGATGGAACCATCCAATATATGGTCTTTTGTGGTTGGCTTCTTTACACAGAATAATGTTTTTGAGATACATCCATTTTACGGCATGTATTGGTATTTTATTTCTCTGTTGCTGAATAGCATTCTGCAATGAGTTTTACCTTTTCTCTTTTGAATACCACTATGGACTTGCAGGTTTTTTTGTTCGATATTTACAATCAGTTACAATCAGTTTTCTGATGCTCATTTGGTCACATATTTGACAAGCAGGAGACCCTTTGAGCTGTCTCCTGGGTCTTTAAGACACCCCCCGGCCCCAAATCAGACTTTGAGCACGTCCTTTCTAGCATAACAACTCCCTGGAAGCTCAGAATCCCAGAGACAGAGCTGGGAAGGCCCTCAGGGGAATCCTGGCCCATTTATTTCTGTGGCGGACAGTGGACTATTAGAATCACAGCCCCAACAATCATGCCTCTTGGAATCCATGTCCTTGTATAGTTCTGTCCCATGTCAGCTCTGACCTTGGCCATGTGACCTGCTTTGGCCAGTGCGACAAGAGTGACGTGATGCAAGCAGAGGCTTGGTGAGCCCTGGTGCACTGGGACTTGCCCTCTTGCAGAGTGTTTGTAGCCATGAAAACCTTGGCTACTCTGCTGGGGAAGCCACATGGAGGAGAATGTGGCACCCTGGCCAGCAGCCCCACCTAAGTGCCAGATTTGAGGGAGGCCCCTTGGACTGTACAGGCCTAGTCAAGTCACCAGCTGCATGAGTGACCCAGCTGAATTGAGCTCTGCCAAGTGGCAGATCTTGAACAATAAAATTGTGATGGTCTAGGGTGGGGGTATAATTAACTCAGAGGCAGAATGTATGCCTGGTGTGCACGAGGTCCTGGGTTCAATTCCCAGCACCTCTGTTAAGGGAAGATAGATAGATAGATAGATAGATAAAATTTTAAAAAATGGTGATGATCTTAAGGCACTAGGCTTTGGGCTGGCTTGTTACACAGCAGTGGGTAACTGACTCCAGCCCCCTTGTTGATGAGAGGGAAATTGAGAGGGGAGGATGACCTCCCCAGTGCATACAGTAGTTTCTGGCAGCCCCAGGATGGACATTCATGTCTCCTGAGTCCCGCCCAATGCTGTGTCCATGCCCGATGTCCTTCCCCTTGGAGTTGTTTGAGTTTACATTGGGCCACAAACAGCTGTAGGGCTTCTGCCCCATCACCCACAAGGCTGATTCTCATGCAGCGTGAAGCGGGGTGGGTTGTGGAGGATAAGATCCATAGTGTTGTCTCTGGCCCACGATGTGGTTCACATCAACTGCTCAGTAAACAGTCCTTTCAATCACAATAGAAATGGCTCCCAGGGTGCGCAGACAAATGCAACAGGACAGTTGAAGAAGGATCATTCGTTTGTATTTCCTGTGCACCTACTGTGTGCCAAGCACTGTGCCAGATGCCACACAGGCAGCGGCAGAGTGCGCTGGCGCCGGCTCCCACCCCATCTGCTGACTGCATCTCTCCCTAACTGCTTGTTCAGAACCACCATGGTGGTGGCTAGAAAGTGGCCACAAAAGAATATTTACACCATGGCAGTCAGCACATTCCACAAACCAGGGGCACTTGCGGCCCACGGGATTGAGCCAATGTGTCTCGAAGACTTGGCCCCATGATGTTTGGAACTCTAGGCCCTGTCTTCCAGAAGCTTCTACTCTGACACACAGACCATGAGTGGCTCCTCTCAGAGGTTTTGAAGCCAAAACTGTCACTCCTACTTTGAGATCGTCTGTCTTTCTTACTGGCATCTTTGGGATCCAGGAGCAACACGACCCCCATGGGAATGGGAGATTCTCCAGGGCAGCGTCCTTCCTCCTCCCCACCTTTCTCTCTTCATCACTGACACATACACATGGTCTGGCACCACTGAGGCGCTCAAATAGTCCCTGAAGTGAATGAATGAACCTCTAATCTAGGGGGTGGCAGCTGACACATTTCGGGGAACCACCCCTAGAGAAGGGAAGAGTTTCCTCAGGACTTTGAGCACAAGCCTGTGTGGCTGGGGTGTGGTGCACAGACGTAGAAGACTTCGTGCCTCTAATCTGGGGGCCGCCCTGTCTGTGAACTCTCTGCCAGAGGAGAGGTCAAAGTGAAAGGCCGGCCCTGCCTGGGACAGCTGGGGCTTGTCTGAGGACTCCTCCGGGCAGTGGGAGGAGGCAGCCTGCAGTTTGGTTGATGGGATGCAGGGTGGTTCAGAAGGTGGTCCTGCCTATCAGGTAGATCTGGATTCAACCCTGACTCTGCCACACACTAGCCAGGTGACAGTCAGGCTCTGAGGTGGGACACCCAGAGCCTTACTGTCCTTAGCTACAAAGTGGGCACATTAAGAGCTGCCTCGCGGCTTGTAGTGGAGATAACACGAGTGACTAAGGATGGAGCACACCCCAGGATGCTCAGAGTGATACCAGGTGCATCACTGGTCCACCCGTCAGCTCACAGAGGAAATGAGTGGCTCCTGCAGCCTCGTAGGGGTCTCCTCACAGCATTCATGCCTGCACCGCCCAGCTCCTTGGCTTCACGGCAGGTCTGAACTGTCATCTTTGCCATCTTGTGGGACCCTGCAATGGCACAACTCCATCGGAAAAGCATCTACGCGTACACCAAAGGTATGCACTAAGATGTTCCTAGCAGCACTATTCCTCAAACCCCAGACCTGGAAACATCCCAATATCTATCAAAAGTTGAATGGAAAATAAACTATGATGTGTTTACGCCACGGAATACTAACAGCAAGAGTGAATTACAACTAGAGGCCACAGCATGGACAAAAATTTCACAAACATAATGCTAGTGAAAGGAGAAACACGCAAAAAGTACATACAGTAGGATTCTGCTTATAGGAAGTATGCAGATCAGACCAACCTAACGTATAGTGTTAGAAGCTGGGATGGTGGTCATCTTAGCCTAGAGGGGGTGTCAGGAGCTTCTGGGGCTCTGGGTCTTGATCTGGGGTGCTGCTTACACAGGCTTGTTAAGTTTGTGAAGCTTCATCAAGCTATACACATTCGAATTTCTGGATTTTCCTGTATGAATGTTATATTTGAATTTGTTGCAAAAGCAAAAGCAAACCAAATAACTAAACCATCTTTCAAGCTCCCCTCTGTACTCAACAATAGTGGGCCCTCAAAGTTTTGGGAGGCCAGGCCCCTGCCGATCCCCACACTCCCAGCACCTTACCCCTCCCTCTTTCTTGCCCATTTCATCCTGTGCTGTTTCATCCCTCTGCCAGGGCAACCCCACCCCAGATAACTCCTTCTCATTTTGCAGTTCCTCACCCTCATCACTTTTTACAGAACATTTCGCCCTGAGGTGAGAGGACTCTGGAGTCAGATAGGCCTGGATTTCAAGGGCTTGGCCTCTCGGGCTGATTTGCTCATCCGTGAAATGGCTTCTAACCAGGGATGGCTGCTTCGTCCCAGGGGACTATTCTGGGAAACTCACAGCCCACTTCTCACACATCCTGCCTGTCGGAGGCTAATAATGGCAGTGCCTGAGGTAGCTGAGGGCAGGTGACAGGGAAGTGGGGCCAGCTGACCCAGACAAGCCCAGGTTGGACTGGGTGGGTAGCTGTGTACAGTTGTGGGGGGGGGCTGGGACCTCCTGGCTCGCTAGTGGGTTTTGAGTCACCATCCCCCCCGCCCCAGCCCTTTCAGCCCAGCCCATGGTACTGACTCCAGCTGCCTGGCAGACTCACAGAGTGAGCCACTCTGGTCAGTTGAATTCTCTGCTGTATTCTCACTTCTCATAAGCACTTATGCTATCTATCAGGTGTTTGTTCTAGCATCGGCCTGGGCCCATCTTCAATACATAACAGGCTCTGTCTTCATGTTGCCCGGGTCTTCTCCAGTTGTGGCTGGAACCACTGATCTCAGAACCCCAGAAGACATAAGAATGTAGACTCCCAGGCTCCAACTCAGATCTACTGGATCAACTTGGGCCCCATTTTCTACAAGCTGATTGTAGTGCTGCATGAAGTCCTCGAAATGTTGTTCACTGGGAGAGACAGACAAGGAACCAATCACAGTCCAGTGAGGTCAGCACTGAGGTAGGAGAGGAGATGCAGCTGTGAGAGCCCAGGGGAGGCCCCCCTCCTGGCCATGGAAACCTCTCAGGGAGAACAGACACCTGAGCCAGACTTGGCCAAGCAAAGCAGGGCAGAAGAGGTGATGCATTTCAGGCAGCCGGAACAGCATGTGCAAAGGCTAGGAGACAAGTGGAGCCAGGACACTTTACCTGGACTGTAAGTACTAAAGTCTAGCCAGAGAGACAGTGGCAGTAGGAAAAGGGGACGTGGGTGGTAAGGTGTGGCTGTTTACACAAGGCCTTGTAGGACACTGAGAGGAATGTTTTGGGAAAACTGAGGTGTAGGTGGAAAACCAGCCTCTCATTTAAAATGCTCCCAAGATGATTCATTAAGCAGCATAAATATGACTGAATCAATAAACGTGCTAATTGAATGAAATGAGGGACAGAGTCTTTCTTAATTTCAATTAAGCTTCCACTCTTAGCACCAGTAAGCTTCCAGTCCATAAAGCATTTGGGGCGCCAACTGTGCGCTTCGCCCCCGAAGAAAGGTGGTCCGTTTTGTGAGACTTGCTCTGTTGCCGGTCAGTAAAGGGAAAAGGAAAACAAGTCCCTTCTGGGTCTCTGCCCTCAGTTTACTCATAACTGAAAGTGGGTTCAGACCCTATCATGCCGAGGCCGCCTCCCCGCTTCGAGGACGAGCTATAATGGGCGCCTAGGTCCCGCAGACCCCCGACGGGCTCCCGGTACCGAGGAAGCCTGCACTCGGCGCAGGTCTCCGTCAAACCAAAGCTCCCACCAAAGTTCAACACGCCCCCGAAGCTAACATCTGATTGGCCTGCCCTGCCCACACCGCGAGCCGGTCTCACCTTCTGATTGGCTATTCTGCTCTCTGTTGTGTGCTAAACCCCTCCTCTTCTCTGATTGGCCAGACGTCTACCTGCGCTCACCCCAGATTGGGCACCGGCTTGGCCGGCTCGCAGGCTCCTAGGGGCCCTGCTTTCCAATCCGACGCACGGGCCAGCCCCACAGCCTGCACGCTGAATGGCTGCGTCGCTACCTGTATCGGCCTCCGATTGGGTGCGTGGCGTCTCCCTGGCGTGATAGGTCAGGGCCACCGCCCCCCTGGTTCCTCATTGGCTGCTCGGCGAAGCCCGGTCTCCGGGTAAGATGGCAGCGGACGGACAGTGCTCGCTCCCCGCTTCATGGCGGCCGGTGACCCTCACCCACGTCGAATATCCTGCAGGTAAAAGGTGACCCCAGCCCCGAGGACGCCTTCCTGGGGCCAGCCCGTCAGCCCCGGGCCCTCCGGCCGGCGCAAGCCCGCGGAGGGGGCGCCGCGGGACCGGGGTGGGAACTGTCAAACAGTGAGCCATGGAGGGGTTCGGCCGGCGCGCGCGCCGCGCAGGCGCAGTGGTGCGGCGATGAGCTGGGCGAAATCGTTGAGCGGTTCGCTCGCGTACTCTGCGGCTGCGCGACCCGGGAGCTCCGCCGGGTCCAGGGGCTCGGGTGGGTTGTAATGGGGTGAGGGTCTGTGTGAAGCGGGAAAGGATCAGTAGCCTGGACCTGAGCCTTTCTTGCTGGCCTTTCTGAAGCCAGAGAGGCCAGACTCTATCCCAGGCATGTAGGGAGTGCCTGTTTCCTTCGAACAGTGCTTCTGGGCTGTCTGTGAGAAAGAGATCCCCATTGCTAGGAGTGTGCAAATCGAGGCCAGGCAGCCCCCGGGATGTTGACTTCTGGAGCTTCCCATCAGACACATTCGTAGAAGCGCAGGGTTTTCCATCTGGGAGTTCCTGTAGTGACCTTTCTGGAAGCGGTCTAGTAGAGTGGTGCAGAGCTTGGGCCTTGGGGTCAGAGTTCAGGCTGAGGCCTTGTGCAAGTGACTTCACCTCTCTGTGCCTCTCTAAAGTGGAACTAATCACAGTGCCTCCCTTCTAGTGGTGGTGTGAGAATCGAAAACAGGAGGTGTGAGAAATGCTGAGTGCAGTGCCTGGCATACAGTAAGCATTCAATAAATAACTGCAGTTAACAAGATCCCACCTTCCCAGGACCCTCTCAAGCTCACCCTGCCATCTCTGGGTAAGATGGTTGGGTGTTGGGTGAGGCTGGGGGCCCCCTCATTGAGCTCTGGTTGCTCCTGGAAGGGTCTGCTCATGCTGCTCTTATAGGCAGAGATGTGAGAACCTGGCTCTACTGAGGGCCCCAGGGTTGGATGCCAGGTAACTTTGACCCTAGGTGTTGTGGGTTATACTGGGGATGGGGTGGTCTTACCGTCTGCCTGCCTGCCTGCCCACCCACCATTCATCCGTCTTTCAGCTGATATCCACTGAGCGCCTCTTGAATGCTAGGCCCTGGGCTTACTCTGTATTTAGAATGGTGAACAGGCCGATAATCTCCCGGGACTCCCGGACTGTGAAAAACCTCGACTTTATAGGAGAGGAACCAAGGCCTGGGTGGGGGAAGGGACTTGCCTAAGGCCTCAGCACCTTCATGATTTCCCCTCCCTGGCCTGGGAGTAGCTTCTCGGGTTCTCATAACGAGGAGAAGGAACCTGGCAGATGTGAGCAGCATGACTCAGGCTGTGATGAGGAACACTTTGCAGGGACTGTGGGTACCTGGAGGAGAGACCTGGCTCAGCCTGGAGGCCTCCCTTGAGGTCTAGTCGTCCGCTAACTCTTCTGTGAATCCCTGCACATTTCCTTTGCACGCTTCATCACACTGACCCTTGCTTCCTTCATCCATTCTCCAATCATTTAACATAATTTTGGAGCCCAGTTAAGTGCCAGGCACTGTGCTGGACTTGAGGGATTGAATGGAGTGTAGAGATCCTATCCCTGCACTCATGGAGCCTCCCATGGAAAGGGCGAGACAGACACTGGCCACTGGCTGGATATCTGCATTTACGAGTGGTGTCAAGAATGGTGCCCCGGTTATAGATTCTGAGAGCTGGGCAATGGCAGGAATGTGTCTTTTTTTTTTTTTCCCGCTGTGATGGGTACTTAATTTATGTTGCGTTAACCTAGACAGCATCCCGGGTGGGGGAAACAGTGTGTGCAAAGGTCCAGAAGTAGGACAGAGTACAGTGCTTTCAGCGAACTAGACTTTGTTCCCTGGAACTGGAGCAGAGGGTGGGAGGGAAGCAGGGCCAGGACTGCAGGGCCTGATGAGCAGGGCTGAGGTGGGACTTATCCAGAGGGGCTTCGATCAGAGAAATGGTGAAGCTAGAGTGGCCAACAGTATCTGCAGGAAGTCCCAAGGGTAGTGCCTTGCAGTGGGATAGGCCGTGGAAATGGCCAAAGGTTTAGGGGTACCAGCTACTTTCTGTCCTCATGACCCAGTGCTCTGGGCATCAGCTGGGCAGCTGAGAGACCCAGAATCTCTGGGTTGGAAGGAGCTATTGTCTGGATGAGGAGACAGAGACCCAGAAAAGGGAAGGGCCTCACCCAGTGTCATCCAGCGGGCTTATGGCTGCACCCACACTTGGACCTGTGTTGCTGGCCTGCTCTCCCAGGCCAGTTCAGTCAGCCCTACCCTGGGTAGGTGTGAGTGAGGCCAGGTGTGTGCCCATTTCTTCAGCCTGGAACCTGGGCACAGTCCTGTGTGGGCACCTTCCTGCTGCCAGGCTCATGGTGGCACCATTTCCCACGCTGGGTTCTCCCAACGTGGTAGTATCTTGGGTGTCAGGGACTGAGCTGGGTGTGTCACAGGCCTGGTCACATCAAAGCTCCCACAACTATAGGAGGTGGGTAGTAAGATTTCCGTTTCATGGGTGAGAGAGCTGAGTCTCAGGGAGGTGAAGTCCTTGCCTGAGGTCATGTAGCCAGCAAGTGCTGGCACAGGAACTGAACCATGCCCTCTGACCCCACAGTGGCCACGTAGCTGCCCTGTCTCAGATGACGAGGGTGGCCTTTGGATTCTGCCCTTGAGCAAGGGGGTAAGTGGCTCTCGTCTGTTGGCTTCAGGGTCCTCACCTCTCAAAGGGGCTGGTGGTCCTCACACTGTCTCCCTCCCTTGGCCTGTTGGTGGATAAAAAGCAGATATTCAATAGGTAGCTAATTTTTTGCCAGTAGGGGGATGGTGAGAAGCTGTTACTGCAACAAGTGGCCATAGTGGGCAATGCAACCTTCTCTTTGCCCCTGGCCTTGGTCCCTGTCAGGGTTTGCAGTGTAGGTCCATGTTTGTATGATGTCCAGAGAATACCAGGTTCCACTGGAGCCCTAGGGCTTAGCTGGGGCAGCCTCAGCACAGCACTGCGTTCCGGAGACACCTGTGTCCCGCTGAGCTGTCTCCTGGTACAGACCAAGGATGGTTTAGATTTCTGCTTAGTGGAGTGATGGGTATAGTACCTGTACCAGGCCAGAGACCTGGATTTTAATCAGATCCCACCTCATTCTGGCTGTGTGACTTTGGACAAGTCATGCAACCCCTGTGTGACTCAGTCTCTTCATCTATAGAATGGGGACAGTCAAGGCACCTGCTTTAACCTCACGATCTGTGAACTTGAGGGCTCAGTAAACAGACCCAGGCACGCTGTGCCCATACCTGAGGTGGAGTGGTCAGCTGGTGCACTGAGGCGTCCACAGCTGCCTGGCCCTGCACTCTGGGCCCAGCTGGGACAGCCTCTCTGATTGCCTTGCTGGGGGCCATGCCCTCTTCGATGGCCATGCTCTGTCTTCATCCTGTGCTCCTTATCTTGCCCAGGTGATCTCTCTGGCCACCTCCTTGCCTACCTGAGCCTCAGTCCCATATTTATCATTGTCGGTTTTGTGACCCTCATCATATTCAAGAGGGAGCTGCACACGGTGAGTGAGTCTGTCTGCCGCCCCCCGGCCACGCTGCTCCCCAGCGCTCCCACCCCAGGGAGGAGGGGCCACCCCAGTCCATCCCAGGGGCTTTACATTCCCTCCCATGCCTCCACCCTTCTTGAGGTGTGTGGAGCCTCCTGGCTGGTTCCAGGTGGTTCACTAGTTGGGCTGGGAGATTTAGTTAGAGGCCACGGTCTTTGGGCTGGGTGGTGACCAGAAGACATACAGCGGCCCAGCTGACCACACATCTCCCTGGCAGATCTCGTTCCTCGGGGGCCTGGCACTGAACGAGGGGGTCAACTGGCTGATCAAACACGTCATCCAGGAGCCACGGCCCTGTGGAGGTAGGGCCCAGGCCGTGGCCATCTGGGGGGGTCCCCCAGGTGGGGGCATTGCTGGGAGGCCTGCATCTTCCCATCATGCTCTGCTCTCTCTCTCCTAGGCCCCCACATGGGAGTGGGCACCAAATACGGGATGCCCTCCAGCCATTCCCAGTTTATGTGGTTCTTCTCCGTCTATTCCTTCCTTTTCCTGTATTTAAGGTGAGCTTCTGCCCTAGCTAGGGTGTCCCTGAACTGGCCCAGGCTGGGCTCTGCCAGGGACTCACTGCTAGCCCTTTGGATGCCCCTTGGAGCCTGGCCTCTCCTGGGGGTGGGAGGAGCTGTAGCCAAGGCAGAAGATGCCTAGGGAGCATGTGGATGGGGCCAGGGCTGCTGGGAGGCCTTGGCTCTAGGCTGTGGGCTGAGGCCATCTGACAGGCTTGTTTTCCCAGAATGCACCAAACGAACAACGCCAGATTCCTGGACTTGATCTGGAGGCACGTGCTCTCCCTGGGGCTCCTCACCATGGCCTTTCTAGTCTCCTACAGCAGGTACGGAGGGGAGGAGAGCTCCCGCCCCACACCTGGCCCGCTGGGGTCTTGCTGGATTCTTGGTCCCTAGTGGCCCCCACTATGGACCCAAGTCCCGGACTCTGTAGGGCAAGGCTGAGAAGGGGGTCCCTGTTGTCTCATTTTAAAGGGACAGGGCTCCAGTTGCCCCTTCCAGCCCAGTCCTTGCTCTCTCCTCTTGGCTGGGCCCATGTTTCTGGGGATACCTACACATCAGCCATCTGTTCCCAGTATCCTGGAGGAGCCCCTTGCAGACAAATTCTGAGTTCAAGGGCTAGACAGAAAGGCAGATCTCAGCCGAGCCATCCTTTCACTTATAGAGTTAGGGGAGCAGTTGTTGGGGTCCAAATCCCCACCTCCTTGTGAAAGTAGATCTGAGTCCATGTGGTCACATGAGTCTGTCCTGTCTGTGTATGTCTCCCCATGTGCATGCAGAGGTCCCAGGGAAGCTGGCATTTGGGTGGGTGGGGGGGATTGTGCAGGCCTGTCTCTGGCTGGCTCTCATGAACTTCCCTGTCTTTGGCCCAGGGTCTACCTGCTGTATCACACCTGGAGCCAGGTCCTCTATGGGGGCATTGCTGGAGGCCTCATGGCCATCGCCTGGTTTGTCTTCACCCAGGAGGTCCTCACCCCACTGTTTCCTAGGATAGCAGCCTGGTAACTGTCTCCTGCCCCTGTTGCTGTCCCTGCTCCCCCCACATTCCCAGACATTATGGCTCCTATCCCCTCTTGCAGAAGGGGCCATCAGTGGGAGGACCCATGCGCCCTGACCCTGTTTCCCTGGGAGGCCCTAGTGCCCAGGCCTCTGGTGGGCATAAGGCTGCCAGCCCCGCTTGCCTGGCTTCCACCTCCCCCAGGGGTTTCCTCAGCCCAGAAACCAAGGTGCTGGCCTCCGTCCTTGCCTAGCCTCTGAGGGACTTAGAAAGCAGTCCGAGTCCTTCTGGGCTGTGTATACCGTGGGGCAGTATCCCTGCCTGAGTGTCACATGGGTGACATGTCTGGGTCTCTCAGTGGCCCTGGGGTCACAGGCCAGGCAAAGACTGAGTGCTCAGAGGAGGGAGCACCCCTGGCCCAGGCACTGGTTGGGGCACAGACTGATACGGTCCTGACTTTCTGCATGTCTTTCTCCCCAGGCCTGTCTCTGAGTTCTTCCTAATCCGCGACACGAGCCTCATTCCCAACGTACTCTGGTTTGAGTACACAGTAACCCGGGCAGAAGCCAGGTGAGTCCAGGGGACAGCAGTTACTGGGTAGCCCTAGGGCAGCTCTGCCCCCATTTTTGCAAGGCTCCCCAAGGGCCAGGCACTTGCCTAAGCACTTTTCTTACACCACCTCATCAAATCCTCCCCTGAACCCCATCTTACAGATGAGAAAACTGGGGCTCAGAGAGGAGAGGAGTCACTTGACCAAGGACTTGCAGATTGTGGGTGTGGGAGCTGGGCTGGAACCCCAGGCTGCTTTGGCCCAGAGCCATGCTTCAGAACCGGAGAACGGGGCAGCCAAGTTTCCCAGGGTGCCTGTGTGTGGACCCTACCTTGGGACTGCTTAGTCCAGACACTTCCTTATGGGGGGTGATCCCAGGGGCAGTGAGGGGCGCCCGTGGTTGTACAGCAAGTCAGGGCGAATCTAGCTTTGGAGCCTCCTGACTCAATTCTCCTCTCCACTCGCGCCAAAGCCTGGGTGGGGTGCCATCTGGGGTGGGGAAGGCCTGGCTTCTCCCCAGGTTCAGAGGGGAGCTGAGGTGAGGTTGGGCTTCAGTGTAAGCCTGGGAGGCTTCCTGAGGAATACTGGGCTCCTGGTGAGAGAGGGAACATGGGATGGGGTAGGGAGTTGCAGCAGCCAGAAAATGTGCCAGTACATCATGGTTCAAATTATCCTAACGAACTTAAGGCTAAAGCCCTCGATCCGTGAGGAAAGGGGATTTGAGGGGGTTAGGGCAGGCAATCCCATTATTGGCGGAAGGCCCCAGCTGGCCCAGGCTCTCCACCTAGCTCCCAGAGTGGCCCTGCCCTGCCTGCCCCATACCTCCAGGTGCTGCCCTGCCCAGCTGGTTACCACCTGCCTTCTTTACCAAAATTTCCAGGCATACCTGGTCTGTGCCAGTCTGTGTGCTGGGGATGGGCGCAAAGTGAGGGCAGTGGCTGGCAGAGGGAGACATGAGGAATGAGGCATCTACTTGTGTGATCAGCGCCTTGGGCTTGAGAGCTTGTGACAGAAATGTGATGTTGGGGTGGGGTGGTTGGGCCAGGTGACAGGTGAGAGAAACCTGACTGGGACGGGAGCAGGCCTGGTGAAGTTGGGGTTTGGCAGGGAGTGCCCTCAGCATAGGGAAAAGTGTGTGCAAAGCTTCTGAGATAGGACAAAGCTTGGTGAGTCCACCAAACAGAGAGGCAGGTGTGGCCGGAGCCCAGGGAACAAGAAGGCCAGCCCTGGGATGAGACTGGGGGCATCACACAGGATCTGTGGGTGCAGTTAGGTTTCTGAATTTCAGCTGGGACTCTAGACGAGCCCCAACCTCCTTTCTGAGCTTCAGCCAGGCTCTCCAGGAAGTGGGACTATCCCTGCTTCCCTCAGGTTCCTGACCTCATTGTGGATACAGCCCCATCCCCAAATCAGATCCAATCTCTAACCTCCATCAATAGTTCTCCAACCTTTGCTTACATACATCCCAGACGGAGAAGTCACTATCTTCTGATCTGTTTGGGTTGATAGCACAACTGCTGGCTTATCCATGAGTGGGAACTCCCCGTGATTATTGGAATCCAGCCAGGTCCCTCTCGCCTCTCTTCTGTCATCCTGGCCCCCACCCCTGCCCGGGCCTCCTGGCTCTGCACCTGGACTCCAGAGCTGAGGCACTTGTGATACAGGCCCAGCCAGAGATGTTGCCCCTCTCTGTGGCCCAAGTCCCAGGTCCCAGGGCAGGAGCTCTGATTGTCCCAGCTCAAGCCAAACACTAGGGCTATGGGGGTGGGGTGGACATTCATTGATTTTGATGGGACTGTGGGTAGGGAGGGGACAGCTGAGGGGGTGGGTCACTGAATGCCAGGAGTCCCCTCATCTGACACCCACCCCCATTTTGCAGGAACAGACAACGCAAGCTGGGGACCAAATTGCAGTGACCAGTGAGTGTGGCTCCAACCTCCAGATCTGGCCTGCATGATGCCTTGCAGGATGGATGGATGACAGACAGAGGGACAAAGCAGAGATGTCTACAGATCCAAGTCACCAAGTGGAGCCTTTTTTTTTTTCTTATTTTAATTTTAATGAACAAGGTGGACCAAAGGGCTGAGCCAGCCCCTCAACCAGGACCCTGAAGGGCCTGCTGCCAGGGGACCTCAAGGCCGGAGACTCTCGCTGCGCTGCCAGCTCCCGGTCGGGCGTAAAGTGCCCTTGGCTTGGGCACCAGGGCGTGGGGTAGAGAAGGAGGGCTTGCACCCCTGGGTCCCAGGGCTGGGAAATCCAGGTGGCGTGAAAAATACACACTATTTATTTTTTGGTTTTGTCAAAAGCAAATGGGATTTTGGAGATGGGGCCGGAAGAGCCTGCTCTGCGGTGGCTGCCCTATGTACGGAGGGGCCCAGGTCAGCTTCCCAGGCCCTTGGTCCGGGCCCCAGGGGGCAGATCCTCTCTCCCTGGGCCCAAGAGGTGGCCTGGGGGCCCCGGAGGAGGGAGCACGCCACACCCTCCCTGCCGCCAATGCCATTCCAGAACCTCGTTCAGTGTTTCCTGTGTGGGGGCTGGGCCCAGAGAGCGCGTGCATCTGGCGGCTGCTGTTGTGTTCTGTCCGCATTGACCCTGCACCACAAGGGCTTTCTCTGGTCCCCTGTCCCCAAGACAGTGGTCCCTTTCTGACAAAAGAGCCTGCACATGTGGGTGAGCAAACCCAAGCTGTTTACAGCTCTTTTCTGTCCTGCCATCTGGTAGCGGTTCGCCTTCATCTCCACCTGAACAAAATGCAGAGGAACCGGGAGCCGGTGAGAGAAGGGGGCCCGTGGGTGCCTGCTGGCCCGGCCCCTCCCTCTCCTCTGTGCTCTGAACATTCATTGTCCTTCCCTGCCTGGCTCCAAGCCGCTGGGAACCTGCTCGAGTCGCCCCGAGCCTGTGTTGGGTGTGTGGGCTTACAGAGCCCCACTGCCCAGCTCGGAGGATGGCTCCTCCCAGTCTCAAAGTCACTTTGAAATGGAGTTTCAAATAGAGTGGAGAAGAGATGCTTCCAGACTCAGAAGCTTCTAGAACTGAACCAGGCTGCTTGGGACCTGTGTTCGAATCCCCCCTCACCCCACCCTGCCTTTTCTTTGTGGAGGTTCCTAATCTGCTGCTGAAGCACAATATTTTGGTGCTTTCTTTTCTCATTTGTTAAAGACAGTGTCCAAAGCCATTCCAGATGCCAGGACCAGGGGCCTATTTCTGGGGAAGGTTGGTCAGTGTCCACATTTTCCTTTCCTTCCCTTCTTATTTTTGTTTTTTACTTTTGGCCTGAGACAAGCCAAGTGTGAGGTGGTTTGACATAAGAAAAATCAAATTGTTTACTATTGTTTTAAAATAAAATCTTGAACTCTGGCAGCTTGAGCACATTGACTGAGCTCGTGAGAGGAGGCTGGGGCGCAGCTGTGGGGACATATGACCCTGAGGGGCAAGGATATGGTGAAGACTAGAAAATCACTCAGTATCTCTGAGACATCTAGTCCCCTCCAGCCCCCAAAGCCAGGGTTTGAATGGCCTCTGTGATGTTTCCCAGAATGCAGCAGGAGAGAGGAACAGGGCTGTCTGGTGAGCCCTGGGCATCCCTGAGTCCTCGGTAAATTCATTGCTCTCACTTCAGGTTACCCCCACTCACACACATCCCCGGCTTGGGCTCTCAGAGAACTGCCCGGCACCCCACATATGGGTCGCCTAACTCCTCCTTTCCCTGTTTCAGTCAGTCACCAAGTCCTGCTCACTCCATCTCTTAAGCATATTTGAAACAGCCACTTTCGCTGCCTCCCAGGCCAGTCTGGGTCCTGGCCCCTACTGACCCCTGCCAGGAGGCAGCAAAGCTTCCTGGCAGGTTGCCCTCATCCTCACCCTAGTAAGGCCCCTTCAATCCATTCCTCAGCATCTTCCTAAAACATCCTCCTCAGTGTCTTGGGATCAAAGCCCAGGTCTTTAACATGGTCCATGTGGTCCAGCCCTCACCCCACCTCAGGGCTCTGCTCCAGGGCTGCCCTTGATTCCAGCCACTGCACTTTCCCAGTGAAGAGAGCCAAAATCAAGTTCATGCCAAACTGGACAAACTTTTAGAGGTTCTGGGTAAAAATCAAGCCATCTTTATTACTTTTATTAATTATATTACATTCTCAAATTTCAACTGATGTATTGCACAAAATACATGAATTTAGAACAGTTCTTTTCCATTCATATTTTGCAAAAAAAAAAAAATTCTAGTTCTTCATCTGTATCATTGGTATGAGGGTCTGACTGCCCCTGGGACCACCTCTGGGCCTGCTGCCCTACTCCTCCTGGGCTCAGCGGGTAAGCAGTTTGGTATACAGCAGCAGCTTCTGGATTTCATGCATGATGCTGTGCCTGGAAATTTTATTCCAAACCCTTTGGCGTAACAGACAGTTGGATTTTAAAAATCAATCCTGTAGGAGTGGGTAATCTCGCCAACTTGTCCAGAGACCTTTAAAGCACTCGCTTGTCTTGCACCCAGCACTTGCAAAGCGTGAGGTCATAGGTTACACCCTCAGAAATAATTACTAAATCTTCACTGTTCTTTGTTTCCTTACCAGTTCCACCAGGGGACCTCTCAGCACTCCATCTAAACTGACTGGGGTTGTAGGCGCTAAACATGTCTTCCCCAAACACTACTTTGCTGCTCTAAGGAACTGAGTGAGCCTCTGTATTGAGACCTGTGACAACTCAAATGCAATGGGATTACCACTTCTGAGGGATGCTGTTTCAGGAAAAAATCCTGCCTAGGCAGACGTATGTGGTTCTTAGAAATGGGGTTTCAGGAATCCTGGGTGGGTGTCTGCAGTGTTCTCAGCCTGAATCCCTGTCTCCTTCCCTGCTGCCCCAGGCCGGGTGGTGGCGGCCCTGCCCTAGCATTGCTCACACAGCACTCAGCTCCTGCCGTGGGCCGTGCTTCCTGGGACTCCACGGGGCACCCAGAGGAACTGCGTATCTCCACCGTATAGACTAGGTGACCCAGCCTGGAGACACCACGGGTAGCCCTGCTCTCCAGCGGCATAGCAAGGCCTCTGCGTTACTGCAGTGAGATTCTATTCAGGTACTCCTGCTTGTGGCCTGAATGGGCCCCCGTGCACCCCTTCCTCAGTGTTACGCTACCCTGCCAGCCTTGCTGAGGTCCCAAGGAGCAGCCAGGCCTCAGGCAACACCCACTCCCCGCATTGTCTGAGCTCCACTTCTTGCTCCCTGGGACTTTGAAAACATGGCATGCCCTCGCTGAGCGCCAGGCCCCATCCTCCTCACATGACTGTTGCAGGCTGTGAAGCACCTCACCCCCAGGCGTGGTGACCTCCCACACTTGGCGTCTTCCTCTGGGGCTTCACATGTGCCTTCCTTTGGGCCAGAATGCTCCTTCTCTCTCCACAAGCCACCCAGTTGACTCTGGCACAAGTGCATGAGGGTGGGAACAGGTATAGAGTTCTGGTTGGGTGACTGCATGATCTGGGGCCTGATGGCCCAAGGCAGTGGCTAGGGCTGGATCAAAACACCTGTTCAGCCACCACTCCTGCTGGGCTCAGTGCAGGGCAGCAGATGAGGCCTTAGGCCCTGGGTGTCAGCACACACTGCTCCGATCACCAAACCTGTGGCTATAGGGACCCCCAGTCCCCTGGGAGAGTTGTCCCCACCTGCAGCCCATGGAACTGGAGAGGCCCAAGTCACGGGTAGGTGGGAGTTATCTGTGAAGAATGCGGGCTGGGGTGAGTGCTGTTCTGGTTCAGAGTCCTGGCTCCTCCAGGAGGCCTTCCATTGGGCCCACTGGCTGCTTGGACACCAGCTCCCAAATGCAGGGAAAGCTAGAGGAAGGCAAAGCCAGAAGTCTGCCCCACCCTGCCTGCCTTCTAGACTAAAAGAACTCTTTACCAACAAATTTCCCCTTTATTAATTGCTGCGCGTGTTGCTATCGTACAATCAGGATACAGTTCAGGAATCAAGCAGCGTGGAAGCAAGCGAGCTGGGGCCCGAGAGCTGCATCGTCCGGAAGAGCACAGAGCCACTTGGGGATGGCGCTGCAATGCAGGACGGACTTCCCCACCAGCACACCTTGCACCCTGGCCCCTCAGCTCCAAGTAATCCTGTCTCTAGGTCTTTGGGAGCCTGGGGATTGGGGTTTAGACTCCAGATCAGCCCTGCGGGTGCCAGGAACTGGACAGAGCTGAGCTAGCGAGACAAGGACTTCCTAGTCCCCTACCCAGTCCCCTACCCTGACAAGGGATGAGCTCGGCTGGTTCCTTTCCCCTGAGGAGGCCTCAGTGGGTGAGACACCTGAGCACCTGGGCCCACTGCCTGCTCAGCTTCTGAACTCAGCCCAGGAATAGGCCCCAGCAGGTGCTGGCGAGGACCCCTGGAAGGCACTTGTCTGGGCCCGCAGACCCTGCTGGGGAATGCTGTCTCTGGCTCTGGCTCGGTCAGATCTTCGGGGCCCAGGAGAAGAGGGAGAGGAGTGGAGCCAGGCGCATGACCCACTCCGAGGGGGCTTGGCTGTGACATTGGCAGGCCTGAGCAAGGAGGCTCAGAGCTTTGCCCGGGGGTGGCTCTGCAGCAGAGCGCGCATATCTAGGAGCGCCTTCTCCAGGTAGTGCGCCAGGCGGACAGCGTTGGTCTCGGCACAGCTGTTGTAGGCCGACACGGAGAAGTTGATGTGTGTCTCCCTGGGGTTATAGCAGACACCATAGCCATCTGGGACCACAGGCCCAAAGAACATGACACAGTCTGTCTTGGCGGGGACCTGGGGACGGCACAGGACCAAGGCGCTCATCCCTACCCCGCTGGCTCCCTGCCAGCCCTGAAGTGGCAGCAGCCAGCCTTTCCATGTCTCTGCTCCCCCGGTACTCTGCCCAAGCCTTTTTCTCGTCTCCAGCGGACAGGTTACTCCCTTTCATCCTTCGGGGTGCAGTTACAGAGACTTCTCTGACATTCTTGGTGGCCTTTAACTGCTCCTTCCTCGGGATTCCCCTGATCCCCTAGCACTTTCCAAGGGGCCATCGTTGCCTCAATTCCTGCACTTCCTGCCTGGACTGTGACCCTCTGTGGCAGGGACAGTGGTCTGCCCCTGCTGTAGCCAAGGGCCCCGCAGAGGCTGGCATGGATCAGATGTTCCTTCATGTCTGACCAGTGAATGAATGAAGCCCATTCTTCCATTGTTGAGGGGGTGGGTCCTGACTCCTCCTCAGCCTGCCTAAGCTGCAGTGAACCCCCCTGACCCCAGCTTCTCCTCCAGAACTCAGCTGCTTTGGGAGTGGACCTGTGTGGGCCACATCACCACCAAAGCCTGACCATGTTCTGGACCTTGGCTCCATTCAGCAGCCTTTGTCCAGCTCATTTCCAGTGGCTTCTGTTCCATCCCACCCCAGGGCACCTAGGGCAGCGACCCACCTGGCTGGTGGAGAGGTTGAAGTGCATGGCGATGGCATAGGAGGTGTCCATGAAGATGTCGGGTATGCTCACCAGGTCTTCGATGGCCTGCAGCTTCAGACCCAGCAAGTGCCGGTCGAAGGCCTCCCCACGGATGGCCTATGGGAAGGGGAGCTGTCAGGCACCGAGGCTGCAGGCCCGTAAGGTGCTGCTGCCCTCCTCAGGAGCCTTCCATTCACTGGCTTCCCAGACCCATGAGACCAAAACAGCCAGGCAGGAGAGCCTTTACTTCATAGATAGGGAAACTGAGGCCCAGGGTCCTGCCCAGGGAGGCAGGACAGGGTGGGATTTAAGAGCACAGGCCTGTAGCTTGGTGGCCTGGCTTCATCCTGGCTGTGGGACCTTCGCAGATCACTTACACCTTGAGCCTCCGTGTTTTCATCTGTGAAATGGGGACAGTCATTAACTCCCTTTGCAGAGTGGCAATGAGATCTAAACAGACATCTGCATGTGACAGGGGCAAAGCCTGGCATGTACAGGTGCTCAGGGCCAGGATGGGAACCAGACCTCCACCCCGTGACTGCAGCCCAAGCCGTCAGAGGGCAGGAATCCTGCTGTCTGCCAGACAGGGCATACCCTCAGCATCCTGGGCGAGAAAGCATGACACAAGGTCCAGAGGCTAATCTGGGACGAGAGCAGTCCCTGGGCCTAGCTTTGGTTTCTCCAACTTTAAAATGGGGATATTCTGCCTTGCTCCAAATGCCCCAGGGCTTAGGGCAGGGGTGCTTGATGCTAAGGGGAGCAGCCATTTACTGCAGGGATGAACAGGCAAGTGAGAAATGTCCAGGGTCAGGCGAGTAGGGATGTGCAGGCTTACTCACCCGGTCCGTGTAGGCTCGGTGGGCCTGCACGGCCTTCCGCAGCAGCTCCACCTTCTGGTGCTCCTAGGAAGGGGAGTGGGAGAGGGTGCTGAAGCCTCCTGCTTCTGGCCCCTCCCCGGCAGCCCACACCCCACCCAGCTCCAGCTCTGGATTCTGAGCTCCTTGAGAGCAGGAACTGGATCTGCCATCTCTCTGGACAGTCCTTGGCCGAGGCCTGACACAGGGCAAGTGCTCAGGGATGACGACTGAATGAATACAGCTGACCCTTGAACAGCTCGGGTTTGAGCTGTGTGGATTCACTTACATGTGGATTTTTTTTCAGTAAATACTATGGTACTACACACCCTGCGGTTGGCTGAATCTGTGGATACAGAGGACTGTAAAGTTATACCTGGATTTTCAACTGCGTGGCACCCCTAAACCCTGCATTGTTCAAAGAGCACCTGTAGTTCCCTTCTATTTTTGGCTGCCAGAAAACTCTGCACTGATAAATTCATGGCCCATCTTCTACTAGGTTCCCAGTGCCCACCATAGGACTGGAATACAGTAGGTGCTCAATGTGTGTTGACAGAATGAGCAGGAAGGGAGAAAGCTCAAGTCCAGCTCGCCCACCCTTGCCCCAGACCTCTCACCGGCACGTTAGGGTCATCCACGGCCTTGACGAAGGTCAGCGAGTCCATGGAGGCCGAGCGGATGGTGTCGGTACGGCCCAGGTGAAACATGCGCAGAGAGGCACTTTCATAGGTGGCACACGCATGCCCATAGATCCTGGGTGGGAGATGGGCTGAGCACACCCCTGGCAGGTTCCCCCACCTCTACCCCAGGTTTCATCCCTCCTTCCTGGGAGGCGGGGCAGGGCGCACCTGTAGTAGGCCAGCTGCAGTGCCATCTGGATGAAGGCGTCTGGGCTCAGCTTCTCCGATTTGGGGAAGTCTTTTCCAAAGTGGTGGAACACCATCACCGTGATATCCAGATCCTGGATCATGCTGGGGTGAGGGTGGGGTGGAGGTGGGTGAGCAGCTGGCACCGGGCAGCCTCCCAACCCCCGGGAGGGCCCAAGGGCAGTCTCAGAGCCAGCAAGGCACAATGACAGAGCTGGCTCTTGTTCTGGCTCGAGGGACCCCATGGCCCAGCACTCACATGCTAAGGTTCTGCTTGGCCTTCTCAATGTCACTCTTGATCTCAGGGGTGATGTTGAATCGCAGCTTCTTGGGCATGGGCAGGGGCACCATGGGAGACCGCACAAGCTCAGGCTTCTTCCTGCATGGGATGTCGGGGTCTCAGGCTCCTGCCGGGAGCCTCAGGAGACTGGGTCCGTCCCCGGGATTGGGATAGGGAGGATAGGTCCCTGAAGCTGGAGGGGGCCAGCCCAGGGAGACTCTTGGGTTTGTTCTTCTGCAATCCGCCTTCATCCCAGCTTTCAAATGGCTAATGGAGGAGGGGAAGGGACTTGTCCAAGGTCACACAGCTGAGAAGTGGCAGAGCCAGAATTCAAACCCAGGTCTGACCGACTCAAGCCCAGGCCTTCTTCTGGCTTCCTCTGAAAAAAGAGATTCCCAGGTCTAAGGGAGAATGCCATTTCCCCTTTAAAAGCTAGTCTGTGCCGCCTCTGTGTCACCTGTCATCAGGAGCTGGAGAACTGGGTGGAGGGTGGGGGAACCACGCTCACGTGAAGTCCATGACGTGGTCCACGAGGGCGACGATGGGGGGTCCCTCTGCTGTTGCATGCTCATAAACGAGCCCACAGGAGCCGTCTTCTGCCACGATGAACTGCAGAGGGGAACGGGGATCCCTGACAGCCCCAGGTCCCTGGAGCCACTCTCTGGTTGGGTCCCATGGGAAGGGCCTCTCAGCCATCTCAAGGGGTCCTGCTGACCTATTACTGTTATTAATAACAGCTAACACTCACTGGGGGCCTTGAAACACTAAGGTCTCAGGTCACACTAAGCACGTCCTGCACTCACATACCTCGCTGAGTTCCCACAACTTCCCTTCCAGGGAGTCTACCACCACCCCATTTTACAGGTACAGAGGGAGAGTCATGGTCGTGCCACTTTGCTTGGCCCCACATTCCAGGCTCTCTCTGATCTGCTGATGGGCATGCTGGAGGTGACAGTGGTTTCTGGGCCAGGGCTGATAATGACAGGCTGACTGCTGGTAATTACAGCCACGTCCACCTGCTGGCTTCCCCTCCAGCTTTACAAGCTGGGAAGCCAGGGGAGCCAGGCTCCGAGGGAGGGCAGGGAGTCCCAAGGCGGCAGTGGGTCAAGCCTGGCTGCGTGTCTTGGGTGGGGGTCCCGGCCCTGCTGGGTCCTCACCTGCAGCGTCTTATCGAACCAGCGGTTGCCGCTGTTGAGCTTGCCGCCGCCGCCATGCAGCATCTGGCCGGCTACTTGGCTGCGGTACATATCTTCAGAGACCCACGGCATGGGCGCGTCCAGGCACACAGTGAAGATACTCTTCTGGATGGAGCGCACTGACTCCCGGTTCACCTTGTCTGTGGAGACGTGTGTGGGGGGTGGGGTGGCGGTGAGGGAGCCCCACAGCACCCCATGAGGCAGGGCCTAACACCTGACCCACAAAAGAAAGGAGGAAACAGAAGCCCAGGGTTGCACAGAGAGCTGGTGAGGCAGCTGGGGACCCAACACGGCAGCTGACTCTGGGGACAATGCCCCTGAGCAACACAGGATTTGGAGGGAAGGTGAAGGTGGGGGTCCTCAGCCAGAGGACTTGGATTTTCATTGCAACTTGCTACTTAATAGAAATAATAAACTAACTTAACTCAACTGAGCTGCAGTTTCCTCTTGTGTGAAATGTGGCAACAACACCCACTGCGAGTTGAGAGGATTCAGTGAGAATTGTGGCTGCCCAGGGCCTGGTGCAGGCCTGTCCTCTGGGGGTACCTTTGATGAGAGTGCTGTATGCCTTGGCCCAGGAGTTGCGGTGGTTGGAGGTGAGGATGCCCACGGGTTCTTTGTTGGTTTGTAGTGACGAGTTCCAGATCTTTTCCAGCTGCGTGAAGATCTGATCTGAGGTCAAGGGTGTCCCATCGCTGTGGTACACGTCCAACTCAAAAAACTGTCCAGGTGGGTGGAGAGAAGGGGGCTGGTGGGGAGCCTCAGACAAGCAGCAGTCACCTCCCACCCCAGCCTCCTCCTGGTCTTGGCACTCCAGCTGAGGGGACAGCAACAGGCCGAGGGTGAGGAGAGGGGAGGAGGTCCTTGCACTGCTCTCCTCGGGCTGCCAGGCTCACAGCCCTTCCTGGCATCCCCCAGGCAGGGCCTAGTTGGACATCCAGTGCAGATGCCCAGGGCTGTCTATTCCCAAGGGCACTCAACCAAGTGTGTTGGCCCTGCCCCCTCCTCCTCTGCAACAGTGTTGGGGCTGAGGCTGTGGGACAGCGGGGGGGGGGCAGGGCACTCACTTGGTAGTTGTGTACCACCGTGATGTGCATGGGTGGCTTCTTAATCTTGCTGAAGTTGGTGATTGAATCCTGCTTGGGACCCGGCACGCGGCAGGAGGACAGGATCTGATAGTACTGGTTCATGCACAGCGGCTTCCCCCCCAGGTACTCCACAGGCAGGGTCTCGCTGCAGGCGCGAGGGGACAGGAAGGAGGCACAGGGAGCTGAGGGGTATGGCTGTGGGCTGGGCCAGGTAGCGGGGCTCACACAAGCAGTGCTGCGCCCCCTGGCGTCCCTCCTCCCCCTCAGCATGAGTAGTGGGCCTGTCTGAGTAGGACTGGGGTCAGGAGGCCTGTAATCCACCCTGCTTGTGAGTCACCCTGGAAACTCCCTTCCCCTTTCTGGGCTTCAGTTTGCCACAGGAAAGAAGATGAAGCAGCAAGTCAACCTCTAGGGTCCTCTTTGGCTGGGAAGCCCATTCCAGGAGTCTCTTGGGATAGGGTCATCGGGAGGAGGTTCCAGCAGCTGGAGCAGAGGGAGGACTCAGGTGTCCCAATCCCTGTCTGTCTCCTCAACCCCAACAGAGGCTGGGTTAATGGGAGTGAAAGCAACTGAGTTCTGGGTCTACCCAGCACTCAGGCTGCGCTGAGGGTGGGAGGGAGGGGGACAGGTCTCAGCGTTGGGCTGGGCCAGCTGGAGCAGCTGTTCTAATTAGGCAGTCAGGGCGGGAGCAGAGCTACTCACTTGTCAATCATGGCCTTGAAATCCAACACGCCCTCAATTAATTTGGCAGCGAACCTGGAGGGACCAATTAGAGATCAAAAGGCTGTGTGGACCCCACACGGAGGTCCCCGGGTTTGGGAAACCTGTGTGGAGGGAGAGGCCTCACCCAGGGAGGTGATCCATTGTTTCACTCCTGTCACTGCTTTCAGAGAGCCTGGGGGAGTTCAAGTGTAGAACTTGTGTTCCAGTCCCAGTCCACCCCCGGGGACCCATGTAATCTCTAGGAAGAGGGATCAGAGTGATGTGTTGGGCAACCGACCAGCAGGATTTAAGTGCTAATGAACAGTAGTGTGATTACGGTTACATTATGAGTCAGTGCCGAACTGTGATTCCACCTGTGGAGGGCCCACGGCCCTGATCCACAGCCTAGAGTCTGGAAGGTGGTCAGTTATGGAGGGACCTGGGACCTCAGGGGAGGGGGGTTGTGAATGGGAGGGCAGTGGCTTGAGGTGTCCCCTCTCTTAAGTTCCTTCCTGTTTCTGAGCCTCTGTGTTCCCCAGGCCACCTTGCACAGCCTGGCCTTCCTCCCTGGACTGTTTGGGACACACCAACCATGCCTGACATCCAGGGGTGCTCCTGGCCCCCAATATGGGGACAACTGGCTGGAGTTCCTGGGCCTGAGCCCCTGGCCCTTTCTGGGGTACCATGGTCCCTTTAAGAGAAGCCGTGGTGGCTGTGAGTTGCTAGTCTGTGGGCAGGAGAGCCCTATCACTGGTATTTTTATCCCCTGGACGACTGAAACAGAGCCAGGGCAAGTGATATGGCCGAATGTGGAAAAGGGGACTGTGTACAAAGGTCACCCCTGTGGCCAGCTGAGGAGAGCGGGAAGGAGGGAGTGAACTGCTAGCACTGGGGTGAGGGAGAGCCTCAGGTTTAGCATGAGGAAGGGGATCTGGTCCATAGTTGGGTGGTTAACAATTATGAAGCTTTGGAGCCAGGAAGATCCTGCTTCCTGCCAGGGTCAGCCAATCCTGAAAGGTGACCTTGGGCAGGTCCCTTCCCGGCTCTGAGACTCAGTTTCCCTATCTATAAAACAGGGATGATGCTCCCTACTTCCTAAGGCTGTTTGTGGGGATGAAAGATAATGAACAGGGCTGCGGCCCCTCCAGTCTCCTGAGGGAAGTGGACTTCAGGGCTCTGGAGATGTCCGGAGCGCTACCTCTGCTGCCTCTTCGCCCTGAACGCGCCTTAGCCACTCACCGGAGCTGTCCCTGCAGATCCACAAAGTCCTGCTTGGGCAGTGCTACACCAGGGCTGGAACAGATGACCAGGGGCTGGCGGTACTGGAGGTAGGCTGTTTTGAGCCACCACTCGGACAGCTGAAGGAAGGACCAGAGCCTGTGAGGAGGTGTAGGTGGGGACCTGGTGCCCCTTCCCAACCAGGGCTAAAGGACCTGGCTGGGTACACTCTGCCCTCTCTGGAGAGCACAGATTGTCAAAGTGAACGTTCAGATAGAACCCCACCAATCCCTTAAACCCACCAGCAGTGTCCCATCATCTTCCCTTTAGACTGAGCCAATCAGCACTAGCAAGGGAAATCAGGCAACACTGCCAAGAAAAAAAGACTGGCAGGAAACCTGGGGTTGGGGGAAGAACAGAGGCAGAAATGTCAATCACTTTTCTTTACCTTTCACATTTTAGGTCAATGATTTTAGTGCTTTTGCAAGTAAAAATGTCTGATAAATGAAAAGAAGAGAAAGCTATACAAAAAAAAAGTCTGATGCGTGAGCTTTTGCCTGTCTCAGGTGGGGCGTTTCCCAGGGAGGCAGGAGCACAGTGTTCAGTGCGACCTTGACCAACTCTGGTCTCAGTTTTGTTGGTGTCAGACTGGGGAATGGACACCCACCTGGATGTCAAGGTCAGGGCAATCTGAGGGAAGCTCATGGTGAAGACAAATTATTGTACCAGTGATAAGATGTGGCTGATGCACCCTGCGTATCTACCGGGCAGGCTGTGCTCTGCCCAGGGGGGGCTATTTCCAGTGGGTAAGCCATGTCTCCCTGGAGACCAGCAGTGGATATATTGCTAAAGGCTCCTGTCTTGGGACTGTGCAGACTCCCAGGTGACTGTCACCCTTGAGCCTTATGTGCTGACAGCAACATCGCCCCCACTACACACCTCTCCAAGCACAGGCCCAGTATGCCTCTTTGTGGCAAGTCCCTCAACCCCTGGAGACCTGGGCCCCCGCTGTGCTTCCTCATTCTATCTTAAACAGCAGGGGGACGTGCCTCCTCACCACAGATTCCCCTTGGGGAACTGCTGGCCTGTGGCACCAGGTCACTAGCTTTGGTCCCTTGGCAAGGGATAAAGGAGGGCAAAGTGCCTGGACTGCATAGCAGGCCAGTGGGCGACTGCTGTCTGCTGATCTGTGACCGGGAGACAGGGCCCCTGGTCAGCCAGATCCTCCTGTGTAGCTTGGGGCTGCCTTGAGAGCTGCTGTGTGGTTCTGCGAGTTTAATCAATCTCTCTGGGCCTCAGTTTCCTTATCTGCAGATCAGGGAGGGGCAGAAAGGAGCTCCCTCCCCTTGTGGACACAGCTGGGATGCCTTCATACAAGAGCCCTCACTCCACCAGCAATCTGAGTCTCTGCCCAGAGCTTGGGAGACAAGGGGAGACCCTGCAGATGTAGGCATCCCTGAGTGAGAGTCTGCTGGGCAGTAGGAGAGCCCCTTAAGGGCCCTGTGAGTGGAGAGGGGGTGGAGCCCCCAATTGCTTCCGCCAGAAGCTTGTGTTTGAAGAAGCAGTTCTGGGTTAACCAGAGTTGGAAAACTGCCAGACTCCAGACTCTCTAATCCAGAGTCCGAGGTCCTGACCTGCCAAGGCTCACACATGCTGGTCACCAGCTGATGCCCCCCACCTCTTGTGTGCAGCCCTACCCTTACACCTGCTCCCTCACAGCATCTCTCATTTTACCAGACGCCCCCTCTGGTTCTCTCCTAAAACCTGCTTTTCCCCACGTCATCCCTCTCTCAACAAATCCCCCCTCCCTTGCCCTACACAGTTGCTTTAGGCCAGGACTGTCTGCCAGCCTTCCTGCCATCCCTGCCCCCATCAGCAAGTGCAATCAACACCAAAACATATCCTGGACCAAATGACTTCGCATCCTCTCCCCGCAGCACCTCGTTGGGGTGACGGTACCAGCCTCGTCACTGGGCTCCTGTTCCCACCCTCGCTTCCCTCCCAGTAGCAGGGCAGTCCTTTCTAATTCCTAACTTTACACTGAAGTGTAAGACACATACAGAAAGCAATATGCATGCAGCATCAGTGCAGACACATCTGCACACACCCAACACACACGCGTGACAGACGGAGACAGAACCAGGACAATCTGTCAAAAATTCCGTTTGAGGCCATCCTGCAGCCCGCCTCCCACTGAGCTCAAGTCCAGGTGCCTCCTCCTAGGGCCCCCGCCCTACCCTTGCATTCCACCCTAGCCTCTGTCCCCGAACTCACCAGCTGCTGCCTCCTTTGCCCGTGCTGTTTCCTCTGTCTCAGACCTGACACACTCCCTGCCCCTTCAGAATGAAGATGTTGCCCTTCTCTACCCTCACCCTCTCATCGTGCTTTTTATTTCTATAGAATTCCATTCCCTGATATGACCTCTCACGTGTGTCCTTTTTCCGCCCTACCTGAATGTCAGTGACAAGACACCGCTGACAGTGTCCTTTCTCACCCAGTCCCCTGCCTGGTGCCAGGCACAGAGTAGGTGGTCAAGAAACTCTGTGGTACAAACAGATGCACCAGAGCAGCCTGAGTTGGAAAGTTTTGAGTGTGTAGCCAGCAACAGGCCATGGGAGGGATGTTCACAACCACCCAGGGCCTCTGGGGAGGTCCCTGTTCCCCCCATCCTCCATGCAAGCCAAGGGGACTGCTGTGCCCCCTGCCTTCTTACTCACCCAGTTCTCCGTCTTCCTGGCCCTGCGCTCCAGCCCCTTCTGCAGGCGCTCCCCTACGCCCCCCGGGGTCTGAAACTCTTCCACCAGCTCCTTGGTTTGGGCCCACTCCTCATCGCTCACGATGGGCTGCAGTGCCTTGAGATAATGGTCCAGGGTCTGCTGGAGCGGGGGCACGGGCAGTCGGGGCAGTGAGTCCTGGTGTGTCTTGAAGCGACTGGAAACCTTCACCAAGGAGGAGGGCTTAAGGAAGCCCAGGGGCTTCACCTGCAGGCAGCACAACACCCTGCTCATTCTCTCAGCGGCTCTGGGAGGCCCTGGCACTCCCAAAGCTAGTCCTGGGTACTTATGTGCCCAATTCCTTGGGGCAGAGACGCCTCTTGGGTGGTGCCTGCTATGCCTTCCCAGCCCTGGAGATGTAGATGTCTCCACCTCTTAGGGGCCTGGAGATGCAGGTAGGGATGGGGGAGGGTGGGGTGTGGCCATTGATCTTGGCAGGACTCAGAGAAGCCCTTGGCAATGGCACTTGCTGGGGGTGGCAGAGGTCAGAGGGACCTCTCACCTGCTGGGTGCACAGGGCTCTGCCTTTCTCGTCCTGGGACGACGTGTGAGGTAACCACTCCCTCCCGGAAGTCCCCACCTCCTTTTCTCCCACCCTTGCCAGGATGGGAAACAGGGCAAGAAGAGAAAATCACAGAGAGCCAGATGATGACAGTACCTTTGGCTGAGGGCAAGGCCTCGGGCTTTCTCCTGTCTGTGGGGTGGGGCTGGGGTGGCATGGGGGCAGCGCTGTGGCAAGAGAGAGCTGAGTGGACTCGCAAGGAGGGTGAAAGTTGGCAGAGAGAGAGTCTGGAGACTTGGAGGTGGGCAGAAAGAGACAGGAGGGCCAGAGGCTGCTGGCAGCAATGGGCAGGCAAGCGGCAGAGGTTCCATTTCATACCTTCTCCTTCTGCTGCCTGTCCTCCATGGCAGGACTGAGGTTCTGAGCCCTGTCTGTCTGCCCTGGGCTGGATCTCTAAGCCTAACTGTGCTACCAAGTGGGTGAGCAGAACCTAGCAAGAGGCAGCCACTTGCCTGGGCTGGAAAGAGAAGACAAGAGCCGAGATTCAGGGGGAGGCAGAGGTGGCAATGACGATGGCTATGGTGGCTGTGGGGGCATCTGGGGTTGTGGCTGTCGCAGGAGCAGCTCCTCCACCCTCCTTAGTTTCCAGAAATGGAGAAAAGGGGAGCTGGTGAGACGGTGCACGTGGGGTGTACACCAGAATAGGAGGACACCTGGAAAACTTTTTCTTTCCTTCCCTAGATGGGCCCAGTGCCAGGGAGGCAGGCCAAGAGGTGTTAAAAAAATCCACCTGCTGGAATCTGCATAGGTCTCTTTGATCAGGGAAAACTTGGCTGGAGGGCAGAAACTTCTTGGCTGCCGAGGTTAAACCACAACCATGAATATAGTCCTGAAAATTGGGGTTGGTGCAAAGGAGCAAACACTGGGAAAGGGCTGTAAGTGGGTATTTCCCTCTGGGACTCATGAGGCCCTTCTGGGCCACTCTTCCACCAAAGCCTGGTTCTCTTGAGCTGTGGCTCATTCAGTGGGGGATGGGGTGTTAAGAGTAGACAACTTTGAGCCTTAACAGTAAGCCAAAGGATGCTGACTTTGGATTGAGCTAGAGTTGAGCCACCAGACTCAGGGGATTCTAGTCAAGTTTTTCTCTCTCCTTGCCTCAGTTTTCCTGGCAGTAAAGTAACCAGGCCACTTAGCAGGTCCTGGAGGATGATCCAGAGGTGACACAGTTCAGGTGGCAGTGGCAAGGGTGAGGAGGAGCTCTAGTATCCCGGAAGATCTGGAAAAACCTCTGGGCCTGTGGATGGGTACTCTTAGCCGTCTGGGCCCAGCAGTACCTGAACACCCTTCTTGGCACAGACAGAGGGAGATACGCTTGGAGTAGAGAGGGAAGGAATCCAAATCAGGATAGCAGCACCACTTGCTCCAAGCTGCTCTCTGGGGAGATTGAGGGTGTGGGTGTGTAGATTTCAGTCACATCCCAGGAGGGACCGGTGGAAAGGGAGAGCACGGGGCTGCCATTTGCTTCCTTCTGCTAGTTCTGAGGACTTTCTGAGCAGCTCAGCTTGATACCTTCACTTGAGTTTCTCTGTCCACACACCATTCCCCAGGAGCCATTTGATAAGTCAGGAAAAGCTGACAAACTGGATGGGGTTGGAGAAGTGGCTCCAGCTGAGCATGGGACAGATGTGTGAATCGGAGAATAACTGTTGGGAGACATCCCTGGTCTCTCTGCTCCTTGGCTCTGGGTCTAAGGGTGGATGGAGGTGCTGCCTGAAGCCAGGATCCTCACTGTCTTTTCCAAGTCGTTGGAATTTAGCGCCACAGCATGGGGGTTCGACCCAGCCTCTCACCTTGAACCTGTCTCCTCTGCCAAACAGGATTAGCCCACCTGCCGACCCCATCCCAGTAGCTGCTGGCCACGCCGGACGGCGGCCGCCCAGCTGTATCGCCTCGACGGCCTGTTTCCCCATGCGGGTGCAGCTCTGCGGCTGGCCCGGCCCGCGGCCCGCGCGGCCCACCGCCCGCCCGCCCTCCCCGTCCAGGGCCCGCCAGCCCGGGTTTCCTGCCGCACTCACCAAGGTCCTGGCAGCAAAGGCCAACATCTCTGTGGCCTGCCCAGAAACACACAATCCGCTCCGTCCCTTGCGCTGGGCAAAGTCCGAGCCGCCACCGTAGGCGGGTCCTAGCTAGAGCCTCCGGGGCAAGGACGCCGAGTCACGGCCGCCAGCGGGTAGAAGCGGCCCGGCGCCCACCCACCGGGCCGGGCGGGCGGCGGGTGGCGGGTGGGCGGCCGGGGGTGGGGTGGGGGGAGGGGAGGGGACTTTCGCCGAGCGGGGCCTCGGGCCGGTTGCGGACCGCGGCGGCTAACCACGAGCGCGGGGCGGGGCCGGGGGCGGGACCGGGGCGCAGTTAGCGGTTGGGGACCCCGCGAGGAGGTGGAACGCCGAAAGAGGAGCAAGGTGGGGTTCGCCGTCCAGCTCGCTCTCTCCCACCTCCATTAGCCGTCCAAACTGTTGGAGGCAGTGGTGTGCACCCCTCTCAGTCCTTTTGGTGTCCTTGAGCGCTGCTCCCGGAGTGGTAGGAAAAAACAACCATGTTGACAGGGGAGTGTCTTCTAATATTCTTCGGGATAGGGTCAGAGCCACGCACGAAGATGACAGGTGGGGGCCGCCCCGCAAAAGCATGGCTGCCGCGCTCCCAGTGCCCTCCCGGTCCGCGGCTGGCCCGTCGGGTGGGGAGCCGGCCGTTGGCGCGCATGCTCCCGGGTGCCCCGCACCAACATGGCCGCCGCCTCGGGGTGAGCGCGGCCGCCGCCAGCCGGCCGTTGCTGGGCATGCTCTCTGAGTGCCCCGCACCAACATGGCGGTCGGCTTCGCTGGGGTGACTTTAATTCTCGGTTTTCGGTTATAGCCGGCCGCTGCTTATTTGTCTCCGGGAAGCCCTGAGCGCGTGGTGCAGCCGGAGAAAGGCTGGGTGCGTGCGAGGGTGAAAGGTGAGAGGGGACTGCAGGCATCTGGGCCGACTTCTGGCGGGAGGAAGATGGCTGAAGGCGAGCGGCACTCGCCGCCAGGTAAGGCGGGCCGCCGGGGCTGGAGTGGAGTGGGGGCGCGGGGGCGGTGCCAGGCGTGGGGGCGGAGAAGGGGTGTGGTGTGTGGGGGGGTCTCAGTAAAGGGAGGGTCGGGAGATGGAGGAACTCGAGGGGTAAACGCTCCTCGTGGGCCCCGAGGAGGAGCAAGAGTTGAGGGGCCCTGAGGGAAAAGTGCTGCGGCATCTGGAAGGAGGACAGGAACGCGGGGCTGCAAAGAGGTCATGGGTGGGGCGCAACACGAGGACTTGGGGAGCCTGAGCTGCCCGAGGGTCGTGTGGGCAGCACTGTGGCCAGAAGGGAGGCCTTTTTCACATCATCAGCGCTTGACCTGGTGGGGATCAAGCCAGTCAGGGATGAGGGCTGCCTTCTTTATTAGACCCTGCTCAGGCGGGGGGCGGGGGTGGTGCTCCTTGGGCCTGGGCCTGCCTCGATCCCATTTCCAGCCTCCCCCACTTCATGACCACCCCTCATCCACCTACCCTCTCTCCACCTTCGGAGGCCGGGCTCTGGAGTTTCAGTGGCTAAGAAGTTATTGAGAGAAACTGCCCTTGGTCGTCTAAACCACTAATTTAAAAAGGCTGGTTGTGCAGGGAGATGAGTCTCTTTCCGGCCTCACCATCTGTAACTTTTATTTACACTGTGGTTTCCTTTAGTTCATCTCAAATAACTGGGCTGGAGGTGGTAGGCAAAGGATCCTCTTAGACCCATAACCTGGGGAAATGGAAAGGTGTTTGCTGACCAACCCCCTCACCTCTTGAGCTAAGAAGGAGTGATGATAGATAGCTTTTAAAATTCTGGCAGAGGTGTAAATAGGTTGGCTAAACAGCTGTTTCAAAACAGGTAGTTTTGAAACCATTCGGTATTACTTCTTCCCTGTTTTGTCATTTGTGATCTCTGGGAACGTCTCAGGAGGGAGAAATTTTGAAGAACAAAAGAGGCACCCCCCCCCCCGCATGAACAAAGAGTTGAGTATGGTCTCTTAGGGCATTTATTTGATACAAAACTTGTGTACATGTGCTCTTAGGAGTTCTGGTAATGACATCAGGATATAGGCAAACAAAATTATCAGTGACATGAATGTGTCTCTGAAGATGGGTCATGGGGGATTTGGAGGGTAGGACCTGTGCCCTGAGAGAGGGGAAGGCTCAGGGAGGTTATCTGTGGCTGGGAAGATTCCGGTTCCCAGGAGGTGGTCCTTCTTTGAAGTTTAAAATAAGACGTTTAGGAACAAGTGGAAAGAACTGCTTAATTCAGACTGTGTAGTAGTGAAAACCTTGGATTTTGGAATTACATGGACCTGGCTCTGCCTGGCAAGTCACAGCCTCTGAGAGCCTGTTTTCTTATCTCTTAAAAGGGAGCTACTATACCTCCTTCACAGAATTGTAGTGTTTGTGTCGTAGATGATGTGGGCAAATCATGGGACGTGGTAGGTAGTCAGTAAACGTAGGTTACTGTTATCCTTCTCAGAGGTGGTACAGGTTGAACATGTAGACAGGGTACCAAATGGTAGATGATAATATACTCTCTGGGTTTTTTTTTTTCAGAAATATCTCTAAAACTCTGGATGTTTTCATCCAGTTGTAGGGGATCCCACTGTCCTGTGGCACTTTTGTCAGAGATGGACTCAGGCTGGAGGGGCTGTGGGTCTGACCTCATTTATCACAGTCCCAAGTTTGAAGGCTGGTTTTTTTGATTTGGGATTGCGTGGTCTGGCGAATTGTGTGTTTCGTCAGTGATTTGTTGCAAACTTCCACCAAGTAGCCTTTCCTCTGAAAACAGGGCCTGGCCTGGAGATTTTCCTCCCTTTGAAATAATGTTAGGAGGGCTATCCCCTTGTGGGAACAGTTCTCTCAAACTTAGAAAAGCGTCTGTTCCCAGAGATCATTTGCAAATTGATAATTTGGAATGTAGAGCTTGTTTTCCTATAAAAACAATGTGGTTAGGTCACCTGACCTACACAGCTTTTAATTTAGCATCTTACTTAAAGTAGCAATTTACTAATAGTAGGGTCATCAATTTGAGGTTCTGGGAACAGGACTTGCAGAAGGTGGGAGGAGGAAGAGAGTTTCTGGTCTCTTTCGGGGGGCCCTCATTTGAATTTTGAATTAGGCAGAGTTTGCCTTGCTCTTGTCCCAGGTTCTCTGTCTCCTTAGATCTCCAGGTCTCCTGGCACTTTTCCTTTCCTCAGGGCCTCTCCATGCAGGCTCTATTCCCCCAATTGTCACGTGTCCTAGAACCTACTTAGGTCCTTGGCCCCTTTTCTCCAGGCAGCTGATGTGAGTTAGGTTTTAGGAGGACAGCAATGAGACAAGTTAATACTAAACTGTGAGTGACTGATAGTCCTTTTACTCTTCTTGGAGAGTTTTCATTTTTAAAGGAAGGGCTTACTAATCTGACAACTATCCAATAGTAGATTCAGGCCCACAATTCCCAACCCCAAAGCCTTGGGACTCTAGGTGTATTTTGGAATTAAGAGTTTTTCAGATTTCAGAAAGCAGTGTCTCATAATCAAACAAAAAGATTTATGCAGCAAAACATAAATTTCGACCAAGTGGGATACATAAAGTCTGTTAGTGTTCTTATAACAGTTTAGGTTTAAGTTTTATATCAAATGAGTCTATGCTAAAATTACTGGAAAAAAAACCCCAAAAACTTTGGGATTTTGGAATTTTGGGGACTTTGGGTAAGAGACTGAAGGCCTGTATTTCCCAGTGTCACAAAGTGAAGGGGAACCCTGCAGTGTGGGGCAGATATTTTTGAACACTCATCATCATCAAAGCAGTCAGCTTTGGTAGAGTTTGCCTCTAGTTTAGCACATGGAACTACCCTGTATTTTCCTTTCCCTCAACTTCTGAAAATATAGAAACTCCATTGAAAGTAATATTTTTTTCTGACTACAAAAGTACTATATGCTAGTTTTAAGTAGTTATATGTAGCTTAGACAACGGAAGTCCTTTATAAATCTTACCTCCTAGCGATGACGATTATTAACTTTGGTGTTTAATCCCTTAGGTTTTTCTGATGCATGTGCTAATGGGTACGTGTATTGTTTATATTAGTATGTATAGTTATTTGTACAAAAATAAGATTATATTATATACAATGTAGTACAGTTTTTTCTTATTAGTATTTGGCTATTCTTCCTCTGTCAGTAATTTAGCTTTTATTCTTTTTAAAAGCTAGGAAGATTTCCATCATATGGGCATATCATTATTTACTCATCACTTTATTGATTGATATTTGGGTTTCTAATTTTTTTAAATGCAGTAAGCACCTTTCTATACATCTTTGTTTGTTTCTGTGGGCACATCTGAAGGGTTGTTTCCTACTGTTGGTTCAGTGGGTATATGCAGTTTTTACTTCAAAAGACAGTGCCGAGTTGCCCCCTCAGCAGATTCTACCCTCTAAGACTCCCACCAGCAGTGCCGGAGAGTTCCTGTTTCTCCTTCCCCAATCAGTGCCAGATGTTCTAAACCTGCCAACCTGATTTAGAAAAGCAGTCTCATCTTCGCTTATTTGGGGAGGTTGGTGATTTTTTTCAAGTGTATATTGGCCATGTGTTGTTTTTCTCCTTCTTCTTTGACTTGCCTGTTTATATGTCTGAAAGGTCAACTTGGTTTTATTTTTCTAACCTTTCTGCCTGGTTGGGGAGCAGGAGGAGAGGGCATGGCAGAGCCACTGGAGTATCAGTTGTTGAGGGGATTGCCAGTACTGCCCAGCTCCTTGCAGAGTAAGGAAAGGCAGGAGGCCAGTGGGTTTGGCTTAATGAGCCAATGCTTTATTCTGGGACTAGATGTCTGGTTTACACTGGGGTTTGGGTATTGGAGTGTTGGTTTAGCAGTGTGTGTGTGTTGGGAGGGGAAGAGTCTGTTTATCTGATTGCTTTTTCATTTTCTTTGTCCAGATTCTTCAGAGGATAGCCCTCCAGCCACTCAGAACTTCATCATTCCAAAAAAAGAGATCCACACTGTTCCAGACATGGGCAAATGGAAGCGTTCTCAGGTACCAGTGGTGTCTGCACTGTGCGGTTGGGACTGGGATGAGAAACGGGCTTTTTCAAAACATTGGTTTTTTAGGCCTGAGTGAGGCTGTGAGCTCCTGACCTTTCTTGCTTTTGGAGCCAGAGCTGTTTAGAAGCTAGGAAGAGAGGTGTCAGGGGAGCTGGCTGTATCTCCCTCCTCAGGGGCAGTACTCAGAGCTTTAGTGGGAAAGTATCTCGTGGCCCAAGTAAGGATAACCCTGGAAAGTAATGCTCCTGGTTCTCATAAGCCATCACCCCTTGGGTGTTACTGTATTGGCTGAACATCCTAACTGATCAGGTAGGTCACTTTGATTCTTGGTTATAAGTAATAGCAAATTGGGTGCCAGTGAATCAAAGGGTAACCACATGGAAACCTAGCCAGGGAGGTGGCTAAGCCTAAAAATACCAGAAACTGGGACCTCAGCTTTCTGCGCTGCTCCATCCCCACGGTGGGCAGCTTGTGCCTCCTGAGCTTCTGGGATAGGCTGTGGAAAGACTGGGACTGAGAAAAAGAAAGCCAGTTTCAAGTTCCCGGGAAAGGCCTTGGGGCCAGCTCCAGCCAGTTACCTCTACCTGGTCTGGTCAGCTGGGGTGGGGAGTATCACTTGTATAGAAGGGCTAGCCTGGGGGTCCTGGCAAGCTTGGCACGTTTTCTATGAAGACTTTGCTGTGCTTACATTGAGCCTAAACCCTACAGCTACTGTGTCTTGGCCTCATGGGGACTTGGAGTCATGCAAGCCTATCTGGCTGCTCTTTCCCAAGCCTGCCCTTTAAATGTCTGGGGATGGTTACGTCTTTCTGAGTTGTGGTATCCCTTGAGCCTTCACCAGGATAAACGCCTTAGTCCCTTTAGCTGCTCAAAGGACATGGTTTGAGTCCTTTCATCATCTTGCTCTACCTAAGGGTTTCTCAATCGCAGCGCTATTGACATTTGGAGGCAGATAACTCTTTGTCGTGGGGGCTGCCCCATGCATTGTCTGATGTTTAGTAACAGTCTGGCCTCTACCCTCTCAATGCCAGTAGCACCCTCCCCCCTGTTATCACAACTGAGAATATCTCCAGACAGATCAGAAGTCCCCAGGGAGACATACCGCCCTGGGTTGAGAACTAATGCTCTTTCCTGAACCTGCAGGATTGTCTGAATCCAAACATGGCTTTAGTTCCTTGCTTTTCCCCTAAATGTTTTCCAAGGAGGACTGGGTGTTTATGATGTGCCAGGTACTTCAGCGCATTTAATCTTCACAACAGCTCTGGGACGGGGGCTCTGTGGTCACCTGCATTTTGAAGGTGAGAAAACTGAGGCCAGGAGGTGAAGACATTTAGCATGGCGACATAGTTAGTGGTTGAGATGAGATTCCAGAGATTCATGCTCAGGTTATCTGACTCTAGAGCTGCCGTGTCATAGGTCACAGGTGGGCAGATGACTGCCTGCCAGCCTAATTTGGCCCTTTCCCTATTTTGGTAAGTAAAACTTTATTGGAAATCATCCGTGCTCATTGGTTTACAGGACTTTTTTTGTGGTACAAGGGCACAGTTGAGAATTTGCGAACCAAGCTATGGGGCCCTTAGAACCCAAAATATTTACTATCTGATGCTTTGTAGGGAGTTTGCCAAGCTTTTGACATCAACAGTTTTTGGAGGTGTAGATTGACCAATACCTGATGGAAACCTTTCGCTTGCTCTGAAGCTTATTGGTCAAGGGTGTGGACCTGCTGTGGCCAGACAGGTGACTGTGCTGTGGCCAAAGCTCTTCACCAGGCAACAGAGTGCAGTGACCAGGAGCACAGGCCTGGGGTCAGAGAGGGTCAGGGCTGGAAGCCCAGGGCTGCCATTTTCTCTTCTTGCGACTTAGGCTAAGTGCCTAACCTCAGTGCCTAGGCCAGGCATCTACTGTAAAACGGGGTTCTTTGGAGGCTTGAATGACATAAAGCCAGAAAAGCATGTGGCCTAGTGCAAGACATATGGTAAGCCTCACTGAGCGATGGGCGTAGTGACTACTGCTGCTGTGATGATGGTGGTGGTGGTGGTGACTTTGCATACAATCATGTTCTAAGAAAGTCCTGAGTTTTAGTCACCAAGAGACTGTGAGCCATGTGGGAGCAGGGACAGTGGAGGGTGACACTGCCTCTTGCTGCTTCCTTTCTTTGCAGCCTCATGTACTTTGCGGAAATGATTGTAAACACTGGTCACAGTCAGGATGAGGACTCAGACTTGCCCTAGGCTGGGAGAGTTGCCATGGGTGGTCCACTGGGCTGGCCATGTGACCCCACATTTCCCCCTGCAGTCATTCTTTAGGCTAGTAGGAGGATCCTGGTATAGGAATGTTCTAGATCCTGAGTGGTTGCTTCTCAGGGGTTGCTGTGGATGTCCCAGCTTCCTTAAGGCTTGGAGAAGGAGGAAGAAAGAAAGTGAGAGGCAAAAGGGTTGAAGAAGAAACAAGAGCAAACAGAAGTTGCCTGGTCCTCGAATCTGCCTCTCCAGGGGTCTGTGCCTCAGTGCTTTCTTACCCCTGTGCTGGCGGTAACCTGCAGCCCCCTAGGGAAGAGAGTGCCCAGTTAGAAGCTGGGGATGGGTGTGTTTGGAGCCCTAGCCATGGGCAGAAGACGGCTTCATCTCTTGAGAGCAGGGCCTCTGCACTGCAGGCACGCAGCCTGGCCTGTCTGGTGGGGGAAACATCCGCAAAATCACCAGGGAAGGACCCTTGGTGGTATAGTGGGATGGTGGAAAACTCGGCCACTCTGCTTTGGAGTTTGGCTGGCTGGGTCCTACCTCCACATGTAATGAGATCTTGGTCTTAGGAGACCTTGGGCAAGTCACTTCTCCTGAAGCCTTGGTTTCCTAATCTGTAAAATGGGGACAGTGATAGTGTCTACCTCGTGAGGTTGTGGAAAGAAACTGCTGGCAGCAGTAATGAGCACATAGTAAACTGGCTGGAGGTCTAGGTGTCGTCGTGGTTTTTGGCCTGCCAGCGGTTTTGGATGGAGGATAAGGGTAGGGTATTTGGCGTTACCTCTGCTGCTCCGGTGGTCTGGGGCAGCTTGGAGCTCTTTGCTAACTGGGGGGAGGTGGGGGCTGGCCGGGTGTGCAGAGTGGGGGTCTGACATCCCTCTGCCATGTCCTCACTCTGCATTCTGTTTGGTAGGCGTATGCTGACTACATCGGATTCATCCTCACCCTCAATGAAGGTGTGAAGGGGAAGAAGCTGACCTTCGAGTACACAGTCTCCGAGGTAGGCACGGGCCGCGGGCTGCGCATGGGGCCTTTCCGGAAACAGCTCCACGGGGTCTGTGACCGGCCGGTGCGGGAGGTCACGTCACCCACACACGTGCGCTTGCAGACCTTTTGGTGTCTGTATTTCCAATTTTTAAAAAAAATCTGTGAATGAGTGTATATTTATAAAATTGAGATCAAGGTAAATATTCCATTTTATAGCCTGCATTTTTGCTAACTGGTGTCTTTATATAACTTTTTAAATTAAAAATGATCACGAAAGAATAAACATGCTCACTGAAGAGATTGCTGATAGAAACATGCATAACGTTAACAAAAAAGCTGGCTTCTTCCTGTACTCCTTCCCATAACTGACTCCCAGGGGCGGCCCCCTGTTAACGGTGTGGGGACTGTCACCTACACCTGCCCCAGGAGCATCTCTGCCCTGTTGAGCCATGCCCTCACTGGTTTAAACAACCCCCAGCTGTGGACTTCGAGATTGTTTCCCTAAACACTGGGACTATGGACACCTTGGCCTGTACATCTGTGGGCTTTCTTTCCTGAGGACTCACTCCTAGACGTGGCAGTGCCGAATGAGGGGCACACTGCTAGCTGGGTGCTCTTTGGCTGTGTTTCAAAGACGGGCTTGTCTGTGGAAGGAGGACAAGAGCCGTGGAGGCTGATACCCATGGGAAGGTGTGCTCTTGCTAGCTGTTTGCTCTTGCTGGATGCTGTTTCCCAGTGTTGGGTCCCAGGCCTCCAGTGGCCTCTTAGGTTCCTGTCCCAGGCATCCCAGAGCCTCTGTGAGCGTTATCTTATCTCAGACACCAAGGCCCAAGCAGCCTCTCTCAGTGCCTCGTCCACTCAGCTCTCTAGCTATAGCCTCGGCCTGTTGGGTAAGGCCTGGCCTTGCGCTGGCCCAGTCCCTCCACCTCTCTCCAGGCTAGCACAGCCCTCAGGCTCCTGGACCCTAACTGGCTGCTGGGTGGCTGAGGTCCTGGTCTGTCACTGGGGGAAGCCAGGCCTGTGCTGGGGATTGACAGCCTTCTCTTGGGAGCTTGCCCACCAGTGACTTCTTGGGTTCCCCTTGGGCCTTCCTGGTGCCCTGGGACTTTGTCTGTGGGCGCAGATGGCTGGGGAGAGAGATGGCTCCTCCTTGAGCCTATGGTAAGGAATGCTCAGCTGTGCTCAGTAGGCTGGGGAATGAGATGGCGGAAGGCTAATTAAAGGGGAATATTATAATTAACCCAGCAGATTCTGAGTTTCCAGATCCCTCTCAGATCCCTTAATTGCCCCTGAGGCCTTGATGGTAGATCCCCTCCCAACCAGGTGTTATCTTAGTTCGAGGGAGTTCTTTAGGCAGAATTACAGCCGGCTTAAGTGCTTGGGGTCTGGAGTCAGGCTGACTGGGTTTGGATAGCCTCTGACCTCTGAGCTGGGTGGCCTTTTCCCTCTGACACTCTATTTCCTCATCTGTAGTGTGGGAAGAGCCACAGACTTACTCATGGACCCTGGGGAGGATTCACTGAGATCCCACGTGTAGGTTTTTCTTAGCACAGTGCCTGGCACCTTCTGGGTGGCATCATTATTATTAGCTGTTGTTATCATTAGCTATCTTTTAGCTGTTTGAATTTCCAGTAACGTTGTTGTTTACTTGGGGCTCTTCCTGAGCTGAGGTTCATCCTCACTTGGTGGACAGAGGTGACTGGTGTGGTCACCCACAGCTGGCCTGGTGGCAGAAGGCACCGCAGGCACGCAGCATGTGGCCTCCTGCAGAGGGGGCGCTCCCTTCCTGCCTGGGGCAGCTGCTTCTCACTCTTGCCTCTGGTTGGAGGTGGGGGGACGACTGCCGCTGGGGAGAGGGCAGAGTGGCCTGGGGGGTGACTTCCAGACTACCTGCAGCAAAGGGAGCAGGCGAGGGCCATGTAGTGAGATTGTCTAGACCCGTGTTTAGAAGTCTCTTTTTCTTTTTGAGATTGTCTGTCCTGTTCATTGAGCATTAAAATTCATCATTTTTGTAAAATAAATAAAGGTGATAGTAGATAGGTTTATTTTTTGTGGTGGTTTCATTTGATCTTTTAAAATGAGGGCAGAATTTAAAATTGGCAAATAAAATTTGGAGAAAATTTTACTGGTCCATGAAATGCAAACAGGCAGTTTTGGTCTAAGAGGGAGGGCAGCTCAAATGATTCTACATGCTTCTTAGGGGCTTCAGCCCACAGCTCCCTCCCCTCCAGCCTCTCTCCCCTAGCAGGCCAAACAATAGAGGCAGCCCCTGCATTCAAAAAACCCTCTCCAGAAAGAGGAGCCAGGAGCCTTTTAATTATTCACTGGCCCAGCTGAGCTGGCAGCTGGGGCATGGCTCCTGCTGGCCTCGCAGCACCTCTTTATCCCCACCGCGGTGCCTCCCTGCAGACTGAGGTCTCCTGGGAAACTGAGGTCTCCTGGGAATCCGGCCTTGCTGGTGCTTCCTGGGGCCTGCATCCCTGCGCCATCCCTTGTAAGTACAGTAGCTGCCAGGGCTCAGGTTTGCTCAGTCCTTAGCAGCCATTTCTGGTGACCTGGTTCTTCACAAAGCCAGTTCTCGTGGTTTGGTCACATTTCAGCAAGACAACTTTTCACCCTGGCCCTCTGGCACAGCCAGGTGTATAGGGAGCTTTCTCCTTTCACAGGTAAGTTTTCTTTCCTCCCAGCTCTCAGACATAGGGAACGGGGATGTTGACTGAAATACATGCACAGCCTAAAAGTTGAGAGTTATGTTTTGTTCGGTGGACATTTTTGAGGACTCGAACCCCTTGGAGCCCGGTATGACAGCCTCCCAGGTCGCTCTGAGGGACTGCTCCGAAGAGGCAGGGGAGGAGCCAGGGTATATAGGAATTTTACAACAAAGACCAGGTAGTTGGAACATTAAAAGATTACTTGTTAACTGAAAATGAGACATCTCAAGTTAGAGAATTTAGTGCCTTTCTTTGGGAGGGAGCAAACATTTGGGCTCATTGAAATTATTCCTTCGACAAGCACCTAGCTATCTAGGGCCAATGTCCTGTCCTTTCACATTCTGAGTCCCCTCAGGCTTCAGAGGCTGGCCTGTCTGCTTGTCTTCACTGTGGGGGGTGGCAGCAGCTGGCTGATGGCTGATGACTTGATGGCTTTAGCATTCTTTGTTTACTGATAAGGTTTGTAGTGTTTTTTGTTCACAGGGAGGTAAGGGAGGGCAGCATCAGGGCCATTGTCAAGTTGCACATCTCCAGGGGGGACTGTTTATGTGGACTACAGTGTGATTTGTGCCTCCTGGAGCTGTGTGTGGTGGGGTGGGGTTGGCTCACATATATTCCATTAGATCAAGCCCGCCTCTTCCTGCCCCACAAATACGCACACAGCTCCTGGGACTGCTTGTCCGCAGAGTCTCAGCAATGACAGACCTGGCCATGGCCTGCCCTCTGTCATAGCTTTTCCTGCGGGCACCACCCAGTGCCAGTGATGCAGGAAAACAGAGGTGGGGCATGAGAAGGGCTGTGTCCCAGGCTTCGGTTGAGCCCCTGGGATGTGCCCTGCCAAGCTTGGGTCCTTGGCTTTGCACAGGAAAGAATTCAAGAGCGAGCCACAGTTGAGTAAGGGTAGATTTATTCAGAGAGATACACTGAAAGGCAAGAGAAAGGCCACAAGGTGTGGGGGTTGGGTGCTCAGATTAAAGTGGGTACACACTCCACAGACAGAGTGTGGGCCGCCTCTGGAAGGGGGAGAGAGAGGGGCCGCCCCCGAGGTGCTTTGTTGCTGATTTTTATGGGCTTGGTGGCTTCATATGCTAATAAGTAGAAGGACCAGTCTAAGGGGAAAGGGTTGGGATTCCCAGGAAGTTGGCCATTTCCCATCCTTTGACCTTTTGTGGCTAAACTTGGGGCTGCCGTGGTGCCTGTAGTTGTGTCATTCACCATGTTAATATATTACAGTGGGCATATAATGAAGCTCAAGATCTACTAGAAGTTAAATCTCCCATCATCCTGAGCCTCAAGGCCTCCTGGGGGTTGAATCTTTCACCATTTTGATGTTAATTGCTGTGGCATTCCTTGAGTGACTGTGCCCTGCCCCCTTCCTGTCTCACCAGGAGCTCCTGGAGGTGTCTCCTTATACCGTTTGTGCCCAGCAGACACAGGCAAGATCTGCTTCTTGGCAGGGCCCCTCCTCCCAGGGCCACCTGACTCTGAGTGTCCTCTGCATCGTGTGCTCCCCTTTGTCCTGGCCCATTTCTGTGGAAGGGGCGCTCTCGCAGCCGCCCTCACAGACCATGTTTTAGACAGACAGCCTCACATAATTCCCTTGTTGAGTAACACCTTGTGTACTAATACTGCCTGGCCTGTCACACCGACTCCGCTCCTCAGTCCCTGCCTTCTGTGGGAAAGGTAGAGATGGATCTCAGACACTGTCAGCCTTGTAAGGTGTTACCCACGCTCACACCTCTGACCCAGCATCTCCGCCAGGGGTACTGTTTGTGGTGGTGAACAGTTGGAAATAACCCAAACGTTTAATGGTGGGGGATTGCGCGAAGAAATCACAGTACATTTGTATGATAACGTGTTATTCATTTATTAGAGGCTATCACAAAATTATGTTTACATGTTGATGTAGAACGAGAGTCCTTAGGAAGCCAAGCAGGCTGCAAAGCTGTGTGTGCCCCATGCCCCATGTGTTAGTCTGTGTGTGTATGTATAGCAGCACCCCATTCCGGGCACTGTGCTGGCATTCTTTATGGACTGTCACTTAGTTTTTGTGCTGGCCCGAGGAGTTATTTACCATTATGTTCATTTTTGAGATGAGGAAACAAGCTCAGAGAGTTAAAGTCACTTGGTCAAGGTCTCACAGCAATTAAATGGTATATTAGCTGGGATTGAATCCAGCTGCTTTCAAAGCTCTATGGTAAGCAATGGAAAACACTGTAGAAAGATGGAATAGAAGAGTATGTTAAAATGTCCCCTGCTATCTGACAGTAGAGCGTTTGCTATGAAACCTTTTGTAAGCCAAAGTGGCAAAAAATGAAAGTCTTCAGATTTCTTTCAGTTAGCAAAAACAAGTGCTAAGGTAGGTCTTTCGTAAAAGGGAAGTGGTGCAAAGTGAGGGATACCTGTAGTGTTTATTGCTGGGTGACAAGATTACTGGTCATTTTTGCTTCCTTCCTTTCTACGTTTCTGTTTTAAAGTGTTTTTAGGTATGGTGTACTAAACCGAAGAACCTGATAAAATGTAGTGCTTGTCCAGCAGCTCCTCCTGGATGGGCTGGCAAAGAAATCAGGTGTGGAAGCCACACCTGTCCTCCAGCCTAGTGCTGGGCCCTTCCTGTAAAGCTCACCGGCCCCTCCTTCACATTCAGGATGTTTGGGAGTAAAGGGGGCCGGCAGGGGGAATGCCAATGGTGCGTGCCTCGGGGTCGTTGTCCGGCAGCAGATGGGATTCCCTCTGTGGCTCTGGCTCGGGGCCCCTAGTCACTGTGGCTTGGCTGCCTCCATTTGCTCCACAGGCCATTGAGAAACTGGTCGCTCTTCTCAACACGCTGGACAGGTGGATTGATGAGACTCCTCCGGTGGACCAGCCCTCTCGATTTGGGAACAAGGCCTACAGGACCTGGTATGCCAAACTTGATGAGGTGAGGCTGCCACAAGACAGGCTTGGGGGCTGGGCTGGGGGGAAAGTGTTCAGATATCAGAATCATTGGGGAGTTTGTTAAAATGGCAGTTACATTTCCCAAAAATCCAAGTGTATTTACCATCTATCCCAGCCATCCTCTAGGAATCACCACCGTGTCCTCTGCAGGGCTGTTTATTAAGTCATGTAGCAACAGATTGAAACGTCCCACATGTCCATCTGCAGTTTATTATCAATTAAATAAACCATAAGTCCACCCATGGAGTACTCAGCGACTGTAAGAAGGGATAAGGAGACGGACTAGGGAACTCAGAGGAAGGGACTGCGATTTACAGTCGTCCCTCGGTATCTGTAGGGGATTGGTTCTGGGACCCCCCCCCACGAATGTAAAAATTCACGAACGCTGAAGTCCCTTACACAAAATGCATAGTTTGGTTGGCCCTCTGTATCCATGGGTTCTGCATCTATGGATACAGAGGCCCAGCTGCGCTGTTAGGTTAGAGAGGACCTAGGGTGTGATGCGCAGGCAAGCTGCATTTTGATAAGAAACAGGGAAAACTAAAAGGATTTGTTTGTATTGCTCTGTTCACGTTGAGAAACATCACTGGAAGGCTACATCAGAGGCAAATAAAGCTGTGGTTTCTTTTTCAAGGTAGGGGTGAAGGGGGCTTGGGGAAGGGGTGGGGTGAGACTTCTCAATGCATCCCTTTCATAATGTGTTTATTTTTGAGTCATGCAGAGGTAATACTTGTTTGAAGCAAACAAACAAAAAATGTAGGACAGCAACCCTGTCCTTAGAAAAGCCGAGTCTGTAGGTCTAGGGCGGGGCCTGGGAATCCGGATCTCCACCTGGTCTCCAAGAGTCTCACGCCAGGCATTTATAGGCTGAACTTGGAAGAACCTGGGGCCTAATTTTTTTGTCCCAGTGTTTTCATGTGGAGCAGAGGGGAGAGGCCCAAGAACCCAGCAGAACACTACCCCTGCCCAAGAGCAACCTGGGGCCACCTCTGGATGCTGAGATGGCTCATGGGCTTTTTTTAAATAAAGGTTTTTATTGAGTTATAACTTAAAAGAAAGCTGACAGGTCGTGGCTGGACAGCTTGATAGATCTTAACATGTTTTTACTCTTGCATCCACCACCCATATCAAGCCATAGAACATTCCAGCACTTCAGCAAGGCCCTTGTGCCCCTTTCTAGTTGATATCCCCCAGACTCTTCTGACCTTTATCCTATAGATCGATTGTGCCTGTTTTTGAACTCCACGTAGATGTCTGGCTTCTTTTGCTCAGCGTTAATGTATGTGTGACTCACCCACGTTGTGCGGAGCTGTGGATTGTCTTCATTGCTGCATAGTATTCCATCGCAGGACCATAGCCTAATTTATCCATTCTACCATTGATGGACAGTTCAGCTGTGAGGGGTTTCCACATTTTGGCTACTGTAAATAATGCTGCCACGAACATCCTTGCATGTGTCTTTTGGTGGATGAATGGCACAAACTCCCTTACTGGGAGTGTGAAGAAGGGGTATTTCTGGGGACTTCAGTGAATGACTAGATGGGGAAGTCGACTGGCTTCAGAATCCTCCTGTCTTGCCCCCAGAACTGTGTCTCCTGGAGGGAGGATCAGCAGATGAAAAGCCGCCCCAGGGTTGTCTCTGTTGTGTAAGAAGAGATGCCCTCCCTTATCTTCTTTCTGTGGCCAGTCAGAGCCGGGGTGGGGGGCAGGACTGCTCTGTGTGGCTGCCTGGGCTCCAGCCAGATACTGCTTCTGAGGCGCCTGCCGACCGGGAAGCTGCCTAATCTGCTGCCACCACTTTGTGTCTCTTGTGTTATCAGGAAGCAGAAAACTTGGTGGCCACAGTGGTCCCCACCCATTTGGCAGCTGCTGTTCCTGAGGTGGCTGTTTACTTAAAGGAGGCAGTAGGGAACTCTACGCGCATCGACTACGGCACAGGTACCTGCCACTCCTGGCGCTTCCTTGGCTTCACTGCAGTCTTTTCTTGGGCTGCCTCCTCTTAGTTCTGGGTTGTCTGGGGGTGAGGGAGCCCCAAGCAGGCAGCCTGGGGGGCCCCCTGGGGTGCAGCACTGCCAGTGCAAGAATGCCTGGTGCTGCTCCTGTGGCTCTGGCTTGACCCACCAGGGGGCGCTGGTGCCACATGTGTGGTGGCTATAAGCGCAATGCTGATTTCTGTTCTTTGTAAAGATGGCCTGTCTGTGAGATTCATCGTTATCACCAAACTAATAATTTATTGAGCACTTGCTATGTCTCAAGACAACCGCTTACAGAAGCCTTGAGAACTGAAAGAGCCTGGTAGCCTCTGGCAGTGTCGTGGCGTGTTGCTCTTAGCCACTCAGTGCCCTTGAGGGAGTGGTGCTGGCACGTCGAGGGAGGAGTTCTCTGTCTAGGCCAGGGGTGGCTGAGGAGGGCCCCTGCTTTGGTAGCTCGTCCGTCCTTTCCTTTCCACCCCGCAGCAGGCATACACAAGAGCTGCTGCCCTCTCAGGCCCTTCCCTTCCCTGGGCCGTGGTTCCCCGAGAGGAGCCCAGGCCGCAGAGGCAGGCCTGGAGAAGGGTACCCTTGGACCTGGGTCATCTGAAAGTTTTGTTGTCTGCTCCCCTGATGCTGGAAAATAGGCTTATCAAGTGAGACTTTCAGGGGCGGATCTTTCACTGAGACCAACTGGGAAAGACCTGGAGGGGAGAGTGGTCAGGCCAGCAGGGGCTGGGTTTTTCTTCCACTCTCAGATGCTCGTAGGTGTGCAGGAGTAATGGTTGCCCCTGAGTGATGGTGGCTTAGAGTCTGGTCACGATCAGAAACTATGTAGGTGAAAGTAACAGCTCACAAACTTTCCAAGCCCTTGGAGGGACCCTCATTCTGCAAAAACAGGATGGGAAGTCACTGAAATAGTCTTTCCTCATCACGCTCCAAATGTAAACCATGAGAGTTGGTCCCAAGTCCAGCCAGTGGTTTCTGTGGTGCTGACCATTCCTATTTGACAAGATGGGAAAGGAAGGAAGGGTGCCTTTTGACCCTGTAATGTGGCCATACTTAGAATCCTTCAGTGGCTCCTGTTGCTCTTAGGATAAAGTCTAACTTTTTTCCTATGGCCTTAAAGGCCTGTCTGATCTCCAGTCTCCTCTCGTTACACTTTCTCCCTTGATGTCTCTGCTTTAGCCATACTGACCTTCCTAGGGTTCTTCAAACTTCCCAGTCTTTTTTCTTGCCTCAGAGCCTTTGCACATGCTATTTCTTCTGGCTAGAATGCTCTTCTTGCTTCACTCACTCCCTGTACCTTGCCAACTCTTATTTGTCTTTCAAATTAAATATTATTTATTTCTATAGGGAAACCTTCCCGAACGCTTATGTCAGGGTCTCTCTGTGATATCCTCCAGTTCTCACCCTATGCTCCTTCAGAGCTAGATTCATAGAAGTGATTGAATATTTAATGTCTGTCATTCTGATAAATCATAAACTATCAAACAGGGGCAGGGACATTTTTTGCTGCTGTCTCCCTAGTGCCTGCCGTGGACTGTGAGTACCGCCATAGCATGTGCTCAATAAATAGGGTGGAGTTGATGAGTGAGTTCATTCTCCAAAACAAAATGTGAATGCCTATTTAAGAAATCAACAGCCTGGGCCTTTTAGGAGTAGAATTGTGGTAATGGTAGTTCTAAAAGGACTTAGGAAGAGGCTCCATTGTCTCCATGTTAACCTCCCCTCTAGGGAGCGCAATTATCAGTGATTTGGACCCTGGTGAGACCAAGAACAGCCCTACTCCTTCCGGAAGACTGTCCACCACAGCTGTTTTTTCTCCCTCAGGACATGAAGCCGCCTTTGCTGCTTTCCTCTGCTGTCTCTGCAAGATTGGGGTGCTGCGGGTGGACGACCAAATAGCCATTGTCTTCAAGGTGTTCAATCGGTGAGTGAGAGGAGGGTAGGTGGGGCGGCTGCCAGTGGGAGGAGGAGCCAGGGGTCGCTTTCCTCCTTGTTGCTTGGACCAGGCACAGGGTGCTGGAGGGGGCCCCTGAGTGGCTGTTGGGTCTCCAGTCTAGTCCTAATCAAGCTCTGTGAGTGGGGTGTTCTCACAGGGTCAGATTCAAGTGGAAAATGAAGGGAATGCAAGTAACGACTGCTGATGCTCCCGTGGCCTTTACCACGCGGAGGCACTGTGTAAGCACTTAACATGTAACTTAATTCTCACAGCAACCTCAGGAAGTAGCAATTGTGCTTTCCTTTTTATAGATGAGGAAACTAAGGCATAGAGAAGTCTGATCTCTTCACTGAGGTCACAGCCAGCTGAACCCAGGCTGTCAGGCTCTGCCTTGTTCCCCTCACCACCTAGACCACCTGCCCCGCACGTGGATGTGTCTCAGTCACCAGAAGGCACCGTCACATCTGTACCCCGCCCCCAGCACTGTCGATGCCCTGGAGTGCAGCTCTGTGGGTGATTCTGACACAGCCTGAAGGGACCTAGGAGATGGTCTGTCTTTCCGATTCCGATGGGCAGCCTGGAGCTGGGGAAGCTGCGGCTCCTGCCCAGGCTCTTTTTACATTGTCAGGAGTTGACGGCACTGCCCCTCTGTCCCAGTTGGTGTTTTGCCCCTTTCCTGGGCCAAAAGGAGGCTGAGTGTGAGAGAAAAAAATCAAGCTACATTATGCTGAGAAGATCAGCTGATACATAACTTAGGCATGAGGGTTATAATTGAAATGGAGACACACTCTTGGGTAGTTACTTCTAGCCTCCTTTTCTCCTAGTGGCAGAAGGGTTGAGACTGTCTATTTACTTTTTGCCACCTCCCCTCCTTTCCCCGCCCTCCCGTGCAGGTATCTTGAGGTTATGCGGAAACTCCAGAAGACGTACAGGATGGAGCCAGCTGGCAGCCAGGGCGTGTGGGGCCTGGATGACTTCCAGTTTCTGCCCTTCATCTGGGGCAGTTCGCAGCTGATAGGTACTGGAGGGGGCACGGACCTCTGCCCTGGCCCTCCTCCCTCCCCTCCTGCCCAGGGCACACAGTGACAGCTTGTAGAGCAGGCGTTAGACCGGCTATTGATGGTGGCTGCTCGCTGCCGACTTTCTGCTGCCACCAGCGTGGCCGGCTGGGGGAGGTGGAGGCCAGCGCTGCCGAGATAATGGAAAGTGACGTGGGCTGGAGCACAATGGGCTGGTATGAAATGCGCCCCAACTCCTGGCAGTAGCTGTGGGGTTTTATGTTGAAAATGAGGGGTTCTTTTGACTCAGTGACCAACGTCATTTGCTGTGATTATCGAGCCATGCGCAGAGGGGCCCATCGGGGAGCTGCTGCCAAGTGCTTGGCCGGGGGCCGCTTGCTAGGGGCCCACTCTGTTGGTTCCCTCCACTTTCCTACGGGCAAGCCACAGTGGGTGTGGGGGTCTTTATCTATTTTGACCTAGGATTAACTGCCTGCAAAATAATAGTAATCAATGACCATTTGTTGAGCACATGCCCTGTGCCAGGCACTGCTCTAAGTGCTTCAAGTAGATCGTCCCAAGGACCCTGGGAAGGGTCTGTGCCAGCATACCACTGATACCACCTACTGGTGTGCTGTACCGTGGTCCTGATGGTCGGGCAGTGTGCCACGGCCCGGTGGTGGAGGGTTCCATTCTTATCCCCACTGCAGGGTGAGGAGACCAAGTCACAAGGTCATTGGTTGCTCCTGCGAGGTCAAGTGTCGAGGGTGGGTGGGTGTAGACCGCACTGGGCCAAGGTGCCCTGCTGTGCAGATGCCTGGTTCTGAATCCTGGGGCTCTCTGCTGTTTCCAGACCACCCATATCTGGAGCCCAGGCACTTTGTCGATGAGAAGGCCGTGAATGAGAACCACAAGGACTACATGTTCCTGGAATGTATCCTGTTTATCACCGAGGTGAGGGAGAGGGGTGAGGGAGAAGCCCATGGCAGCCTCTGGGCCAGAATGATCTGAGGCTGGTGACTTTGGACAGAAGAGCCAGAGCTGCTGCCTGAAGGTGGCAGGGCCAGCCCCAGAAGGTGGGTTATTGACAAGGAAGCCCAGCCAGGTGTCTCTGAATGGTTGAGCTAACTTTTGATTGTCCAGGATCTCCTCCCCCAAGTCAGTGGTCTGAGGTTTCAACTTGAGCTGATCGATTAAGACTTGGTTATTTGCTGGACTTGGTGACCGATGGAGCAGTTCTGAAGGGTTGGTAGGTATTGTTGAGGATGGGTGGGTGTCAGCGTCTTGTGGATGGGGCCCACGAGATCTGTAAAGCTACATGCATGTGGATGTGTGGGACGAAGTCTTTTTAGGGGTTGGAGAGAATGGCGTGGACAGCCGGACAGATTTCTGCTGAAGGGGCTCCTCTCTGTCATTGCCTGAGGACGTGGGCTGAGTGAGTACTGGAAGTGGAAGTGAGCAGGCCTGGACCCCCAGCCCACCTGGTGGGGTCATTTAATTGGGTGCTGTTGTTCTGCAGCCTTGAGCCATTTCCTCAAGGTCACCCAGGGGCTTGTTAAAATGCCTGTTCTTGGGCCCCACCTCAGCTTTCTGAATCTGATTCTCGGGGGATGAGTGCTGGGAACCTGAATTTAAACACCCATGCCAAGTGACTGTGCATGAAAGTTGGGGACCCACTTCCCTCAGGTCCTCAGGAGGTGTAGGGACCTTTTACCTTTCTTGCCTGGTACCTGCCCCCCCCTCCCCCAGACTTCCAAAGGGCACCCTGGCTCTGCCGCCTGGAGAGAGTCTTGCCCCATTCTCTTTCCTGATGCCTGCATGCTTGCCTCCTGGCCCCAGTGACGTCCCTGGCGCACCCGTGGACCCCTGCCTATGGGGGCTACTCTTCTTTGCTGCCCATTCTGAGCCCCTTGAAGAGTGGGAGATGCCTGGTTAAGCAGCAGTAGCTCCAGGCTCTCCTGGTCAGCATTCGGCTCAGGCCTTGCCAAACTCCAGAGGCCAGAGGGGAATGACATGTTTTTCCAAGTCAGCAAATGAAGCCCGTACTGACGGCTGGATGGCCACTGCTTCATTCTCAGAGATCTGCTGCCTTCAGCAGTGTAGCCAGCCCAAGGTCGGAAGGACTCTGGGGCAGCCTGGCTCACTGCCTTCAGAGCTGGTCACATGCTGCTCTCCCTGGAGTGGGATGGGAGGGTCTGTGGAGCCAGGAGACCCCAGGAGAAGCTGGAGGAGCAGGGTAGGGGGAAAGGGTGCACAGTCCACAGTGAGCTATGGCTTCGCTGGCTGGTGGGGGTAAGAGGCTGAGCTGTTTTGGCTCCCCCTGGTGGCTGGCCAAGCCCCTGGCTCCCTGTCAGTAACTAACAAGGAGGAGGGCCAATCTGGGCCTGAGAGAATAGAGGACTTGACTCTGGGTTAAAACTTTATATTTTTGTTTGGTTGGTTGGTTATGCTGGTACAAAAACAGAAAAGCTTTCTTCCAAAGTTTGGGACCCAGTTCCTCTGCTAGAGGAAATCCGGAAGTGGCCACTAGGTGGTGCTAAAGACACACTGAACTTGGAGAAGGTTTTAGTAACAGTTGAGGGAGAGGCATGAAGTGGGAGGAGGCCGGCAGGCCCTAGAGTTCTCGGTTGTTCCACACCTCTCTGCAAGGCCTGGTATGCACTTTGGGTCTGGGTGCTTGGGCATGGCAGTAGACATTGGACACTAGCAGAGTCATGCCCCAGAGCTGAGGAGACCGTAGGAAGGGCCCCCTCGCCCACCTGGCCAGCCTAGAGCAAGCTGGTGCAGATGCTGATGACAGCAGGTCTTGTGCTAGTTCTCCAGAAACTAGGCTCACCAACCCCCCTGGCACCTCAGACCAGGGTTTTCGCAGCCCCTAGATGGTGGTGAGGGAGGTCCAGGGCCTGACACTGGGAGGCAGGGACCTAGAGGCCGGTGTGGAGCTCTGTGCTGTGGTCAGGAAAGGGGCAGTGTTGCCTCTGGAGACCCAGGGATGGCTAGGGCTGGTGCAGCTAGGAGACTAAACAAACAAGAAGTTGGGAATGAAACCAGCTTTTCCTGCGGCATCACAGGGACCAGCCTGGGACCTGCCCTGGTTGCCCTGAGCATCCCGGATGAGGGACCTCACCTTGCAGGGCTTCTGCTGTCTCAGGAAATGCAGCCCTGGCGCCTTTAAGAGCCCAGGGCAGGCAGGAAAAGAATTTCAGTTTCAATCTGGCTTCTAAATTTGGAGTTTTGGGAAGGGAGGGATCAGATTTCAGCTGGAAGGGAAGGAGCTGACAGGAAGGCGCTGTGCAGAGCCTCCCCCCACCCCATCCCCCCTCAGTTACTGACAGAGGAACCATTTACAAAAGGCCGATTCTCTTGGGAGTGGAGAGGCAGGAACGCAGCGTCTGTGAGTAATTTCCTGCTCAATATGGCTGCTCTGACTCACACGATTCCCCTGGGGTCACTGCGGGACTGCAGCTCGCTCGCTCATTCTCGCTCTTTCTCTTCTCCCTTTGTGGCTAGAATGAGCTAATTTTTTTTCTCTTCTCGCCCCCGATTCCTTTTTCCCCCTCATCTGTTTTCCTCTCCCAGAGTTGCAGAGTCTCCTTCTGAAGGACTTAGGGAGACGGAGACCTTCGTACACTGGAGGCTGGTTGGTGGGGGGAGCTCTTCTAGAGAACTAGCATGGTCCTCCTTTCCATGGACGGGGCCGGGGCACTGGGGTGCCAGAGCTCAGGCCTGCCCCTGGCTCTGCCAGCAGGCCAGAGAGGCCTTTAGTGCCCCCCATCCCATGGCCCTAGTGGGGGTGGCCGGCCCAGGAAGCAGAACCTTATGGTTTCCCCATGTCCCTCTGCCGGCCCTTGCTGAGCAGGCCTCTGGAGCCACGGCTGGGATGGCTGGGATGGCTGGGATGGAGCCAGCAGGGTGCCTCCTAGGTGGTTTGCTCGCAGGGCCTGCCCAGAGGGAAACTGGTTCCACAGCTGCAGTGATCCCTGAGCTTCTCAGGGCCTGGAAGTGTGCAAGAGAGGGCTGGAGCCTGGGGAAGGGGCGGAGCGAGGGGCGGGAGGGTGGAGCCTGATTGGGACTTTGGGAACAAAGCTTCATGAAGGCCAGGCCCCTGCAAGCTTGGGGCTCCTGGCTGCCTTCCTGGAGGAGGGAGCCTTAGAGAGAGGAGGGGAAAGATTCTGGGTGAAGGGGTGGGTCCAGGAGAAGCCCTGTGGGGACCTGTCTTGCACCTTGGGCCTCACTGCTGGAGGAAGGAGGTCTATTGTCCTTAATACTGAACTTGGGGGTTGAGACAGGCTTTTTGGGGACTTGGGCCAGGGGAGGAAGATGACAACTATAAAATGGCAGCTCTTCCCACTTTGATCTTACAGTTCTGTAAGAGTTGTTCTTACTAGAGAAGCGTGAGGCCTGTGGCAGTGGGTCACCAGGCAAGGCCACAGCTGGTGGGTGGGGAGTTTGTGCTCCTGGGCCTTTATGCTTATGACGCCCAATGCGGAGAGAGGCCCGCTTGGGGCCCATCCTTTCTCCCTGGAACAACTCTCCACGAGCCCCACCTCCACGCACAGCCTCTTCTGGAACCTTCCACCCATTCAGGGTCCAAGTTTGCTTTCTCGCCAGCTCAGCTTCTTTGCTTTTCCAACTCTTCTGAAGCCTGGAGCCCCATTTCCCCAGCACTAGTGCTGCTTATCGGCCGGGGAGGAGGCAATGTTGAGGGGGATTGTGAACTGCTTGTTAATAAATACAGATGTGCTGGCCTTGTGCTGTCCGAGGGGTGCACTCAGGCACAAAGCCCCCCTTGGCTCAGTGCGGTGGTTTCTGATACCATGGGAGCTCCACTGGGCTTGCTGCAGAATTTCTCTCTTCTAAGAACAGGGACCAGGAATGGAGCTGTCCTTGCTCCTGCCTGTCCCTTGCTCCTGTTGCCATTCCGTCTGCACTTCCCCGCCAGGTCAGGCTGGCTTTCTCAACAGACCTTCCTCCCAAATCTGCTGCAGGTGCCCTCTGGCCCCTCTTTTCCTTCCTCCCTCAGCCTGCCAGGAGAGGACGGTCAGATGCCTGGGTTTGGTCTTACCCACCTGGGCCCTCCCCAAGACTGACCCCTCGACTCTTCTAGCTCTGCCTAGAAGGGATCCTGTCCCTGGAACTTGTGTGTGTGCGTGCATGTGAGCCCCACAGGCAAATGCCTGGTCCCCAGGAGTGCGTGTGTGTACGTGTGTGTGTACACGCTTGCATCTGCGGCCTGGTCCCCATGAGTGTGTGTGTGCCTGTGTGTGTGGATGCCCGCATGACCTTGCTGCAGGGAAGCATAACTTGGGCTCCCAGGCGGCTCACCTCTCCAGCTTGTGGATTCTCTTTTCCAGATGAAGACAGGCCCCTTTGCAGAGCACTCCAACCAGCTGTGGAACATCAGTGCTGTCCCCTCCTGGTCCAAAGTGAACCAGGGTCTCATCCGCATGTATAAGGCTGAGGTGAGTGGGGGTTGGTGGGCACTTTTGGTCCTGGGCTTCTGCTCCCCCAGCCCCACTCTGCTGCTTTGCTCTGAGTCCTGGGCCAGCGCCTCTGACACTTGAAGCCTCAGAATCTCTGCCTGTGGGATGGGCAGTGAAAAAAGCACTGGACTGAGGCCCAGCTCTGCCCCGTGGCTGAGGCAAGACCCTGCTGCTCAGGGGTCTGTTTCCACTTGTCAAGTGACTGGAGGCCCGCTCTGTCTCCTGTGGGGACATGAAAACAAAGACATGCTTGGGAAAGGGTTTTATCTTTTGGAGGCATCATCCAAAGTGGTGTTTCTCAAACTTTGGTGCGTTTGATCCCTGGGCAAGTGGGAGGTGTTGAGGGGGCCGGGAGCTGGCACTTTTAAGGACCACTTCAGGTGGTCCTTCCTGCTCTCAAATCAGAAATGCAGGGAGAGGTGGCGATTCCGGAGCTCCCTCTGCTGGGAGGCGGCCACCGGCTCCTGAGGGCGGCTCCTGCCCTCTCTCCTGGTCCTCCTTGCAGGCACCCTTCTCCCAGCCAAGGAGGTGGCTTTTTCTCTGTCAACTGGGGAGGAGACATTTCTTCCCACCCTGTCCTTTCCGCTCGCTCCGTCCACATCTTGGGCAGATTAGTCCTGGAACTGCTTGACCTTGGCCAGGGAAGGGCCTGAGTGTGGAGTGTCTCACCTGGAGCAGAAGGCCCCAAAGTCCCCTCTTTTCGCCCGCAGGCTGGTGGTCTCAGGTATCACCCTGAAGATGCCCATCTCTTGACCCTTGGCCATCCCTCTTCCATGGAGGGATGGAGGGGGAGGTTCTCTGGGCTGGCCTCTACACCCAGAATTCTCTCTGACAGAGGTGAGGGGGCAGGGACGAAAGGGAGCAGGGGCCTGGGTGTGTTTGGTGGTACAGACACTTCAAATGGGCCTGGATCCCTCTGCATGGCCCTGAAGGGGTTAAAAGCGCTAGAACTGACCCGGCCTGGCCCTCTATCTCCATTCCTCCCCCTCCCCCTCCGGTCCCCTTCCTCTGGACTTCACATCCTGTGTTTAGGTTCCAACCCACATACCTCTCTAATCTAAGAGGCGGTTTAGCTGGGGCTGTGCTGGCTCCTTCCGGGCTGGGCCGCGGCCCTCCTCGCTGGCCTCTCCTGCTGGAGAGCACCCAGGTCACTGCTGCCCTGGCTGATCTGTTTTTCTTGACACCCCTTGCCCCCCCAGTCCCACAGTGGGTGCTGAGGGGGAACTCCCCACTGCTGGGGCATGTGCAGCATGGAGGGGCACGCAGCCCCCTCCAGCCTCCCACCCCCTCCCCCTCTGTGTCACAAGCAGGACTCTTGGGTGCCTTTCCTGCTCAGAATCTTAAATCCTGTCCTTCCTGCAGGCTCTTACTTGAGCGACTAAACTTATCTTGACCCAGGCTCATAAAGCCAGAACAGGAGACCCTGCCTCCCTTCCCTACCTGCCCCTTCCAGAGGCAAGAGAACTCTGGCTGATGGAGATGAGGGAGGAGCAGATTAAGGTTAGAGATGGTGATGGTGCAGCACAAACAAGATAGTCCATGGGGTGACAGTTGTCAGTATTTCTACGGCTGCGGAACACGAGAAGGTCAGCTCGGGACCAGCCCGAGGGAGCTCGAGCAGATAACACAGTGCCTTCCTGGAAACGGGAAATTCCAGCTCTGGGTGTGCAGCGCGAGCTTGCTGTCTGCCCAGCGTGGTGTGGCGGCCAGACTGCTTTGTAGGACAGCGCTGGATCTCGCTGACCTGTTTCTGTGATGTTCGGCACTCATTTGTAAGTTGCTAGCAGGTAGCCCTTAGTCTTTGGTTCCTGAGGGTCATGGGATCACACTCTCCCTGCACAGAGAAAGGCAAGGAAATGACTCGCTTTTCCAGACCAGTTCTTGGTCCTTGGGGAGGACCTTTGAGGCCCACCAGTCCTGAAGTCCAGAGCCACCTGCCAGAGTTGGCTGCTGGAGGGGAGTTTGTCCCCTGAGCTGCCCCAGAGGCCTGATCAGGCCTGGCATCAGGATTTGGGATGAACTGCCTGTCTCGGCTTTTCTGAACTGAAGAGCCAAACGCTTCCTGGGGCCCTCATGGGTGTTGGGGCCTGTCTTTCCTAAGGGCTGTCACTGTGGAGGCACTCCCTTCACAAGGGCTTGTCAGGGCCTCGAGAGCCCCTTCCCCCTGAGTCAGTGGGACCTGGAAGGGCCTCCAGCTGGAAGGCCTGGATGTGGACAGGTTGAAGCTGTTGCTTTGCCCAGTGCACAAGTCGGTCCCCAGGGGAGAAAGGTCTGGTGGGAGGCTCCCTCTGCTGTTGCCCTGGAGCCCCGCAGTCCCTTTGCCCCAAGCAGCCTCTTGCCTTTAGCCCATCTCCTCACCTCTCCTGTGGCCCTGGAGAAGCAAGCTTGTCCTGGGTCCCCTCCCCCTCCCCCTAAGCCTCTTGCCTTTGCAGCTTCTCAGGCCTGGGAGCTAGAAGCAGGTTGACCTTTGACCCTTTCTGGAATTCCTGGGCCCTGGGGGGGCCCTCCCTTCAACGAACTCCCACCACTTCCTCCATGACATAAGCACAATGGCAGCTGCCTTTGCCTCTGGCCTGGAATGGCTGCTGTTCCTCCCCCACTAGGGAGCACCCCGGCTGCCTGCTCCCCACTTTCTCTGCCCCAGGCCCAGGAGTCTGGCTGTGGCCTGGAGCTCTGCTCCCACACAGAGCGTAGTTCCCCATCCTTCCATCATACAAAAAGATTTCCCTTCCTGCTCACCTCCTGACCCCTCTTCAGTCCTTGTGGACCACCCCACCCTGACACACACACGCACACACGCACGCACACACGGCTGGCAGAGACCTCATTTCTGCAGCTGGTTGTTGAGATGAGGAAACCTGGGCCAGCCCCGGCGTGCCTTTGTTCCTCTAAGTTAGTTGGAGGAGAGCACAGTCATAGAATGGGACCCTCACCCTCTCTGAGGCCATAAGTGTTGTTCCACCCCAGCCAGGAGGTGTACGTTCTGGTTGTCTCTGTGGCCAAAGGTATGAAAGGAGGCAGATCCTCACATGCCCGGGGCTGCTGCCTGTGAGAGCTTGCTAGTGTCCAGGGCCTAGCAGGCTGGCAGGTAGGCCCAGCAGGGCTGATGCAGGGAGGCTGGCAGCTGGGCCCCCCTTCCCTTCCTGGACCTGTGTGCTGTGGAAGTAGTGCCCTGATCGTAGGGCAGAGGGGTGTGGGCCTGGGGTCCTGCTGCCTATGGGCCAGGCTAGCTTCTTGGCCGGCCCTGCCTCTCTCCATCTCCTCTGCCTGAGCCCTGGGGCTGAGGCCCTGGCCGGCTGGGCTCAGGGTGGAGCACCCTCCCCCTGCACGGTACCCCCGCCCCATGCAGTGCTCTTATTCTCTGCCCCACGCGCTTGCTCCTGGGGCTGCTGAGAATTGCCTTGGGGGTGGGGGCTGTCAGCTGGTTCTTATTGTCTCATCTGAAGTGCCAAGATGCCTTTTTCAGTCTAGAGAACTGAAAACTGGAAAAAATGGTCCTTGGACCCTTCTTATGCTTGTGTCCCAGTGTCCCCTCATGTCTTCTCCAGCTCCGGGACCTGGTCTGGGGGTCCCCAGTGGTCTGGAGGGCTCTTTGCACCTCTAGTCCCAGCCTGTCCCTCCGGGCTGAGTGGTGTCACTAGGCTGCCTTTCTTCTTAGCATCTGCCTTGTGGGGTCGGGCGACCTTCTCTCCCTCTCCCTCTCCCTCTCCCACTCTCATTCTCATTATTTGGTGGGCCTGATTGTCTTGGAGTGGAGGTCTTTGCATGGGAGGGGGTGGTGGAAGCTTTGCCCTTCCCAAAAAGCCTGGGGGCCGCTCTGAGACTGGGCCGCTTCCCGGGCCCTGGCTGGACAGCTCCTGGAACTGGTCTCTGGAGTCGTCCTGGGGTCTCTTGGGGGCCCAGGCCGAGCAGGCCTTGGCAGGGGTGCAGCGCGGCTCTCACCTCTGCTCCTCGCCCTCCTTCCCCGCAGTGCCTGGAGAAGTTCCCGGTGATCCAGCACTTCAAGTTTGGGAGCCTGCTGCCCATCCATCCTGTCACGTCGTGCTAGGAGGGGCTGAGCAGCCCGAGCCGTCCAGGCTGCTCCTGTGCCTGCCTCCCCCACCGCAGCTGCGGCCCCCTCCCCACCCTTTCCCTCTGTTCTTTCTGTTTGATGAGAGGCTGTTTACTGGGATGAGTGGCGAGCGTGAGGTGGAGGGAGGCTCATAGCATAAGGCTGAAGGGCCCAAGTTGGAAGAAGCGACCAAAGTGTGGCCAGTGTCCTGACTTCCCCTGTGGTGGACCAGTGAGAAGAGAGGGCCCCGCTCCCACCCTGGCCTCCCTCTCCTCCTCCCTGTTCAGTCCCATTCGAGACCCAGGCTGTCCTGGGCCCCAGCGGGGGGGGGAGGTACCGTGCCGCTGCCCTTGCTTTTCCTCCCAGGTTGCCTTCCTAGGGGTTGGAGCGGATGCTCCCCACGGGGTGGGTCAACGTCCTAAGCCATGTTTGGGTGGGTGAGTGGGTGTCCCGAGGGCTGGGCGCTGAGGCTGGTGCCAGACTGGGGTGGGGTTGGGAAGGGAAAAGCGTTGGCTGTTCTGGCCGGTGACCCTCCCAGCTCCTCCTCGTGGCTGCCCCCTGGGCCTGTGGTCACCTGTGTCCAGTGCCTCCTCCTTGCTTTTCTGTTCTTTGGCCTTTGGCTCAAGGGTAGCCTCTAGAAGCTGCCCTTTGGGCAGGCGCCAGGCTCCTGGGAGGGCCTGGCAGGGCTTGCTCGCCAGTGGAGTGGGTGAGGCCTGCCTTTCCAAAGCTTTCTCTGGCCGGGAGTGGGTGGCCGAAACTCTGGAGGGGTAAGGTTGTGGGCTACAGGCCAGTTGTGGTTGTGGAGAACCTGGATTCCTTTCGGCATTCTTATGTCCAGCTGCTCCTGCTCCTGCCCCCGCCTCGTTGCTGCTTGCTTCTCCAAGGCCCTTAGCCCTGTTTCCCTGCCCCTCTCTCTGGGCGGTGGGTGAGTGGGCTGCAGGAAGGCTCTGAAAACAGCCGCCCACTTTCTGGTCCTCCCCTCCCAGAAGTGGCCTGCTGGGGTTCCAGGATGAGGTAGTGATGGCCCCTCAAGGCCAGACTTTGGCTCTGAGGATGGGCAGGGGCTGGGCCAGGCAGGCCTACTTGGGGGGTTGAGGGTGCTGGCAGCATCAATGCAAGTAAGTTCCAGAGTTTTCTTCTGGAGAGGGGATGCTCCCAGGCCTGGCTCTCACAGTCTCTCCCCTGCTCAAGCCCAGGCTGGCCCATCTCCACTGCGCCCTCCCCGTATCTGAGTCCACACACCCTTTGGGAAGGGGAGCACCCGAGAAGCGCAATTCACGGGCTTGGCCTTCAGGTCTGGGCTGATGGCCTGGGTAGAGGCTGGGACAGGAGCAGCAAGAGTCACAGAAATGGTTTTCTTCGGAGAGGCCCATTGCCTGCCTGCCTCCCTCGCGGGCCCAGACCACCGCCTTCCTGGCCCCTCCTTCCTGTGTCCCCTCAGGGCCCTCCAGCCCCTGGCTCCTTTATTGCCCTTCAGATTAAAGCCTCTGTTTTGCACCTGTCACTTGTGTGAGGCGTGTCCTTTCGTGCCATGTGCTTGTTCCCTCTCCACATGACAGCTTGTCCCCCACCAAGGCCCCTTCCCTTGGGCCATGGAGTCTGGGGCTTGAGCTGTTTCAGCTGGGGTCCGGGTTGAGCCTTTCCTGGGCAGCGGGAAGGCACCCTCCTGACTGTGTAATAGTTGCTGAGCAGGCTTGAAGCTGAGACCTCAGTTCAAATCCTGGTTGTCTCCACCCTCAGCAGCAAGGTCTCAGGTAAGTTACTGAATCTCTCTGAGCCTCAGCTTCTTTATCTATAAAATGGGGATAATCACGGGGTGATTGCCAAGAGCAAGTGAGGGATGTGGAGTCCTCAGCACAGGGCCTGGCACACAGCAAATGCCCTGTGGTCACTGGCTATTCCTGATCGAGACAGCCTTCCTGAGCCTGTAGGTCAGCCCCAAATGCCTGGGGAGCCGTTGGACTGGGCTGGGCTTTGAAACATGCCCTTGCAGCCTTTAAGGGGCTACCCTCTATTCTTGCTCCTCCACCCCGGTGTCCCTGTCCTCCTGGAGTTGGGAGTCTCTGTCGGGCTGCTGTGCCTGAGACTTGGCTTCTGTCTTTAGAAGACAGAACTTTGTCTTTGAGAACATGAACTCTTTGCCTTTCTCCCAGCCTCGGAGGCCTTGTACAGGGCATGGGAGAGCCTGGTGGCCAAGAGCCCTGCCTTTGGAGTCGGGCCTATTGCTGCATAGCTAGGAGACCCTGATAGTTGACTTTGTCTGTGAGACTCAGCTTCCTGATCTGAAAAATGGGCATAATGATACTGAGATCACAGATTGTGAGATTCATTTATGTCACAAATAGTGACCCCATAGTCTTCATTTTAGTGTTGATAACAGTAAATCCCCACACACCAGAATGTTAGGTGGTGATGCATTACTACGAAGGAGAAAACGAGCTGTCAATTATAGAGGGTCGGCGAGAGGGGTTTGCTTGAGCTCCAAGGGTCAGGAAAGACTCGAGCTGAGACCTCAAAGAGGAGGGGAAGCCATAGGGAGAGCCGCTGGTGAGGGCAGGTGGGGTGGGGCGCAGCTGGGGTGGTGGAGCTGGAGCTGCTGGGGAAGGGCGGGGAGGGGGTGGGGGGCTTCTGAGCTCTGCTGAGGGCTTTGGAGTCTAGCCTTGGTGTGGTCTGCGGCATGGGCCTAGGATGTTGGGGGGAGGCGCACTGCAAGGCTGGAGGCCTGGGTTGGGGTTCAGAGTGAAGGTGGTGAGAATGGCCTGGTGTAAGCTGTGTTCAGAGGTATTGCCAAGAGGAGGAAGATATAAGAGGGAAGAGAGCGGCCAAGAACACTCCGCAGTGCTTGGCACGTGTAGCTTGGTGCCACTTGCTGAGATAGGGCCGAGGGGGAAGAGGGTTTGCTGTTGGGAGTGGGAGATGCCACTTAGCTTCCAAGAGGAGGTGTGGAGTGGGCAGAGCCCCAGCCGTGCTCCCTCAGCTCACCCTGGGAAGAGTCGGGGAGTCGGGGTGGAGGAGAGAAGGGGCTGTCTCTGGGCAGACCAGCAGGTGAGCCCGTGGGGTGGCGCCGTGATGGGGCTGTGGGAGACCCTAAGGTCAGGGCCCTGGAGGTGATGGTGACCTGTTGGACATGTGACTAAGGACAGAGGACGGGGCTTTGTGTCCTTGCTAAGGGCTGCTTCAGTGGGATGGTTGGGGAGGCAAGGGGAACAGAATGTGGAGGTGCAGGTAAGGAAGCCATATGCTTCTATATGGAAGCACAGAGGTCCCCTGTCCACGCCCCCCGCCTGGAGGGAGGAATGTGGAGCTGGGTGGTCCTGTTGCTGAGCCTCGCTCTTTGCCAACACCTCAGTTCCCCCTTTAGGAGCTCTGCTGTAAAGGGAGCAGAGACCGGGAGAGTGGGCAGGGCTTGAGGTCAGGGAAGGCTTTGGAAGGGGTGATGCTTAGGCTGGGTTGTACGCTGTGGCTGGGAATAACCCAGGAGAGGGGAGAAGGCGATGGAGGCGAGAGGGGAGAACTGATGGAAGTGGGTCTTGGAGAAGGCGTCAGGCTGCTTGTCCATTCTTACAGAGGGGAGGCAGACCCTTGGCGTCCGTCAGACCGGCTGTACTGGATTTCCTTCTGCAGCGAAATGTTAGGCAAGGCCACCAGCTGCCGTTGGGTGGGGAGAAGCAGGAGGAGGTGCGGAGTGGAGGGCGTGGTGGAATGGTCCAGGGCGGGCAGTGGCACACTGAGGCTGTGGGCAAGGGCTCTGGGGCAGGTGGGAAGCCCATGCAGGACCTGGGAGATGGAACGTGGCAAGGGTCCATGCCTTCTGCCCAGGCTGTGCTCGGTGAAGGATGGCTGCGCTGCTGTCACCACCCCCTGAGGGTCGGTGGGTCCAGAGGGAAATCTGAGAGTGGGGCTGGCCCCAGAGATGGAGGGGTGGGGGTGTCAGCTTCCCACCATCCTGGGCAAGAGAGGCCCCAGAGAACAAGTTGCGCTCCTGTGTTCCTTCCTGGCTCAAAGGGCTGAAGTCGGGCCCTGCTCATGGGAGGTAAGAGCCAAGAGGCCTTTTCTAGGAGGAAGAGCCTGGGCAGGAGTTAGGCTGGAAGAACAAAGGGGAGGCTTGCGCCCAAGACTTGCACCCAAGAGTTGGGCAACATGTTTTTTGTGAATCCAACAGGCGTTAAGCACATGCTCCGTACAAGGCATTTGGGGGATGCAGAGATGAAAAGGTGAGGGTCCTGCCTTCAAGAAACTTCCAACTAGCTCTGTGGAAGGAACAGAGCTAGTGGACCAGCTGTGGAAGGGGGACCAGGGACCCACTGGGGAGCCCGGGGAAGGCCACATGAAGGAGCTGGCACTTGAAAATAGGCACAGATGAAGGGCATTGGGTGGGTCTGCTGTGAGCGGAGGTGTGGAGATTGGGTCGCAGGAGGCGGTGCGGGAAAGGCGGGAGGGGGCAGGCCCATGGAGGGCTCTAAGTGACCTCTGCGCATCCCCGCGACACGAGACACAACTGCATTTAAGTCTCTGTGAAATGTGTGCATTTAACGTCTGCCTTGTCCGCCACAAGATGAGCCACGGGAGGACAGGGACCAGCTTGCTGCTGGATCCCAGTCCCAGCAGAGACTGGCACACAGCAGGCGCTGGTAAACGTAGAAGCAGTGACCAGGGAGGGGGCGTCTCTGTGGGGTGGGGACGGGGAGAGAGAGACCCAGATTGCCCGGATGGGATTTGGGGAACTCAGGGCAGCTGTTTGGGTGCTGGGTTGGAAGCTGGGTCCCAGGACCAGGGCTGGTGCCTTGGCCCAGGCAGATGTTGGAGGCCATGTGAAGGGCAGAGAGCGACCCTAGGCTAGGAAGGGGGAGACTGAGGTGGAGTTTGGTGCTGAGGAAGAAGGAGGTGTTCTTGATGACCCTAGGACCCCCTTCTGTGCCTAGGAGGACCCAGGGGGAAGGAGCGGGCCTGGGTGGGAAGGAGTGCTGGTTTGGAGGAGCTCTGTTAGGTAGACATGTCGGCCTTAGCTGATCAGGAGGCTGGCAGGGCTGCTGAGCCCCAGTCCTTAATGGGGAAGGGGAGCCTGGGCTGCAGGGACTTCCGGACCACCCCCACCAACCCTGGCCCTGCCAGGGTTCCAGCCTCAGTCTCCCTTCCCACCCTCTGCTCTCTGGGTTCAAGCGGCCCTGGCCTCCTCTCTGTTCCTTGGACTCCTTGGGCCAACGAATAGTTAGGGTTTGGCCCTTTCCGCAGAACCCTTTTCCCCACTGGGAACCCCTGATCATTGTTCAAGTCTCAGCTGAGGCCTCACTTCCTCTGAGAGTCCTCACCTGGCCCCCTGGACCAGGGCAGGTGTCCTGGATGTGCTCATGGGGCTGCCTGCCTGTCCCTGCTCTGAGCACTGGGTACACCCTGCTTTGGGGGCTGTGTGCGTCTGTGCAGCTGCTCTGGGATCTTTAGGGGCAGTGGGGGGTCGCCACCTGGTTGGAAGACCGAGTGGTAGGGGGCTGTTTACTGTGCAGACACAGCTTCTCTTACTTGGGGTTCTTTGGTGGGGGGCTGAGATGCGCCCCCTACCCTCAGCACCCTGCTGCTCCATCCCATCCCATCTCCTGCTGTCCCTAGGAGGGTGCCACACACAGCAGGCACTCAGGAAGTATCTGTGATTGGCTGTGGTAGGTAGGGGCCCTCCCTGTGGAGAGATGATGGAGGCGCAGAAGTGGGCCAGATCGCCCAGGAGAACTGGGAGAGGGGAGAGGAGGCAGGCGCCCAGCCTGGAGGCTGGGAGCCACTCCTGAAGCAGAGGGAGTGCTCAGCACTTCCCCTGCTGCCCTGAGGCCAGCTGGCCAGCGCTGATGTTGGGGTGTGTTCTGAGGGAGCAGTTCTGAGGGAATGGGGACGGAGGCAGAAGTGGAGTGGGCAGGGGAGACATCAGGGTGAGGTTAGGGTGGCAGAGAAAACGGGAGGGAGGAAAGCAGAGCCCAAGTGGGCTGTTGGAGTGGCCCTAGGGAACCTCAGTGTAACTACAGGCAGAGGACTGGAGTCCGGTGGGGTGGGGTGGTGGGTGGTCAGGGGAGGGGAGGATTGCGGGGCTGGGGAGGCCCAGGTCGGTGAGCTGGGAGGCTGCTCTCTCTGGCCGGTGTTGATTCATTCACCCAGCAAACATCGCTGGAGCCCGCCCTGCTGCAGTGCCAGGCGCTGGGATGCTACAGTGAACAAGACAGACAGCCCCCAGCCCGCCACCTTCCCCGCCTTCTGGAGCCTATTCTAGCATAACTGATCCTGATGGGACATTGGAAATACGCTACGTGTCCAGCAGTGGGGGATTGTTAGAGGCTGGATGGAGCAGTCATACAATGGGCCATCAGGCCATGTGCTTCCTCGTGTTTTCTGGAAAGATGCTTGTGAGCTGTTGTGAAGCAGGGAAGGCAGCTGCAATGACTGACTAAAGGTAAAGTACAATCCTTTTTAAAAAAAGCAAAAGTCTACATGTTTTGATCGGTTCATCTCTGTCTGTCTGCATGGACAAAGGACTAGAAGGCCGTTTCTCCAGGTAGCAATGTGCTTACCTCTGGGTGGTGGGGATGTGAGGGTTTTGGGAAAATTCATACTGCTTTTCCTACTCCTAAAAGATGGTTATGAAAATGTTAAACATTACTGTTCCAGGACATTTAGCACCCTCTCCAGCTGGGTTTTTGCTGACTTCTAGAAAGATAACTGGAATCTAGCCCCAGGCGAGGGGACCGCAGGTGGACCAGACCGCTCAGACCTCCACCTGGGAACATTCAGGCAGGTCTGCTTCCTGGGAAGACCTTTCTAGACCCGGCTCTCTAACCTCTGCAAGGGGTGGGAAGTATAATGATTGGTCAAGGTGTGCTTGAGCTCAGGAGTCAGCTCTAGCACTTGCTGCTGTGTGACCTTGAGCCAATTACTTAACCCCTCTGAGCCTGAGTCCCCTCACCTATGAATTGGGGATAGACAAACATGGCCTTACACGGGTTATTGAGCGATCCAGTGGAGCGGCAGCACTCAGCACTATCTCATCTGATCTTCACAAGTCACTGTGTGGATTTGGGCGTGCAATGACCAAGGCACAGAGGGTCAAGACTTTCTGGGTAAGAAGTCTTCACACCCAGGTCATCGAGCCCCAGTGCGGACATTCCGACCACTGAGCTCCATCACGGCTTTTAGTTCCTCTTGGAGGTTTCAGGACAACACCAGAGGGCCTGCGGGGAGCGATGGGCACCATAGAGGACTGGGGTGAGGAGGCTTCCCTGTGAGTGGGGTGAGAGCCCCCGGCAGTGAGAACCCCTTGGGAAGGCTCTGAGGTATAGCTAGGGGGTGGCTGTCCCACTGCTGGCTGCCGACCCCAGGCCGGACCTCCAGCCTGGACCACACCAGCCTGGTGAGTCCTCCTGGCTGAAGGAGCTCCTGTAGGTGCTGCTCCCGCCCCACTCCACGCACATTTTTGGCCCCCATTGTCTTCATTCGCCACTGCTGCTCCAGGCCCCAGAAGCCACATTCCCCTCGACCCCTGGGGGGCGTCCAGGGTGTCTGGCCTATGTGTCTGGCCCTGGGTGAAGTGCTTAAAAGCATGTCTCATCTCATCCTCACTATGGGCCAACTGTGTACGCGTTTCTCAGAGAAGGAAACTGAGGCTCAATGTGATCAAGCCACTGGCTGGACAGGGGAGATGCTGGGTCTCTTTCCTGCCAGAGTTCATGTTCCTGTAGCCTCTCCTTGGGGCCTGACCTGGAACCTCAGGGTGGCCCTGGCTGCTTTGTGCTGTCCCAACTCAGGTGGCCCGAGAGCCCTCCTCCTCCTGCTGCTTCAGAGCTCATCTGTCCAGGATTGGCCCCAGGCCCTGTCTGAGAGGCGCCTTCTCCCAGAGCCTGTTTCTTTCTGAGAGGCAGGGCTAGTTGACAGACAACGAAGCGGCAGGATAGCAGGGATGGTAATGGGAGCTCTGGTGGACAGCCATGTGTCAGCCTGCAAGACGTGCTTCACATGTCCCTCATGGAGTCCCCACAGTGAGCCAGGAAGTTGGCATCACTTTCACATTTTAGAGACGATGAAACTAGGGCTTGGAGCATTTTCGTGACGGCCCAAGGTCTCCAGCTCATCTAGTGGAGTCAGGGTGGAACCAGGTTTGTCTGCTGTGGGTCCTGCTTCGGTCAGCAGGAGGAGGCACTTCCAGCTGGGCAAAGAGAAGAGTTCTCTACAGCAGTGGAAATTGTTTCTGGCCAATGGTTCCTGGTTTCCCCCCAGGCCCAGGCAGCCCATCTCAGTGGACAGCACCCATCTGGCCCCAAATCCAGGCACTAGCCTGTCTTTCTTCCATTCCCCAAATCCAACCCATGAGCATATCCTATGGGGTCTGTCCAAATTATAACTCAAATCTGTCCACTTCTCCCTGACCAGCAGTGTGGCAACCTTGGTCTCAGCCATTGTCATCTCTTACTGGACCACTGTGGCAGCCTCTTCTCTGGTTTCCTGATTCCACTCTGCCCTCTGAACTTGGGTTTCACACTAAGCTGCTTGAAGTTGAGTCCATCATATCCCACAAGTGGCTTCTCTCTGCCAACAGAACAACTTACTATGTGATCTGACCCTTCTGACCCCTCCATTCTCCTCCTACTCCCTACGCCCTAGTCATACTGCTCCCTCCGTGGCCCTCTAAGATGCTAAGCTCATTCCTGCCCCAGGGCCTTTGCACCTGCTGTTTCCTCTGTTTGGATTGCCTGGGCCCAGGCTCTGTCTAGTTGTTTAGGGCTCAGCTCAGATGCTGCCACCTCCAAGGGTCCCTCCTTGCCTTCTCTGAGTTGCTTCAGAGGGAGCCTCTACCACGCCAGCTTTTCTTTTCTAATTGCCTCCATGGCAGTCATCATGAACTGACATTTTATTATCTATTGACGTGCTTACTTGGTTATCATTTCTCTCAGTAGAATAGGAGCTTGGTGAGGGCAGGAAGCAGGTCTGCTGAGGTCACCACTGACTCTTGAGTGCCTATAACAGTGGCTGCACTAGAGTAGGTAGGTGCCCAGTAACTCCTTGTTGAGTGAATGAATGAATAAAACTCCCTGTCCCTGGAGTTTTTCTAGAAAAAGCTGGACAGCATGTGCTGAACAGGGCCCTGGATGCCAGGTTGTCTCTCTCCCGAGTCCAGTGCAGGAGCTCTGGGTTCCGGTGGAGAGTCAGGTAGACAGGACGACTTTGCAGGGTCTTGAGCTCTGAGGTTTCATGGCTCTGTGGTTCAACTCACATGCTTGGGCAGCACGCTTGATGGAGGCAGGGCAGATCACATGAACCTGGCATTGGGTAAGCTGAGTTTGTGGGAGATCGCCAAGGGTAGAGAGGCAGAGCAGCAAGGAGAGAGACTGAGCCGGAGCGGTCCTGCTTTGGATAATGTACAGATGCCACCTCAGTTAGCAGGGGAAGGTCCACGTATTCATCCTGGCACTCAGGGCCCTCCTGGAAACAGTTGGGTCCCCTTGCTGTCCTCCTCTCCACATCTGAGGCCTCCCCTGGGGTCTCCTCTGGTTCACTGATGGCGACCAGCGCTTATTCTTACCATCTTCCTAGTGTCTGCCTGACCCAGAGGAAGTGGGTCCCTTCAGCCAACAGAAGTCTACTGAGCAACTACTGTGTGCAATTCACGGTTCTCTCCAGAGATGGGGGAAAGAGCAGTGGTTTGATGAATTCCTGCTCTTGTGGAGTTTACATTCTAGTGAAGAAGATGGACGAATGGACAAATAAATCAAAAGTAGAACATCAGGCAGTGATTCAGGCTATGAAAAAAATAAGGGCGAGTGTGATAGAGGGGTCCTAGGTAGTCAGGGTGACACGTGAGTGAGAGAGTCAGCCATGGAAAGAGCTAAACAGCTGAGAAAACATGCTTGCAGAGGGAACAGCAAGTGCCAAGCCCCTGAGGTGGGAACAGCCTTGACAGGTAGGAAGACAAGGTGGAGGCTGGAGGGCAGTGAGTGATGGGGTGGGGGTGGGGGTGATTGGAAAGGCAGCCAGGCTGGGTTGTGCAGAGCCATGTGGGCCATAGAAGGACTTTGTACTTTGTTCTGAGCAGGCTGGCAGCCATGCTGTGCTGGAGTCCCACCAGCTGGCTTGCAAAAGCTGGTCATGCACGTCTCTTTTCCACTGTGTGTTCAGTGATGTCACATCGGTAAGTTGGAATTGCCAAAGTGGGGAGTATTTACACCACAGGGATCAGCAAGTTCTACAGATGAACTCTGCCTCCCACCCCCTAACGAGTTTTAAAAATGGACACCACTGGGAAGTTTTGAGCTGGGGAGGGCTATGATCTGACTTAAACATTCTCAAATATCAGAGAATGGAGAAAAGGAGAGTGGACGATAGGAGGGTGAGAACCAAACTAGGAAGCCTAGTTAGCAGGTTCGTGCCGTGATCCAGGTGAGCGACAGTGTGGCTGGACTGGGAGAGCAAAGACAGTGACGGTGAGGACAGAGTGGGCTGTGACTCTCTTCTGGAGGGGAGCTGCCAGGATTTGCCAATGGACTGGATTTGGGTTTCTGAGAGGAGTACAGATGTTCTGAAGTTTTTGGTGTGAGTAACTTGCCATTGACAGGATGGGAAAGACTAGGGGAGAAGCAGGTGTTGGGGATGGTTCTCAGGGGTTCGGGTTCAGACAGGTGAGCTCTGAGATGCCTGGGACCCCAAGAGGAGAGGTTATGCAGGGCTGGGACCCCTGAGCTGCATTCAGCATAGAGGTCCTAGCTGGAGAAGGAGTTGTCAGTGGGTTGATGACACTGCATGAGTTTTGCTGGAAGAAGATGGCAGGAAGGGAGAAGGGGACTAAGGTCTGAACCCAGAGTCTTCCCACATTTAGAGGAAGGGGAGGAGGACCCCACAAAGGAGACTGGGAGATATGAGCTAGGAGAATAGAACTAAATTGCTCTCTGCCCAGCTGATATTTTTGTTTTTTAAACTAAGCAGGAAGGGTGTTATAGAGGAAGGACTGAAGGGGCTGGTGGCTGTGCAGGCCCCATTCTTCTGGGAATAGTATCCCTCTCCCTATGGAGAACTCATCAAAAGGGGCTAAAGTGAGCTGACCAATCTCCTACTCTTAGGGATGGACACATGCCCAGACCTGGCCAATCAGAGGGTTCCTGCCTCCCATCTGCTGTGATTGGTTCAGGGATGAGCATGTGACCCAGGCTGTGCCAATGAGTGGCATCCCTGGTACTTCCTGTTGGAACTATGGGAAGATGCTCCTTCTGCCAGGGTTGCTAAGCTGGGAAAATTCTATCCTGGGGATGCTGGTGGCAAGGCCAGCAGTGCAATTGTGGGCCCAGTGCAAAATGGAAATTCAGGGCCCTCTGCTCAAAAAGCAGGAGAAGTGCCACTTACAGGACCCGGAATGCTTTCCTTTTCCTTCCACAGGCTCTCAAACTTGTCATCGTGTATTTTATTTGCTATTTAATGTCATTCTAAGTAAGGAAAAATAAACATTTTAAATAATTAGCGGGAATTTTATCATTCATCTTTACACTGTGCAAGACCAGTTTTATTCTTTGTTTGTTTGTTTGTTTATTCCTGAAGTATAGGCAGCTACAATGTGTTGATTTCTGGTGCACCGCATAATGTTCCAGTCATGCACGTATATAAATGTATTTGTGTGCAATACCAGTTTTAAATACAAATATTAGAACATTTAATTCATGTAACACAGATGACACAATTTGCATTTTGTGGCTTGTCCCTAAGGGTGTTTTGAACTGGCAAGAAAAGACAAACACAGACAAGACTCGGAAGGTTCCAGGAGGCAGAGAGGGTCCTCCAGGCCGGTGGAGCTGGCCGAGAGGATGGAGCAGGACCTCCCAAGCACCCCTTCACCTGCCATGTGTGCATGTTCCCTCGCTCCCTGGGCCTGACAGTTGCCGAATTACCCCTTCCACCACCCACCGGGCCGATGTCTTGGGTCCTGGTCCAGGGTTGGGGCCTTGAGAAGTTGGCCAGGCACCTCCCCTTCCCCCACCTCACCCTCCAGCAGAGGGGTGACTCCCAAGGACCTCAGTCCCCAGACAGGTTAGGTAAGAGGCTCGCCCCGTCCTAGCCACAGCCTCTAGCTGGCTTCCGGACGGGTAGTAGGGTTGCTGACCCAGGGCAACGAAGGCTGCCACCACTCCCTGCAATGCTGCTGGGTAGGTAGCCTGACTTCAGCCTTCCTATGCCTGTGCCCAGGGTGGAAGGCAGCAGTGGTCCTGCAGAGGGGAGGCCAAACAGGGCCGGTGCCAGGGGTAGGGTAGTGGGGGGCGGAGAGCCTTTCCCAGGGAGGCAGGACGGCACATGAGTCAAAGTTCTACGCCCTCAGTACAGGCGCCATCATTCCATCAGACCTCACTTACAAAACACAGATTCAAAGTCAAAATGATTATGGATTTCAAGACGGCATAAACATTAAGCCCCATCAGGACAGCAGAGCTTTAAGCCCCAAGCATGGAGTCTTTTGAATGTGGGGCCCTGTGTGAGTGTACTGGTTACATGCCTGAGAAGCTGGCCCTGGCTGGTGGCCATTTTGCTCACGCCCCGAGAAAACCTAAGAAGAGGCCAAGGAGAGACAGGAAGTGCCAAGAGACAGTGAGCAAGCCCTTGGTGATGTCATGTGAGCCTCTGGGTCCAGCTGTGCCTGGAGCTAAAACACCCATGGACTTCCGAGTTTGTGAGCCAAGTAATCTCTTCTTTGCTTAAGTCAGCTTTAGCTGAGTTTCTGAGGCCTAATAATGCGGGACCTGTCGAGGTGCGGATCAGAGTCTGGGAACCTGGACATCTAGATTCCTTTCTTGGCTTAAAGTGTTTGGGAAGTGTCCATTCACCCAAAATATCAGCTGGTCACTCAGAGATCTTGACTGCCCCCTCCCCATGTGGACCTGTTCTGTTCTCAGCCAGGTCCTTTATCTGTGTCAGACCTCCAATTCTTTGTCTGAACAAAGGGAAGCTTTATTCTCCAGCCTTCCCAGCATTCCTCAGGCTGGTTGCTGTGGGTGTGACAGGAGACCCTCACATCCCACCCTGGGGTGGGGGGTGTATGTGTGTGTGACCTGGAGGGTGGCTGGGAGCTAGGGAGCGAAAGTGAGAAGTGTTCAGGTTGTTCCAGGAATGTATCAGAAACAACTGGGGTCGGGCGCAGACTAAGGCAGAGGAGTTAGAGACCCAGGAGTTTGGGAGCGGGGAAGGGGCTGATGGCTGGGAGGGCAGGCAAATCATCTCTCACCCACTGTTTCCCCTTTAACTCACCCCCTGGAACTGACAAATAGTCCATTCACTCATGCACGCATCCATCCATTCATTCATTCCATCGCCAAGCCTGGGTGCTGAATGAAACTGTTAAACACACGCTGAGTAAATGTTGACTGTCAGGCATAGCCAGGCCCTGAAGATACCCAGACACCTCCCTGGAGATTAACCTCTTTGACAACATGAGTACCAATGTATGGAAAGACACAAAAAGTCCAACAAAGTTTACAGGGCACTTCCTCTGCTCTCCTTCCTCAGCCCCAGAGTGAAAAGATCTTGACCGTTTCCCTCTGGAAAGAGGTGCAGCTTCTTACCTTTTAGGTCATCAAATTTTTTGTTTCATTTTGTTTTTGTTTTTGTTTTTCTTTTGTTGAGGGGGTAATTGGATTTATTTACCTTTTTTTTTTTTAATGGCGGTACTGGTGATTGAACCTAGGACCTCATGCATGCTGAGTGTTCACTCTACCACTGAGATATACCCTTCCCCCTTAGGTCATCAATTTTGTTCAACAGGAGAACCAGTAGAAAAACTGTCTGGCATTTTGTGGGGAAAACGTATTACCTGGGCAGAGCTGACTAGTGACAATATCACAGCTCTTGTATTGGGCACCTACTGTATGCCAGGTGCCGTGCTGCAGTAGGCTCACCGCATAAGTGGGTACTCCTGTGCCTCCTCGTTTTGTGGACGAGGAACTGAAGATGTGGAACGGGAAAGTGAAGAATCTGTTGTCACCAACTTGTAATTGGGTCTGTGTGGCTCTGGAGGCTGAGTTTGGAACTACAAGCCTGAGCTTTGGACAGGCGCCTTGACTGGGGGGAGTTAGCCAGAGCCCTCTGGTGCTTGGTCTCTGAGTGCTGGTCCACACTCACTCATCTGATATTTACAATTTTCAGGGAGGGGATGTTGCAAAAGGAACCCGTGTATAGCCCTAGGACAATCCTCCCATTCTCCCCCTTTGCTGAGGGACCCGTCCATTGGAAGAAGGGACAAAGCTCGGATTGGCCTGAAGCCCCAGATTGTCCGGCATGACCAGAGAAACCGGTTGGGGCAGCAGCCCCAGACTTTGATTTTACTGGTTTATCCCCCCTACCCCAGGTGCCCTCCCCCATTGACCTGGGGAAAGGAAGGAAGTTCCTATAACACCAACAATCACTACCATTTCTTGAGTGCTTGCTATATGGCTGCATGAAGTCCCTTCATGGATTGTAACTGAACCCTCCCATCCCTGCCTTCCCTTCCGGCCCCATCTCCTTCCACTCTCCCCCTTGCCCTCCGCCTCATGTGAGTTTTCTTCCAGTTCCAACACACCAGTGAGTTCTTGTGTTTAGTCTTTGCACTTACTGTTCCTTCTGCCTGGAACGGTCTTCTACCGTTGTTCGTCCAGCTAGTATGGTAGAGATTTCTAGGGCTCACCTTCCTGTGCTTTGCCTCTCCTTCCCAGGCCACCAGGAGCACTGCCCCTCCCAGGTCCCTGCAGTTAGGCGGGGTCATGAAATTAATTCTGGTCAATGGTCTGTGCGTGTCAGTGAGGAGAATATCTTCCTTTGCAGGATAATCTAGCTCCTGTCTAGAGTGAACCACTGGGTCACCACATGGGGGAAGGCATCCTGGGAGAGTTGTCTGATTTAGTTGGACTTTACATGATCAAGAAATAATCTTTGTTGTGTTAAACTGCTGAGATTTGGGATTAACTTGTTACTGCAGCTTAGCTTTGCTTATACTGACCAATACAGCTGACGCATTTAGATCTCAGCTCAAATATCCTCTTCTCTGATCACCAGATTTAAAGTGGTGTCACCTGCTCCTCACCAGTCTTCCTAAGCCCTGTTTTTATTCTTCACAACAATTATCTCATTATTTATCAGTTGCTTATTGTCTGTCTCTCCACTAGGATGTAAGCTCCATAAGGGCAGGGCCCTTGTCTGTCTTGTTCATGCTGCATCCTTGGTGGCTGGCACAGTACCTGGCATATATAGGTACTCAGTATACATTTGAATGAATGAATGAATGCATTTCTTGAATGAGTCAGTGACACAGGCAGCTGAGCGTGCTCATGGGTAGATGTGGAGTCTGATATTGTCACCTGCAGTTTTCTTACTGTGGTTGGACACAAGCCACAAATCATCAGAAGGCTGGAGGCAATGGTTGCTTTTTCTGCTTTTGGAGCATCCAAATGGGTTTATGACCTTACTTCTCTCCTCCTTTTCTATCTCTTCAGATGAGGGAATGTGGGCCTTCTAGGAAAGCAACTCATCCCAGGTCCCAAGGTGAGCCTCTGACTGAGCTGGACGCAGGAGTCTCCAGACTCCTGGTCCAGAGCCCTTTCCGCCAAACTCTGCCACTTCATCTTTAGTTTCAGCCTAAGTTGCTGAAAACATTTCCCCAGCACATTTGCCTCTTACTAACCACCTGGCCAGGTAATCTAGCAACTCTGAACAAACCATCCTGTGATGATTGATGGGAAGGATTGGGTGGAGCAGGGCCAGGGGTCAGAGGTGAGCATGAACAAGGTTCCTTCCGGGAATGCCTCCTCAACGCTTGTCCTTTTGTCTCTCTTAACAAGACTACAGGAGCTGAATTCCGGTGAGCCAAGGCTACTGGTTGGGTGTTCTGATTCTCAGGGGTTGAGCCTGCCCCAGGCAGGTGGACTAAAGCTGCTTCAACACTCCCGCCCCCTGCTGCTCTGTAGCACCTGCCACGTCATCTTTTTTCTCTGAAAAATGTAGTGTTAATTTTATCTTCTAAACATAAAAGTGATGCATGCTTATTGGAGAAAATTTGGAAAACACAGAAATGTACACATGATAGAAAAAGTCGTCTATGTTCCCTTCACCTTTCAATCATTTCAATATTTTTGAGCTGCTCTTGAGTCTGTTTTATCTGCACATGTGAATAGATAGTGTTACCTGTACCTCAGCCGTCCCTAAGTGCTGCCCGCTGGGGGTATAAAGGTGGGTGTGTTAACAGCAGCGTGCCCCTCCTCCATCTCCCTCCTCCATCCCGCTGGCCAGCACCTTGCATCCCCCTCAAAACCTTTTCAGTTCTGTCTGGGAGTGCCTAGGGGAGCCACGTATGAGCTCCAGCCAAGTTCTTCCACTTTGGCCTCCTTGAGGGTGTCCCCTGCTCTAGTCCCCCAAGAGTGGCTCCTGTCACTGTCCCCCTCCTGGGACCTGCAGCCTCCTTTTGCCTGGTGATTCCTGAGTGGCAACCCTGGGAGGCACCAGATGCTTCTGGAGCCTCATTATCCTGGCAAGGAACAAGGAGAATGTTCCTTTTCCAGAGCTGTGTTGGCTGCACTTAATCACCGAGGCCCTGAAGCAGCCATGCCTTGCCTTGGGTCTCCTTAAGTCGCACATGAAAATGCCTCCTTTGTGGGAGTGGGTATAGCTCAGTGGTAGTGATGGTGCATAGCATGCAGGAGGTCCTGAGTTTATTAAAATATTAAAATAAATAAATAAATAAACCCAATTATCTGCTCCCTCCAAAAGAACCGCATGGAGCCCCTCTCTCTGGAGGACATCTTTGGTCTGCCACCTGTGCCACTGTTTTCTGAGAAGTGCGTACCTTCTCTGCCCACAAATTTCCAGTGGGAGTTACCAACCACCCTCCAACCCTGGCCGCAGGTTTGGGACATGACAGAGTCCTTCCCTAAGATCTTCTGAGTTGAAAATAAGAGAAGAGGACAGTCCCTCTTGGGTGACCAAACTGTGGATGGGAGGCCAGGAACTGCCTCCTGCAACTGTTGTGAGAAGTGGGGCTGCTGTAAGAGAGTGGGGCACTCAGTGCACAGAAGAAAGTCACAGGAGGCAGAGAGAGAGCATCTGGAGATTCATCCCTGGATCCAGTTGTATGTGAAGCCAGCCACCCTCTTGCCCACTGTACAGTTTATTGCTAGGAGCCAAGAAATTCCACCTTTTGCCCAAGCTGGTTCCAGTCAAGCTGCTGTTCTCTACCATAGGGGTTCTGAGAAGTACCAGGAAGAGGTCAGTCCCTGCCTGGGTGGGGTGGGACACAGACACCACTGTCCTGTGTGTCTCTCCATCCCCTAACCCAGAGCATGAAGACCCAGAAGCATGGATCAGGGGATGGGGGTGTGTGCGTCCAACCTGCTAGTTCAGGTTCAGCTGGAAGTTACCAATGCTGCTATTTAGACAACATCAGGGTCACTTGCATTGTAATCTGTTATAAGTTCTTCTCCACTAGACTGTGAACTCCAGCAGTAAGACCTGCCACTTCTTAGTCATGTGACTTCAGACAAGCTTTCTCACTTTAAAGCAAGGATGCTAACAGTATCTATCTCCAGAGTAGCTGGAAAATTAAGTGAGTGGATACATGCAGAGGGATTTGCTGTCCTTTTATTTGCTGTTCTTTTTTTGCAGGGCTCAGCTCAGTACCTGGCACTGGCTAGGCACCAAGTGGGCACCCTATAAATGTGTGTCCTGTGCATGGAGATGCAGAAAGACATTCCTTGCACCAGAGGGACACACACACACGGACACACACATGATAGAAGCACTCAGATCTCAGCATCCTGTACAGTGTCCCTCCTGGGAGCCCAGGGCATCCTCCGCCCCTGGCTTCTCTGGAGGGCAGCCTGCAGCTCTCTGAGGCTCTCCGCTGTCATCCCAGCAGCCCCACGTTGCTGGGAGTGCAGCTTGAAGCCTGGCTCAGCCCTATACCACGTATCAAGGGCAGTAGGACCTGCCGTGTTCTAGGAGCTGGGGGAAGTACCAGTCTGTATGTGTGTGTGATGGTTAACCTGGGGGGACCAGGGGCTCATTGGAGCTCTGGCTTCCAGAACTGCTGCTCTCGTAAAGCTCCACCTCATCACTCCCTAGGTCCTCCAGTTTCTTCCAATCTTCCTACCTCCTCAAGTAGCCCCCTGCACCCTAGTCCTGCCTGGAAGCTCTTGTGGGGTCTGGCTTGGTCTTTTTACTGGAAAGAGCTGAGTTCTTCTGCGGACCTGGGTCTGTGGACTCCTGGCTTGCCTCCTGGTCTGCCTCCTTCCCCCTTTGCCCAGGTCCTACCCCACCCCCATCCCCAGCCTTTGAGTTGTGCTCTGCTGGGGAGTATGTCTCTCAGGATGTTCTGGGAGGTCATACTGCTCGTACTGTGCCAACCTCCAGGGGAGGGGGTGTGGCATCGAGTGGCATGAGGATGCTACTTAGAGCATCTTGTGTTGGGGACAGTGCATTTGACCAGGTGTGCCCTCAGTGTGGTGTGCTCTGTAACATCAGGGCTGTTCTTGTGTTACCATTTTGTGTGGAATGTCTTAGTTTGAGAGGTAGGTGGTCAGGGGCGTGTGTTTTGGGTCACTGCGCATTGTGCTCAGGGCATTAACACTTTGTGTGGCTGCCCAAGGTCCCTGGGCCTTGAAAAGATAAGTGGGTGGAAGCACCTCTCTTCTGGGTGCTCCCAGAGCCCTCCATCCCCATCCCGTGGTTTCACTAGATCCCACTGTGCCTGAGGTCTCTTGAAGCAGCGGAAGCTCAGAAAACCCGGCAGAGGGGCGGAGAAGCCTGTTCTGGGGTCCTTTTGAGTTCGGAGCTCTTTTTCCCTAGGCCGCCACACCCACACTCCTTTGCCATAGGGATGGGGGACCGGTGGGCGTTCCCAAGCCCCTTGGCTGCTCCTTTCCCTAGCCCAGGTCCGCACTCCCAACAAAGGCGGTCGACCACGTGCCCCTTCCTGGACGCGGGCCTGAAGTCGGGACGCACGCAGCCCCCGGCTCCCGCTGCAGCCAGGGCTGGATCCCGACGAGGTGCTGTGACCTAGGTGGGTGCGGAGCAGCCCCCAGAAGCGCAGCCGCCCCGGGCTGTGCCTCGCCCACTCCCAGTCGCAGCTGCTGCACCGCCCTCGAAGCGGCGCTAGGGGGAGCTCTGGCAACTGGCTTGGTGGATTGCATCAAATTCGTGCATCAAACAGCTATTCCTCGGACTTGCGGGGGGAAATATGGGGAGGAGGGCGACACACCGTTTTCCCGTCCTCAGCAGCTCCAGACTCTTCCCGTGGGAGGCCGAGAAAATAGCCCTTGGGGTGAAGGTGCCTTTCCTTCCCGTAACTCACGCCTCCATAGCTTCCCTCTCCCTCCACCCTCATCGCGGCCCTTCGCGGCCCCCCGCGTTCTAGAGTGTCTCCGAGAACTTCGCTTCGCGCGACACCAGCACCCAGAGCCCAGCGGGCTCCTGGAACTGGCTTGCGTCTGCCTCTCGGAGACTGGGTTGGGGGCCTCTTAGCGGCAGCCCCTCCTCTCCTGCGGGAGACATGAAGGCTAGGGTGGGGGACGTGAGACGTCCTGCGGAGTGGCTCGCGCAGCAAAGGGGAGCGCAGGGGCGAGAAAGCGAGAGAGCACTGGGGAGACAGCGAGAAACAGACACCGGGAGAGAGAGAGAGAGAGAGGGAGGGAGAGGGAGAGAGAGAGAGAGAGACTCTCAAATAGAGAGCAAGCTGCCACTTTTCTTTTTTTCTTTTCTTTTTCCCTTCAGTCTTTCTTTTCTATCCCCTCTTGAGCTGGAACCACCCCGCGCGCCCCGTGCCCGAGGCGCGGCTCCAGATGTGAATTTGGTTCCAGTGGGGAGAACGCGAGCTTCCTCGGGGCCTTGGCACATTCTCCCACTCTGAGGTCATTCCGTAGGTGGTCAGAGGGGAGAGCGCGCCTGGAGCCTTCCTGCCTCCATCCACTGGGGAGGGAACAGAGGCGGGCGGGAGGGAGGGGAGAGAGAGAGGGGAGGGGCGCGAGGAGGGAGGGAGACGCCGCCAGCACACCACCAAGTGGCACCGAGCAGTGATAACAAACTCAACTTAAAAAAAAAAAAAAAAAAAAGGAAAAGGAAAAAACTTCCCCAAGTTGCAGCCTGAGACAGGCGGACGTGCGGGTGGAGGCGCAGGGCGTGGAGTGTGGGTGGCCCAGAAGCCCACCGGCGTCCCCCGGCTGCTCTCCCCAGCCGAAAAGAGCTCAGACTTGAGGCCGATCAGGCCCTTCTCTCCTGGCTGGGCAGGAAATGTGCTGGAGGCTGGCTCAGCTTCCTGCTGGAGACCCTGGGGGCAGCCGGTTCCCGTGGGGAGAAGGCCCCTCTCAGGAGGTGGGGCTTGGGAAGCGCGCAGCATCGGCTTCATCCTCAGCAATCAGCACCACCACCCCCATCCCGCTCCCACCCCCGGCCCTGCGGATGTGGACAGATCCCGCCCTACCAGGCCCAGGAGAGCTGAGGTTTGCAGGACGGTAGGGGTCTCTGCCCCCACCCCCATCCTCCCCGCCATCTCTAGGCCGACCTGAAAACAAGGCACCACTATCCTCTATAATCGACTTTTTATTAAGATTATAAATTTAAACAAATAATCTGAACAGTTTTACCCGGTGATATACAATTCAGAATGCACAAAAATACAAGGGAATAAGAGAGAAGGGCCAGGAAAGGAAGGGTTGGCAACTTATTTTGGAGTCCACATGGTGCTGATGGCAGAGAACCAGAGGGGCTACAGACGAACCCCACCTTTTTACAACAAAAGGTTTTAAATTAAACAAAATCTACTGAGCTGAAGACACAGGACAGGGTTCTCACAGGCTCGAACAATGCTGGTTTCATGAAATGCAACCGAAGGCTGAACCAGGACAGTGCAACTTAGAAGCACACACACAAACACCACATCTGACCAGGAACTTAGTGAAAAGTCTCCAACGCAGTCGGCGGTCCCGGCCCCTCCCTCCCTCGGGGCCGCGGGGGATCCAGGTGAAGGAATCGACTTCCTTTTTTGTTTAGTGAGGACCGCAGTGCTGGGCATGATGGGAAATGTAGTCGGCCGTGCCCGCCCCCCACCCCTTCCCCAAACAGTGTCCGAGAGTGTTGGGGTGTCCGGCGCCACCTCCGAGTCTGGAAGACGGGTGGAGGAGGGGAGGAGAACTGAGCCAGAGGGGCGGGGAGAGGAGGGGTTCAAGACACCCGCCCCGGGAAGAAAAGAAAAAAAAAAGTTGAAGTGTTTTCATTTCTGCCTTCTCATTTGGAGAACTTTGGAGGCCGCCCCCAGAGAGGAAATGTGACCCAAACGTCCCTTTCGGTGATAGTTTGCCTTTGTTTTTGCTCAGGATTTCACAAGACCTATTCTTCACCCCACAGAGGGACTCGGGAGAACGGAGCGCCGGGCTTCCTGGGTCTGACAACTGATTGGAATCGGCGTCCCGGGCCCCGCGCCCTCCTGCGCTGCGCCCTCGGCGCGCCCAGGCGGTCCGGGCGCCCTGCCTCGCCCCCCGCTGCCCGGCACCTCCTCCGGGCAGCGGCCCTTCCTCACGTGGCTGGCTCCTTGCTAAACACCACTGCAATCACTACAATAAAAAGAAAAAAAAAGAATAGGAGAACACAAAGCATACTTAAATAGGCGCTTTTTCTCTCTGCAAAAATAAAGTCCAAGATCTTAGATTTCTTTTTTTTTTATTTTACAATTTATAAAACATCAGCCGTCTCCCTTTGCTCGCCTCCAGCTCAGCCCCGAGTGGCTGGGCGCCCGTTCGTTTCCTCCTCTCGCCCACTTGGTTGAGTCTTTGTCTGGCCCCAGCCCCGCGGGGCCCAGGGTCCCCGTGCCCTCGGGGGTCCCTAGAAGGCGACAATGGCTCGAGTCCAGGCGCCGAGGCTGGCGAGCGCCTGCTTGGCGCACAGCTGCCCGTTGAGCGGCGGCGGCTGCTCGGAGGAGTCCGGCTGTCGGCTCACCAGCCCCGTGAAGCCCGAGCCAAAGATGGAGATCAAGTTTGAGATGTTGGACGCGTCCGGGGACGAGTCCGGGCAGAAGTCCTCGAAGCGGGCGCGCTTGCAGGGGGTGAACGGGGCGCCCCCGGGGGGCTCGGCCCCCAGGTCGCCCGCGTCCTCTTCGTCGTCGTCGTCCTCCTCCTGGCCAGGGTAATACTTGCGCTTGCAGCCGGCGGCGGATGCCAGGCCGGGTCCCGGGGCGCCCTGGCCACAGCAGGGGCAGTGGGCGGAGGCGCAGCAGTCCTGGTGCAAGTAGCCGTTTTCCACCGTGGTCACCACGTGAGTGTCCAGGTCCAGCACGGTGGTCTGGCTGCTGCAGTGCACACCGAAGTCCGAGGGGGCCGGGTATGCGCCCCGGTAGAAGCCGGGGGAGGAGGCGGGGGCTGGGGAGGCGGGCGGGGAGGGGGCGGCAGCGGCCTGAGGGGCGGCCCCTGGGGGCGCAGAGGGCGCGGAGCAGGCGGCAGAGGTGCGAGGGTCCCGCGGGCAGAGAGCAGAGGGCGCGGGCGGCGGCAGCGGCGCAGGACCCGGCTGCAGCGGCTCCAAGGGCTGCCCGCGGTGGGGCGCGCCGTGCAGCGGCTGGAGCGCGGCGCAACCGGGCAGCTCCGAGAGCGCCCCCGCGCCGCCCGCGGGCGCCCCGGCCGCCGCCGCCGCGCAGCCCCTGGGCGCCGGGTGCTGGTGCTGGTGCAGCTGCTGCTGGAGGTGCAGCTGGTGGAGCTGGTGGAGCTGGTGCAGCTGGTGCCGGGCGACCGGCTCGCGCGCCTCCGCGTCCCCGCCACCGCCAAGTTGGAGCGGGCCGAAGTCGGCCGCGCTGGCCGGCATGCCGGGTGCCGCGTACGCGAGGTGCTGGTGTTGGTGGTGAGGCGGCTGCTGCTGTTGCTGCTGCTGCTGCTGCTGGCGCCGGTAGAGCTCGGCGTAGCGCTCGCTCAGGTAGAGCTGGCGCGCGTTGCGGAGCACGTAGGACACCAGGAGGTTCTTGTGCAGCTTGATGCCGCCGCGCTGGGTCCGGGAGCTGTGGATCTTGCGCAGGGAGATGCTGATCAGGCTCTGGGCGTCCAGGGCGCACTCCATGCTCCCACGGAGACGGCGGCGGCGGAGCAGCCGCGGCCGCTGCTGCTGCTAATGCTGCTGCTGTTTCGGCCTCCAGCCGGTCTCCGGGACACGCCGGGCAGGGAAAACGGAGCCCGGGTCAGCGGGTCGGCTGCGCTCCGAGAGGAGCCGCCACCATGCGCTGTGCGCCACCCGCAGGCTCGTACTCCCCAGACGGCGCCAAAGCAATGAGCCTCGGCCGGCCCCGGCCCCAGCTATTTAGCCGGGCGTCTGGGCCCCGCCCCACACCTGATGAACCAATAAGAGTGCCCAGAACCTCCCGAGTGACAGACGCTGCCCGCCCCGGGGCCACTCGGCTAGCCAATCAGACCAAGGCGGTTCCTTTGTGCTATTCAAATACCGAACGGACCCAGGGCCTCCAACGCCGCCGCTGCCTCGAATGTTCTCCTGGGGCCTCCACGCTGCGCGGGACTCGGAGCCACTGGGGCCGCTGTCTGTAACATGGGTCGTCTCATAGCCGCCACGTTGGAGCCCGTGGCCACCCTCGGTCTAACTCCTGGGAGCCGGGGGTCGGCTCACCTGCGTGCTGCGGCGACGGCTCCTCCCCCTTCCGCACGGCTGGGCCTCACCTGCGGCAGGTGCGCGCGGCTCCCACCCCTGGCCACGCGGCACCTCCTTTCTCACCTGCCGCCCCTCGGTGACCTGCGGGACCCAAGGGCTTTGCAGCAGACGTGGCGCCGCCGGCTTGACTTCTGGGGATCCTAAAGGGGAAGAGAGTTCGAGGTACCCTCAGCTGCCGAGAATATTGGGCCTGAGTTTTTGGCCAACGGGCCTCACGAAATACTCGATGAAGAGCTGTCCTCCCCATTTGTCTGACGGGAAAAACCAAGACCTGGTGAATTTGGGTCTCCTCTGAGGGGGAGGCTTGGAGGCGTGCCCCTCTCAACCAACTGAGGTCCAAAGGCGTTCTAAGAGCTAACATGGAGTGTCCTAATCACCGGTTCTGTAACCTTCCTTTCCTTCCCAACTAATAATAATGACAATAGGGACTGTTATTATGTGCCTAGTATGGGGCAGGCCCCTGCCAGAAGCTAACCCTGTGACTGAGTGCAGAGCAGAGACCTACATCTCAGAGGAGTTGGGTGACTGTTGGGGAATCACACAACTCCTAAAAGGCAGAGGTCGAATTTGTGCCAAGTCTGTGAGCTCCAGATGGAAGGCGGATACCAAGGGCTGAGGAACTGGACAATTTGACTTTTGTCAACATTGTTTTCCTTCTTGTCCTGAACCGTTCGTGGGCCACCTCCTTCCAGCTGGGGACTCAGATGGTGGGGATGATCTCCAAGGGAAGACAGGGAAGGCTGAAAGGGGGTGACTGCTGCTCTGAGAGGGGGGTGCAAGGTGCCCCGGTGGGGAGGCCTCTTTGAAGTGCCTGAGGGAGAGGGGTCATTGTGTTGGCCCCTGATGGAGGAACAGGCCTCACAGAGACTATGGGCTAAGTGGACATTTCAGGGTCTAGGATGGGAGGAGGTCCCAGGAGCAGACTTCCTGCTGTTTCACCCTCTCTTTGGAATTTCTTCTGAGTCTCCTCTTTTGTTGAGCCTGTTTGTCCTCAGCACCTACTTCATCCCTTGGCAGGAGTGAGGAGGCCCAGCTAGACCATATGCACATTCTGGGTCTCCTGTAGTCTTCAGAACTCTCCAGCTTTGATTCCTCAAACAGTTTTTCAGCATCTCCTCAGTGCCAGACATCAAGGGTGAAGACAGAGTTAGGGAGCATTTACCCTATTTTTTAGATGAAGATACTTGAGGCACTGACAGTGGAAGGGACTTGCCTGAGGTCCCACAGCTCCAGATCCAGCGCTCTGTCCTTTCTATGCCGTTTGTGAATGATCTCAAGCTTGTCTGAACCCCTGTGACCGGAAGCACCTCCCTCTGTCCCCCACGCAGCGAAGCCAGGATTGACATTTTAGGGAGACCATGAGAAAGGGCATCTTACTTCCATTCTATTGGTGATCTGGTGATAGGGACACACAAGAGTGGAGCTTGTTTGTGTGACAACACCTGTAAAAAGAAAAAATACCCTGCTGCTTACTTCCCTAGGACCCTTCTTAAAGACCCACAAAGACTCATTTGCTTGTTTTTGAAATTCACCTTTGAGATATCACTAGCATGTGGAGGGAAGCGGGAGGTCCTACCAGGCTCTACAGTCAAGTCTGGGATCCATGGTTTCTGACATATTGCAAGAGTCCAGAAATGTATCATTCATGTTGATTTTGGACCTTCATTCTGTGCTTGCCCAAAATTTACTGGGGGAAACTAAGACTTCAAGTTTAGGTGTCGTGATCAAGGTCACTCAGCCAAGAGAAGGTGAAGGCAGGATTTGAACCCAGATCTGTTTCCAGGACTGGAATTTAGTTTAGATTCTTCGAAATCAGCTGCTTGCTTCTGCCATGGGGGGATCTGAGCCCAGTTCTTAGGGCTCAGCTCAGGGCAAACATGACTTTGATTTGATCAACACCTCAGCACTTCCTTGTCAGCTGCTCTGAGACGATGGCCTGCAAGCGTCCACAAAGGAACAAATCTCTCTCCCAGCTCAGCTCAGCACTGACAGCCATTTCAGAGCTGCACCCCATACCTCTGGGGGCCCAGATGGGGCAGCAGGGTAGGGACAGAAGTAGCCACAATCTGGGGGTAGAGGAGCCGGGCCCTCACTTGGGCAACACCTCTTGGCACTTCCCAGCCCCCCACTCAGCTTCTGCCGCAAGGTGAGTTTGAGCTCTGCTAAGGCTCTCATTCCCTGGGGCCAGCTGAGATGTGGCCAGCCCCACCTGCATGGCCTTCTTCTCTGGGCCCTCCTGTATGGGGCCCACGCTTGCTTGGTCTCCCTCCTTCTCAAGAACTGAGGGGTGGGCTGGTGGGGAGGCCTGAGCAGTTGTCCAGCATAATGAAAACTCTTGATCCTTTTTGGGGTGGCCTGGCCGGGAAGGGGTGGGGGCGTTGCTGCAGCTGTTGTAAGAAAACACTTGCTGAAGGAGGCAAGGAACAGCTGAGCTATTTGGTGCCCCTGGGAGCAGTGAAGATTGGGGGACACACAGTAGGAATTCACAAATGTTTATAGAATGAATGAGTCGCACACAAGTCTTCCGTTTGGATGTTCATGGCTCAGAGCAGGTCATTACAGACTGTTCAGGGCATCGAGTGTGTACGTGTGTATGTGTATATACATCCATGTGCAAACATGTGCAGTGGGGCAGGTCCAAGTGAGACAAGGCTTCTTGGGATGAAGGGCTGGCCCTATTGGTCTGGGCACCTGAGAAAGGTTGGGGCTCTCACCTTTCCCCCTGGAGCTGGGAGATTACATCTGGCCCTGAGTCACCGGTCCCTGGAGGAAGTTAATTAATACCTAAATATTTACCGAGTGTCTGCTGGGACAGTGTGGAGCGGGGCACAGAACCTACTGGGACCTGCCTGGGCTCCTGTCAAACCCCAGGTGGTGTCAGCTCCAAGCTGGAGCCATGAACATGTCAAAAATGCCACCCGTGTCTGTGGGCACCTTTTGGCCACCCAGCTCAGAGGTGGGAGATGCGCTAGGAAGGTTCCTGTTCAGCAGTGGGACTTGCCTGGTGGGCTGCCCAGGATTGGTTTGGGGAAGAGGATGCAGAGGCAAAAGGCTTAATTGACGGTATTGTGTTACGGGAAAGGGGAAGGGGGAGAAAGTTCTGGAATTTACGTATTCATTCCTTTGTTCTTTCGCCCAAGAGATAGTTCCAGAACCTTGCTCTGGAATCCCTACAAACGAGTCAGGGAACAAGACATGATCCTGCCCTCAGGAGGCCGCAATTCAGATGGAAGCAGACAAGGTAAACAGACTGGATGATGCAGCGATAAGTCTGTGATAGGAAGAAGGACAGGGCTGGAGGAGGGCTGGGTGGGGGGACCACAAAGCTGGCCCGGTAAAGGCTTCCTGCAGGAAACTGAGACTGGGAGGCCAAAGGGGAGCGCCCTTTCAGCAGAGAGAAGAGCTTGAGGCCCAGTACAGGGTCTGGTACTCAGTAGGCACTCAATAAATAGTTGTGAAATAAATCAGTCAATAAAGTATGCAGAAGACACTATTAGCATTGGAAGGGCCCTAGGGACCGGGCTGTCTCCATCCCTAATTTCCAGATGGGTACACTGAGGTCCAGAGAGGAGGAGGGATTCGCTGAGGGTGTCGACCCGGAGCTGGGGCTGGAACCCAGGCATCTCGCTTCCTAGTCCAGCCTCTGGCTGCCCCAGCTCGTTGTCTCTGTGGAGTGGGGGTTGCTCCCTGGTGACTGAGATTGGGGACTGTGGGCAGTGGCAGAGAAGGTGTGTGGCACGGCTGACCTCGGGGATCACTGTCGAGTCCTCTCTGGGGCTGCAGAGCCAGTGGTGCTAGAATGCAGGAGTCCCATGCTGCCCCCCAAGAAGGCTGTTCTGTGGCTGATAGGCACTGGGGAACTTGGCTGGGGTCCCAGAGCTGGGGGAATCCCCCCTCCTCTGAAGAACCAGCATCTTGTCACTGTCCTGGGCACAGGTTAATGACTGGTCTGTGTTTGCCCAGCATGGTCCTGGGCAACAGGCTCGGTGCCCAGGAAGACATCATGGCTCCTGGCTTCAAGGTCCTTAAGCATAATGTGGAAGACTGACAGCGGCTTGGCTCTTTGGAGTTCTTGCTCTGTGCCAGGCACTGGGCCAAGTGCTTCCCACGGTGGGCTCATTGAAGCCCCACACCAACCTTTGAGGCAGGTTCAGTTATAATCTCCATTTTACGGATGAAGCAATGGAGGCAAAGAGAGCTTGGGTGACTTGCCTGGGGTCACACGGCAAGGAAGAAGTGACTCCGACCATCCTCAGCAGGGGGAGACTGGAGACTCCTGCTGCTACTTTTGTATTCATTGGCCTTTTGAACAAATTCTGTACCTGTCGATGGAATGTACATAGAGGGCAGATGTGTTTTCTCACCTGGAGGGCTCTGCCCAAGCACATGGCACAGGCTGTGTCCCCATTTTTTCGTTCATTCACTCATTCGTTCGTTTATTCATTCACTAACTCAGTAACCACGGGCTAAATACTGGCCAATGAACAGGTGCTGTGCTAAGAACACCAGGCAGCTCTCACTGCCCAGAGCGGGGCTGAGGATCCTTGTAATCTCCTAGGCCAACTCTGATTGATTGGTAGTGTCTATCTGGAACCCTAGGTTGGAAGGGATTTGGCGTGTGCATCAGTTGATTAGTGATGTCTGCCAAGGGCTCAGCTGGGAGTCTTTATCGCAAACCTGCTGGGTAGCTGCCCCTGGGATGAGGATGGAGTATCTGTTCAGCGCTTCGGACATCTGGGCCAGTCCAGCAGGCAGAGAGGGGCCTGGGGGCCAGGAGAAATGGGTCCTACCCCTAGACTGGCCTGTTACCCTTAAGTAATGGCATCACCTCTCTTGGGCCTCAATTTCCTCATTTGCCATCTTCTTCCAGGAGGGACTGTGAGCATTAAATGACAGGGAAGTGCTTTGAAGAGTTGAGGGGATTAGTATTGCAATGGAACTGGAACCGCCCCCCACCCCCTTCTCCTTTCTCAAAGTCCTTCCAGAGGCTGAGCATGCTGGGCAGGCCAGAGTTAATCCTGGGCCATCCCTGTGTGTGTGTGTGTGTGTGTGTGTGTGTGTGGGTGGGTGGGTGGGGGGCGGCTCAGCGATTCCTGGCTCAGAGTTGTTTTTATAACTCACTTAGTGCAGACCTTTGTCCCCTTAGCGGCCTCAGCTGGGAGTTTCTAAGGAGTGACAAGCTCCTTGGGTCTTAGGAACTGAATCTTGGGTTTTTCCTTTTTACATTTGAGTGGTGGAGCTGGTGTCTGTGGCGCTTGCCTGCTCCACTTCCCCACTCAGTGAATAAAACTAGACTGTTGTGCCAGGTACAGAACTATGTTTAACATGGATGTTTTCCCGTTAATCCTCAAAACAAGCTAACGAGGCGGGGAGCACAAGAATCCCCACCTTACAGTTGAGGAAACTGAGGCCCAGAGAACTGGAGTTCTGGGGCCGCACATCTTCTGGCTGATGCTGGTCAGCGGCTACTGGCCTCTGATTTGAGCTAGAGAAACACAGTCTCATCCCTTCTTGACCAACTGAGCCTCGAATGTGCTCTTTTGTTCATTCATCCATTTGCTCATTTATTCACGTCATCCTTTGTTCCTTCACAAACATTCAGTGCCGACTGTGCGCTGGGCTCTGCATCAGCTCCTGGGACTGTGGCTGTCCCCAGTCTCACGGACCTTACTTCCATTCCAGACCAGACGGGAAACAAACAAGAAATAAGTAAGCAGATAAATAAACAAACAGTGCAACGAGGGCGATAAAGGAAGTAAACAGGGCTTTGCGATGGGTGCTTCTGGTGGGGGGAGCGACCTGCCTCGCAGACTCACTGGGCAGGGGGTCCCAAGCTCCCAACCCTCCCTGAGCCCTCCTCCGGCCCTTCCCCAGGCCAGGGTCCCTGCTTCTCTGGTCAGAACTCTCCAGCAATCTGTTCTGAGCTCAGGCTGCATTCCTGTCCCTGCTGCTCCCTACAACTGGTGAATTTTTAATGCTGCTTACATGGAACAAAGCAGAGTTTTTGTTTTTGTTTTTGTTTTGAGAGCATTTCTCAAAAAAAAAAATCTTTTCCCAAGTGTGTGTGTGTGTGTGTGTGTGTGTGTGTGTGTGTTTAGAGAGTGAAAAAGAGACAGCCCAGTTAGTCCCGATCATCTGTCCTCAATTCCTCCCCTGAGCTCCTTCTTATTTTTAAATTTTTTAAACCATGGGGCTAAATGGGATCTCTGTTCTGGACTTTGTGCTGGTGAAAGGGCTCCCGGGAGAGCCCTTGACATCCACATCCTGAGGGAACCCACCCAGCCCCTTGGGGACCCAGGCCCTACCATTATCTTTGTCGTACACATGAGGAAACTGAGACGCAGAAACAAGAAGTGTCTGTGTGGGGTCCCCCCGCTGATGAGTGGTGGAATGGGAGGCAGGAGTGACATGGCTCCACACTGCCTGCCCCACCACACACACACAAGCACACACAGAGGACCAAGTGAGTTCCCTAAAGTTGCAGCTCTGGCCTCAGGAGGGGTGGAAATGAGGGAAGGAGCCTAGGTTGTGACCTCAGAGGGGCTGGTATTAATCTGGTTGAGAGGGAGGAAGTGGGGAGAGACATTACAGGTTTGCGAGCGAAGCCTAATGGTTTGTGCTGGCGGGGAAGGAAGGTCAGAGCCTTTCCCCAGAACTGACCCTGGGATGTAACAAAATGGGTCTCTGCCTTGTGCCTTTGGTGGTGGCTCCCAATGCCCTCTTCTTAGCCTATTTATTGAGCACTTTCTGTGGACTAACCACCAAGTTTTTGACATGAATCATCTGGTTAAATCCTCATAACAGAATCGTGCATGGGAACTTACATTATCATGCCCATTTTACAGATGAGGAAGCTGAGGCTCAGAGAGTGAACTGACTGGATGGGTTTGCCTCCAGAACTGGCTCTTTTAACCCTGAAAGCTGCAGAAGCAGATGGCAGGCAGAAAAAGGTGGCCTCCAAGACTCAGTGCTGAGGCTAGTGAACGTCCTTGTGAACCTGTGAACCTTTGACACTGCCTGGTTCACGTTTTCAGCCTGATTTCGCTGGGTTTTAGTGCTCAGGGTTGGGAGGGTGGCTTGCCCCATCACTGTTCCTCTCAGGGCAGGGATGGCCCCAGCCTGGAGCCTCATCTCTACTTTGTGCTGCTTCCTCATGGCAAGGTGTTTCTTCAGTGCCTGGTTTTCCTCCTTGGCAGTGAGGACATCTTTAGCCCCATTCATTTCTTATTCATTAGAAAATGGGAATGATTTTTATAAAGGGTTGTGTGAGTTGGGCTATGCTCTGCTGCAGTAACAAGTAATTCCTGAAAATCTTAGGGACTTGACCCAATAAAAATTTCTTTCTCACACTGCAGTTCAATGGATCAGACAGCTTTCCTCCAGGCTCCAGGTCCATCCCATTGTCAATTCCACCATCCCAGGTTTTTTTTTTTTGTTTTTTGTTTTTTTTTTGCTTTCAGCTTTGCACACAGGGGAGGTGGGAGTGAGGATGTGGATGCTGCTGCTGGATATTTTATGATGAAGTCTGAACTGGCGATCTTCCTTTCCATTGGGCAGCATGGAGTCACATGGCACCACCTAGCTGCAAGGGAGGCTGGGAAATGTAGTCCTCAGTTGCACACAGGAGGCAAATGGCTCGGTTCAGCAAATATACGGCTTTGTCACTGCCATGAAGGCCATGAAGAAAGCAAAAGGGACTTCTTGACCAATTCGTGGATCTTAGCTGGGGGCAGGGTGGTGAGGGCTTCATATCATTTGGCTACCAAGAAAAGTTTATTTTTTTAACATGTCTGTCTGCCTCCCCCTCCTTGACTGTAAACTCCCTGTAGGCAGAGACATAAGTCTTGGTGCTTGGTACCTCATTTAGTCCCTAGCACATGATAGATGCTCAATTTCTGTCTGTTCAATGAACAAACATTGTCTGTGTGAAAGGATCTTGATGAATAACTGTTTTAGCTTTGCATATATCAGATGTGGACAAAAATATTTTTTAACATCAGTTTAGTATGGAAGTCTCTCTTGAAAGGAAAAAAAAGAGTTTTAACCAGTCTTGCCCTTTCCTAGTGGTGAACACAGTTTTTTAAAATCAATAAGTGTCATTCCTTGCTGATTTATTCATTGATTCTTTGATAAATGGAGAGATTGATTGATATTTGTTGAATATCTACTATGTGCTAAACCCTTTCAGGACATTAGAAAATATGAAAGGACAGCCTGGTCTCCAGTGGCATGCAATATACTCTGGGAGACAAGGCTATCCCAAGTAATGAAATCAGGCACCATTTAATCCTTTGGAACCACAGCTTGATTTCTTACCTGTAGTACCGTACACTGAATTTAATCTATCCTTAAGGTACCCATCCCCATATCTAACTCTGAAATTAGGATGCATTTTTCCATCGATAACCTATTAGATTTGACAAAGTCTGGATAATTCATTCATTGGACTATTCACGTTTATAAGGCAGATCATACAACATACGCCATCACTCCACATTTACTGACTAGTTCTGTCCCCATGTTGATAAAGGCAGCCTCTTTGGTATTTTCAGAGTCACGGAGAAGGGATGGGAACCGTTATTTATTGAGAACTGAGTGTGCACCAGACCCTGCGCTCACTGGGTCACAGCCCAGGGCTTTTATACACCCCATCAGGCAGACTGTTGTATCATCCCCAATTTCCAGATGGAGAGACCAAAGCTTTTCTAGAACCCCTCATTAAAAAGGCTGGAGTTCCAGCCTGGCGCTGTCTTACCCCATGTTCTGAATCATCCCTCCGCCACGCCGTGCGGACGCCCACCTGAGATGCAGTCATCAGCCCCGTTTCCCAGATGAGGGAACGGAGGTGTATGGAGTTTACCTGATTTGCTTAAATTTACAGAGTTGGAAAGAGGCAGAGCTGGGGTTTGAACTCAAGTCTTTTCTTCTCCAGAACCCAAATACTTCACCACTCCACTCTCCTGCCTTTAACTTCTTCACGGTTTTGAAAATGAGGCTGGGCTGACTGGGGAATCCTCCTGAGACCAGACCTTGAAGTGAAGACCTTGAAGTCTCTCCATCTCCAGGGTCTGGATGAGGCTGCCCACCAGGCTAACCTTGGGCCAGAGGGACTCAAGGTAATGACAAAGCTGAAAAGGCAGCTGGTAAGTTAGTGATGCCAGCTAGCCTTGTTTACAGCTCCAGAGGGGCCTGGATAAGGGGAGGTGATCCCTGCAGTGAACACTTTAGTGAGACTTCAGCAAGTTTGGAAATTTGATGGTTAACAAGAATGTGTCTAACACTCACAGTGGGCTTTGCGGTGAATTTCCCAGCGTAGGTTCTAACTCTTCTCCAAAGAACAGACCTAGAGTTTGGGTGGCACTGGCTCCACCCCCAGCTCCAGGCCTGGCAACCCCATCCCCCTGCTGGGCAGCCGTGAGACATAAGCTGAGTCCAAAACCAGCAACTGCAGGGTTCAAGTATAGTACGGTTAGAGCAAAGTTCAGGACTTTTGTTCCTATGAGGTAGGAATTTCCATCAACTGCATTTACGAAGAAAACTGAGGCTAAGACAGTAGGAGAGATTGGACGAGTGTTGAGCAACTCTTCACTCTCCTTCTCCTTGAGGCAGAATAGATTTTCCTGACCCACTGACTTTGGTCTTGGCCACATGACTTACTTTGGTCAATGGACAGTGGGCAAAAGAGACAGGATGCCTCTTAAGAGGAGATATTTCATACTTCTGCCCTATGTCTTGCATATTTGTGATCTGTCACAACAAAACCTGTTTGGATTCAGATCCCAAAAGAATGTGGAGATACACGGGGGACACCTGAGCCCAGCTCACAGTCTGGAGCCAAGTTCAACTGACCGACAGCCCCAAACAGAACTACCTAGTTAAGTCCAGTCTAGACCAACCAATTGCAGTCAACCTACAGACCAATGGGAATAAATGTTTGTGTAGGAAGATTTTGGGAGTTTGAGGCTTTTTGTTAAACAGCATCATTATAAAAGCTGACTGTTACAGGAATGTTAAGTGACTTGATTCAGGTCACACAGCTAATGGGTAGAAGAGTCAGGGTCTAGAATTCTGGCCTCCTTGTACTCCCTCTCCACTGCTTATTGGAGACTTCAGGTAAAGGCAGCCAGTCATGAGAATGGAGCTGGGATTGAGGGTTCTCTGTAGGCATTAAAGACTTTCTCTAGCTTGCTTTCTTTTTCTGTCTAATGGAAAAGGTAAACCCAGTGCATACTGATGCATCTCTGCTACTCCTGAAAGTTCATCACCATACACCTCAAGTTTTGAGATGAAGAGTTTGTGGAAAGAAAACTGTGAATTAGTAATCTTTCTCTTGTATGAGCTTTAAGAAAACTTGGCAAGACAACCAGACAGAGGACTGTTTGATGGGTAAGCCAACTTTCTGTTAAAAGAAGCTCTTTCTTAGGGACTTAATATATTTTTGGTATGTTTATGGATATGAATTTTCCTTTGAGTACTGCTTGGCTGCATCCTATAAGTTTTAGTACTCAATCCTCTCATTTTATTTACCTTCCAAATAGGATGAAACATCTAAGTTGTATGTAACTTTCTTTTATATTCCCTTTTTATCTCGAGTTACGTGGAAAAGAGTTTTCAATTTTCCACCAACTTAGGTTTTTAAAAAAAAATAGCTCTCTAGCTATTAAAAATTTTATTTCATTGTGTTGAAAATGTATTTTTCTTTGGAATTTGTTGTAATTGTCTTTGTGCCTGAATACTTGATTATTATTTAAATGTTCTGTGGGATTATTGTTTTCAAGAGTGCAAGTTTTTGACAGCTCCAAATACCTGCAAATACTTGCACAAACCAGGTAAAAGTAATCAAACACCCCACCCACCCCAACCCCTACTCCTTGGTATCATATAGAAATAACTGAAAATTGGGACACATTTGTTTTAAAACTCCTCAAAGTCCAGCCCACCCAGGTGTCTGTTCTGTTGGTGACTTTGGGCTCCATCTTTTCCTCTGAAGAGATGGGTTTTGTTGATTGGTCCTGCAGCATTTGTTACAACAAACATGAACGAATCCTGCAAACAGGGAGTGCACGTGGAAGAAGCAGTTAATTAATATTTGACTCCTGCTGGGCATGTCTAGGGGTGGGTGGAGGAGGCTGGTTTTTGGTTTTCTGGTTTATTCACTTTTCTGCTTTTCCCTCTACTAATTACTGCATTAGGCTCTCCTGTTTGTTGATAAAATTTGCATTTTAAAAATGATCTGGGAGATATCAAACGACTATTTGGTCACAATGAATTTTTCACAAATAAAAGAAGCCTCCAATTTCTTGCACAACTTTCCAGCCATTTCCTAGGCTATGGTAGCAGTCAGGGCCATTGCCTTATTGCTGCAGTCAGTCACTAGTTGAATGTGTGGAGCAACAGTCACTGTCATTTACTTGCAGGACTCTTCCCCTTGCTAAACGCTCCCCTGCACCGTCTCACCACCTTCACAGCTATGCTGTGGGGTTGGGACGTATACTCCCCCATTTTCCAAATAAGGAAACAGACTTGTGCAGGTTAAGTTAGTGGTTCTCAAACTTGGCTGTGCCTCAGAATCACCCAAGGGCTTGTTAATTATGTAGAATCTTGGGTGAGAGAGTAAGATCACACTGACTCCAATGTGAGTCTGACCACCCCAGACACCCCTCTGATCTCCCCTGCCAGCCATCACTTCCCACCTCCCAGGGGCAGGTGGGGATTCTTGGGTTGGGGGTGAAGGATGCCATGGGTTTCAAAGGTGAAACAGGCGGGAAAAGGTAAGAGCTGGTCAGGGAGGAAGCCACCTTGTATGCCAGGCTGGGACCAGCTGAAAATTCCTGCCCTCATTCCCTGCTCATCCTGAGATGTTCTGGGACCCAGCTGGACCTCATCCAGCCTCTCTCCCTCCCCTGAACCCCAGCCTGTGCTAAGTCCTGAGGAAGACTCCAGAGCAGCCCAGTGTCCAATGGGGAAGACAGTCATGGGCGGATTGCCTTCGCTGTCACCTTCCCCCACACTCAGAGAAGTGCCCAGCCCTCCTGTGGTTCTTCAGGCCTAGAATACAATCCTTTCCCTGCTCCCCTCCCTTCAAAATGTCCCTTCCTAATGCCACTTCCTCCAGGAAGCCTTCCTTGATGTCCCCATCAGAGCCATTCACTTCTCTCTGTTCCCATGGCTCTAAGCATCTCTGTTTAGCAAACATTCCATGGCTTGGGTTCACATTGGTGTCTGTCTCTCCTTCTGTCCTTCTCCCATCCTCGATGGCCAGCTTCTCCTGGGATGAGACACCTGCTTTGGAGGCAGAAAGACCTGGGGTCTGTTCCTGGGACTGCCTGTTGAAGTTTTTCCTGGGACCTTGGGAAAAATGACATCACCTCTTGTAGGTTCCCTCCCTTCCCCACCATAACTGGGGATTACAGTTATGTCTGGCCTCATCCCTTTAGCTCGCAAGTCCTGGCCCTGCCACACACTCATACTCTGTAAAATAGGCCAAGCTACCTAACCCTTGAGCCTCAGCTTCCTCATTTGTTAAATAGGGATACTCTGAGCACACAGTTTGCAAGGTGGTGTGAAGATTCAGAGAGGAGGTACACGGGGGGACAAGCTGGGTCAAGGCCAGTCCTTCCCAGATAATTTTCTACCCAGCAGCTTCTTCCTTTATTCTCCTCTCTGTGGAATTTGGTTTAAAGGTAAGAGGAGCCCACTTCCTCCCTCACCAGAAAGAAATATGAGGATCATGGAGGCCCCTTCCCATGCATTTGGCTGCTCCCCCTGCAGACCCACCAAAGTCCCACCACAAATTTTTCAGATAGGAAATCTGAGGCCCAGAGAGGGGAAGGAACCTGCTCAGGGACACACAGCCCTGGTAGGACTGGCCGGGATGCAGGTCTCCTAACTGATGGACGAGTCCACATTCTTCCCTTTTGGGTTGAGTTTGCAGTTCATGTCCTGCAGTCTCAGGGCTGATCTGCCCCCTCCGTCCATTCACTCCATCATTCACTCATGTTTATTAAGCAGCTGCTCTGTGCTGGCCCTTCTGCTGAGCACTGTGAGGGTCTTCGAGGTGGCCTGATGATGAGGCAGGATTTGTCATTAGCTGCAAGTGACACAAACCTGACCAAGATGGCTTAAACACAGAACCCCGACAATCCTGTGGGAGGCAGTCAGAGCTGGGCAGCCTCTTCAGATGTCCTCCTGGCTTACTGCTCCTAGCATGAGGCTCTTGTCCTTATGGCACAAAATGGCTGCTTCACCTCCAGGTATCATGACAGCATTCCAGGCAGGAAAGTCAGGGTGAAGACTGGGGAAAAGTGAAGGGCAAAGGACAAAAGGCCCCTGCCAGGTGAATTCCTCTTTTTATCAGAAAAACAACTGATTTCCTGGGTGTTCCCAGCAGGAGACTCCCAACTCCATTTCATTGGCCAGAATTGGGTCAAGCAGCCCAGCTAGCTGCCATGGAGTCTAAGAGGTGAATATTTTATCTGAGCATATTTGTTCACTTGAACAAAACCAAAGTTAGGAGGGAAGATGGGGGTGAAACGAACACCCAGTTGGCCAACAGTGTTCTTACCCGCCCAACAGGGTCTCAGTCCTCAAGGAGCCCAGGTTTGGGGGCCATAGACATTTGGACCTTTTCAGTGTAGTATGAAGTAGCAAGCAGCTGGTATGTGCTCAGGAGAGACCCTCAGCTCTCTTTTACTGTCCTCCGAGGCAGTGTCCTCTGCCCAGGCGCATAGGAGGGGCTCAGTTGATTATTTGTGGGGACAAAGGGGAGGAGTTTCTAGAAAGCAGTATTTCCAGGGTTTTTCCGTGAGCCAGTCTAGCTTTAGCAGCGGTTTAGGTGGTGTTCTCTGGCTTTTAGTTTGGGCCTTCACTGAATGTCTCCTCTGCAGATGAGATGGTGTGGGGTGTCGAGGGGGGGTGGGCTTCAGTGATGCACAGGGCTTCATTCCCTACATGGAAACCCGTGCCCTCTCACTGCTACGCCTTGAACCAGAGAGATAGGAGGCCGCCTCCTTTGCTGAGAACAGTGCCAGCCCCCAAGTGCCAGGTGCTTCTCATGAACCATCCACAGATGGCTCACAGCCACCCCCGGGGGGAGGCAGTGCCGATATGACCCCACTCTACAGAGGGGGAGTCTCAGCCACTTCCCAAGGTCCCCGAGCTTGTAAGTGCTGATCTGAAATTTGAACCCAGGTTGTCAGTCCCAAAGCAGCCACTCTCTGTACTGATGGTCAACATCACCTCTCCTAGGTTGGGAGGCACCGGTCAGGTCATTCGCTCATGGGGCTGCGGCTGGGAGCCGGGGTGGGAGGTGGGGAGCTTCCCAGGGGTGGGAAGGCAGATGTGGGTCAGGAAGGAAAGGCAGGAAGAGGTTCCAGGGTGTCGGGGGCGATGCTCCAGCAGCGAATCCCCCGTGGAGGGCTTGGGCCCTCGGAGCCCGGTGGCACCCACCCTGGGCCTGGCACCCCTCGGTTCTCCTAGTTCTCGGAGCTGACACTGGGCCCAGCGCTCGGCTGGTGCTTGCCAGAGGCAGCGTTTCTCTCCTTCCTTCTTCCTTTTTTCTGAGACACAGTGATCTTGGCTGTGGCGCTGCATTCGCTCTATGGGAAAAACTTGTTTTTGTCGGTAAACTCTGGCGCTATGACTCAGAAGACACCCAGGGAGCAGCCTCCTGGTGTCAAGGGGCTGCTCAGCTAATGAGCTAATGTTTATAAAGTGCTTTGAAGACGAAATATTCTACGAAGGCCGAGGGTTTGTGCTGTTACTGGGGGAGAGGGTGAGGAAGGTGGACGGGGTGGAGGGAAGGGGCAAAATCTTGCTGAGAAACAGCCCAGAGCCCCTTGGGCTGTGCAGGCAGGCTGCCTTTGCTCAGCGTTGCTGATGCAGGCGCCTGTCTGGGCAGAAGCCCCAGCTGCCCCTTTGTTCAGAGCAGGGCAGATCTGAACCAGGCACGCTGCTTGGATTCACTTTTTCTTGTAGCAGGGGGAGGGGGAGATGGGACTTGAGTGGTCCCTGCCCTCAAGACTGAGATCTTCTAGGCTGGGACAGTGAACCAAATCGTCGAAAGAGCCCCTTCCCCAGTCGCTGGCACAGAGTCAGCAAGTAGCTCCTGTCATTTATTCATTTACTCACTCATTCATTCATTCAACAAACACTTCTACCTGTGCCAGGCACTGGCCATGGAATGAGGAACAAAGAAGACAGTCTGTGCCCTCTTGGAGTTTATATCCTGGAGGCGGAGATGACAAATAACAGATATTGACTGCTCTGCAATTATAACTGTGAAAGGGCAGAGGAGGAGTCATGGCTGTGGGAACCCGACCTGTCCCAGCCCAAGTACAGGAGTATCATGAAGGCTTTCCTAGGAGGTGGGGCTCGAAGTAAAAGTGGGCATTTCCAGTTCACAAGCAAAGAGGGAGACGAGAGAGAGAGAGAGAGAGAGAGAGAGAACATCAGGCAGGGCAGCAGGGTTCATTAACACATTAATTCATTAATCTGACAAACTGTTAATGAGTACCTACTATGTGCTGCACACTGGGGATATAGATGTGGGTAATGCAGGCAAAAATCCTGACCCTCACTCCCATGAAGCCCACGTTCTGTATAATAAGCAAATGAAGAAATAAGTTTAAAGAGAAATTCTCAGATAGCAATATGCAATGGTGGTAAAATAAAGCTGGGTTATGTGGTAGAGGGGAGGCTCTGAGGAGTCTCTTCTGGACTGTGCAGTGGACAGGGAGGGCCTTACAGACGAGGTAGCATTTAAGCTGAGGCCTGGATGCTGGAAGGAACCAGCTACGAGTAGATACACGCAGTGCAAAGGCCCTGAGGCAGAAATGAGCTCAGTGGGGTCAAAGAACCAAAAGAGATCAGTACAGAGGCTGGAGCACACTGAACCTCAAGGGGAGCAATAAGAGATGAGCTCAGCAGGAGCCATTCATGCAGGGTTGTGTATCATCAGCACCATGTTCATTGCAAATAAAGAAACTCTACTACAGCAACTTAAACAGATAGGGAATTCTGACTCAGAAAACAATAAGCCTGGTGTGAACAGTCAGGGACTGGTGTAGAGGTTTACAGATGCAACCTGGCACCCTGGCTCTTTCTATCTTCCTTTTCACTATCCTCAGTATGGAGGCCTGGAACTCACATTGCTGCCTCATGGTGACAATATGGCTGCTGAACCTCTAGACCTTATGTCAGTGTTCCAGGCAGGAAGAAGGAGAAAGAGCTAAAGGCCAAAGGGCAAAGGGTGAAAAGGGCTTTTCTTTGCCAGACTCGCTCTCTTTATTCAGAAAGGGAATTTCTCTCCAGGGACTTTTGTTCTAACTTATTAGCTAGAACTGGGTTACATGGCCACTTCAATCTGCAAGAGAGGCTGGGAAAATGAAGTTTAAAAATTTTGCTCATCTCTATAGTAGAAGGAAAGGGAGAGGGCTGGGAATGCCTTTTTTGGGTTGCCAAACCATTGCTTTGGCCAAAGGCCTGCAAATGCCCCCTAGGAGGGAAGGGTTTGGTGAATTCTAGGGCAAAAAGTGGGCAGGGGACAGACTAAGGACTGCGGGCTTCATGTGAAGGGCCACAGGGAGCCATGGATGACTTTTCAGGAGGGGTGACATGGTCATATTTACACTGAAGCCCTGCTATTTAAACTGAGCACCTGTGACGTATTGCTGAGGGAGACATATTCCATGATCACCTTGGAAACTTGACTGGTGGATCCTCAGGGCCCAGATTAAACTCTAACTCCTCGGAGAAGGGCTTCCAGCTCTCAGGGTCTCTCTCCTTTGTGCACCTCCAGCACTGGCAGCTGTCCCCTGCTGGCACCCAATGGCGGCCCACAGATGGCTCCTGGCTGTGCGCTGGGGCACAAAACGGAAAGTGACTCACACTGGCACCTCTCTTGCTTGTAAAACGCTGGTCTCATATCCATCATCTTTGGTTTTTCTGCTAGAAGCACCCCATGAGGCAAGTATACTGTGTCCTCCTTTCATTGATGGGGAAACAGGCTCAGGGAGGTGAAGACCTTTGCTGAGGAAGGGCTGGGCTCTGCCACATCGAGGGAGGAGACTGGGCATGAGATATCTTTGCCCCTGGAACTCCTCCCACCGTGTGTGAGGCTGGGTGAGAGGCATGTGCGTGTGTGTTGGGGGGTGGGGTGCCTAGAAGACATGTAAGACCCAGGCTCTGTCCTTAGGGAGTTTAACATCTGGGGCTGCCTCCTTGTACCAACTTCCTCTGACTTGCTGTGTGACTTCGGGCAAGTTCCGCAAACTCTCTGGGCAAATTTCCTCTTGGGAATAATGAAGGCGTTTGCAGGAATGGTTCTGGATTTTCTCATCCCACCCATCATATTCACTCTTTGAATTTCAAAGATTCTAGTCCATTGTCTGCACTCTGTGTCTGACTTTAAAATAGTCATCATCACCTGCTTGGTCTCCTCTGCTATTATGGCCTCATGCTGTACTCATTTGGACCCAGCACAAGTGATTAAGTTCTTGTATGATTAAATGCCCCATGTCTGTTTCCCTGCCTGGACGGTGTGCCATCAAAGACGTGGACCATATCTGTCTTTATCTGTGTCTTCCAAGAGATTATTAGTTCAGGGCAAAGTAGCTGCTCACGAAATAGAGTAGCTCTTGTGATGATGATGATGATGATGATGATGACGACGACGACCACGACGACGACGAAGAGACAGCTGCTGGAGTGAAGAGAGCCCCAGCCCGGCCGGCAGCGTCCTCAGCCCCTCCCTAACTAGCCGGCCGCGAAGGCTCCGCATTCCCCAGGAAGAACGCCCAGACGCCCCAGTCCCCAGGCCGCGCCCCTCTAGGGAGAACTACAGTCCCCAGAAGGCCGTTAGGGGAGTGCCGCCCCCGCTTGCTCCGCCCGGGCTCGTCGCGGAGCGCGGCTTCATGGGACTTGTAGTTCAGCCCCGTGGTCCCGGGCGCGCGGCCGTGGGCGCGGACGGGCGCGGAGCAGCCGGGCGCCCGCGGGGTTCTTGGTTGGTGAGGGAGCGCAGGCCCCTTTCCCCTGTGGGGTGCACACCCGTGGAAGGCCCTTTGAATTAACCCTCACGAAGCTGGAGACCCCCGCTTCGTCGCATTCTCCCAGGAGCCCTTTAAGGGGCGGGGCGGGGCGCCTGCCCCATCCCTGACTCACCCACACTCCCTCACAAACATCGGCCCCCAGCGGCATCCGATCCCACTCTTTAAAACCCGTGATCTGACTGAAACCCTTCCAGTCTCCTTTGGCCAAGCATTATCAACTGTGTATCTGGTCTTTTGGGGTCAGGGGGGATCACAGACATTTCAACCATGAATATAACACATAAGACAATCCAAAGACTTGAGTGGTAAGGAGGGCGGCACAGGTGCCTGGAAATGTCCTGAAGTGCAGGGAGAGCTTCTAGAGGATGGTGATATCCAGACTGGGCTGGGGTTGGCCAGATCAGGAGCAGGGAAAGGTGTTCCAGTCTGAGGGAACAGCATGAGGGAGAGCTCTGAAGGTGAATTATTGCTCAGAGGCCAGTGTGAAAGGTGGTGAGTCGAGTGGGGGCATCTGGAGGACCTGGAACCATGATGAGGAGGGTTCATTTGATCTCAAATGAGTGTGTAACTGTTTCTCAGGCGGGATAGCTGGCCTAAGCTGTCCGGAGCCTGGACCCAGTTTCCAGGGGCCATGTTTCCAGGTCTGGTTTGTCCCTAGGGGCAGGGGACGTTCCAGGGCAGGGTTGCAGCAAGAGATCCTGGAGCTGTTCCAGGAGTCAGGCAGGAAGATGGGGATTGCAGGTTGGGGGTGGGGGGTGGCGGTGCTCAGCATCCCTGTTGCTGGGAGGGGAAACAGAGACTCCCAGCAAATTTCTGCTGAATGAGCTTCTGTTGTGAGATCCAAGAAAATCCTTCTCCTCCTCAGGCTCTTCATCTGTCAGGAACCAGCCCTGGGAAATAAGGGAAGGTCATTTTCACACCCTCCTCCCATCCCAGATGTGGCAGAAGCAGAAAGGATTCAGGCCAGATGTTGGGGGTCCGTAGACCCAGCAAGTTGCAAAGGGGTGGGGGCATTTGTGTTTGGAGCTCTGCTGTTGAAAATGAGCCCTGACTGGGTCGTTGCTCTGGTTTTCTCTGCTCTGGCACTGTGGCCAAGAGACCCTGGGGACACGCTCTTGGGCTCTGGTCACATCTGAAGAGAGAGGCAAGAAGCCTGGGCTGCAATGCTGACAGCACCTGAGTTTTGCTTCCAAGGAAACCTTAGCAAGTTGTTCTCAGGCTACTCTCTGTCCCTCTGCCTGGAACCCAGACTCCTTACCTGGCACCTCGGGCTCCTGGGCTGCTGGGGTGTGTTCTGGACACTTGAGAAAGGCCAGCAGGAATGAAGCCCTTGTGCCCCATCAGGAACATCCGGCATCTGTGCTCTGGATGAAGATGGCACCATCTCAGTCTGGCCGTGTCCCCCAGATCAGAGGCCTGGCTGGCTGTGGTAAGCCTTTGATTAATAAAAAATGGGGAAGCAAATCAATTACCCCTTCACAAATGCAATTCAGATGGTAAGAAAAAAATCTCTCTTGAGGCTTGGGGGCCTCTTCTTTGTGAAAAGATTGGAACACACAGAAAGTGCTTGCGTGAGACCCCATCCCCGAAATCCTGGTAGGAACTGCACATTTGTGCTTGAACAGGAAAGGGGATTCTGAATATTTAAGTTAAAAACTTAGGACATGTGGGGCCATGAGGAGGAGTGGGGAAGAACAAGGGGGGCATTTGTCCCTCAGAGGTCCCTCTCCCGGTGAGACCCTGGGGCTTCTGAGGGATGGGAGTTGTCTCCACCTGGCTCCTCCCCCTTTTGGTGGGGATATTCTGGAAACCAAATGGTTTCCCCAGATGCCTGCTGGTCTGGCTGTATCAGAATCTCCCCAGAGGCTGGCTAAATGCAGATTCACGGGCCCTTCCCATCCTGAGATCCTGTTGCAGAAGATCCGAGGAGGGGCCCAGGAATAGGGTTTTATAAGCAGCTCCCAAGGCAGTGGTGATGGGCATCCAAGGATGGAGACTAGTGCTCTGGACCTAAAGGCAGTAGCGAAGTATTGAGGACACAGCCCTGGGGTCACCCACACCCTGGCTCAGGTCCCAGCTCAGCCATCACCATATCACTGTGGATTGCAGACAGGGACGCCCTTCTCTGGTCCTCGAGTCCCAGCCTGTAAATGGTGATATAATGGTGTGCCGCCGCTCCCCGGGGCTGCTTGGGGTGTGCATGACGTTCAACTGGTGGCAGTTATTATTACTGTTGTCATCGTCATTATTCCCGGGAGGGAGGAAGAGGAGGCAACTGCTTTTCAGTTTATTGCCATCCAAATGACTCCAGTTCCTACTACCTCAAGTGCGCACTGTGGTGTGTGGTGCCTTCCGTTGTGGACTGAGGGAAACCACCCTCCAGAATCAGGGCAGGTCAGAGCTGGAGACCCAAGGGCCTCCTCATACCCGGGTCTGGGCGTGGCCTGGGGGGCGGCCGGCAGCAGGTTAGCCCGTGGGAGGAGAGTCCGGGATGCCTGGCTAGGGCGGGTACTAGGGCCCTCCAAACCCTGCTCAGCTGCTCCTCCTGGGGACAGCCCCTCCTGACCACCCAGGCGGAGGGGCCGCCCCCTCCACAGATGCCTCCTTTGGGCCATCTGCTCTGCTCTGATGTCCGCACTGCACAGCTCCTAGTGATGTGTTTACTTGTCGGTTTCCTCTGTGGGGCCATGTTCTCTGAGGAGGTCCCTCTGTCTATTCTATACTCTGGCCAAAGCAGAGGGTTGCACTCTCCCAGACCCAGCCTGGATCACCCCCTGGGGGTGACTGGGAACGTGGGGTGTGGTTATTTTTCTGTGCCCAGCCCCCCATCCTCACCCTCAGTCCCTTGGTTCAAATTGTTCCCCATCCTCTTTTTCAGACGAGCCTGTGATCCTGGCCTGGCCATCCCCCTGGCCAGAGGGCTTGGTGGATGTCGTCCTGTGACCCAGGGTAGGCCAATGAGACACAGTCCTGGGACGTGGGGTCAGATAAGGGGAAAAGTGAAGTTTTTTCTGCTAGTAGTTAAAGGCTGGTAGGGTATAAGGTATAAAGTCAACCATGTGGACAATCTGGACAAAGATGAAGCCAACATAGTAGAGAGCAGCACTGAGAGATGAAGAGAGGGAGAGAGAGAAAAAAAGAGATGACAGTGTTTGAACACCTGGATCCAGCTTTGCCTGAATCCATCTGTGCCATTTTGCTTATAGCAGTTTGAGTTGAGTTTCTGTTCTTGCAACTAGTTCTGACTGATGCAGGAGTTTGTTTCATCCATTCATCTATCCATCTGTCCAACCACTCAGCCCACATTTACTGAACTCCTGCTCCATGTCTGTCCCTATGCTGGGACTTCAGCCCTCACAGACTGAAGGGGGAGGTGACAAGGCGCCACAAGTTTCTTAGCTCATGAGAAACTAGGAGCTGCTGCAGAGGTGAGCCCTGGGGACTGTGGATGTGACAGTCTTTATGATGTGGGGAGGGAGAATCTGGGCAGGCTTTGCAGAGGAGGTAACCTTGGGGCTGGGCTTTGAGGCAGAGTTAGGATTTCACTGGTTTGAGAAATCAGGGAGGGGACCTTTCAGAGCAGAAGGAGTCACAAAAAGGCAGGTAGAAAAGACCAGGAATACTTGAACCCTGCTGCCTGCCGTTGGGGGTTGAGATTTCATGGGCTGCTGGGACATATGGAATCGTAGTACTGTTACTGATGATCAGTGACCAGCATGTGTGAGCCAGCCCCATGTTATCACTTGATGATGATTTTCTCATTGATTCTCTCCACCACCCTGTAGGGGAAGCACGTGCATTATCTCTATTTTGCAGGCGAGGAAACTGAAGCCCAGAGAAGTGACGACCTTCTCGAGGCTTGCAGACGTGGAGGGTGCCAGCTGGCCTCTCTGATTTCCATCCCAAGTTCTTAATGACTCAGGTCCACGTGGGCTCTTTGCAGCTTTGCATTTTTAGCCACGTGTTCCTGGATGCCTTGGCAAGAGGTGGAGGTGGAGGTCAAAGCAGCAGCCCTGGCCATTTTTGGCGTTTCCGGTGCTGGGGTTGGGTGGGAGGGGCTTGCTCTGTAGGCAGGTTCCCAAGGTGTCCCTAGAGACTATCGCTGTGTCTGCTATGGGACCGTCCAACCTGTCTGCCCTCCTCCAGCCTCCCCACCCTCCTACTTCCCATCTTTGCCACAGTAGCCAGAGGCATGGAACTTTTGAGAGCATGTCTGCTCAGGACTCTCTGTTGCTGAGCAGTTTTCAATGGCCCCCTATTGCCCTTGAGTAAAACCCAGATCCTTTCCCTTTGTCTACAGGCTCTCCATTCCCTGGCCCTGCCCACTGCTCAGCCTCACAGTGAACCATGGCCACCCCCCACTCTGGGTCCTTTCAACTCTCCTGAGTCAGTCCAGCCATGCCTTCCTGCCCACGTGCCCCCTTTCAGTGGGGCTTGGGGTCCTCTTTGGGCCTATACTTCGCCCATTACAGCACTTTCCTTGCTGCACTGCATGGGTATGTGTCTGGCTCTCCAATTAGACCACGAACCCCTTGAGAGCAGAACTCAGGACTCGGCCACCTTGGGCTCCCCGGTGGCCAGCTCAGGCCTTGGCACACAGGGGCTCATGCTGCCCTGGCTTTCTCAGGTTCCAGAGAGAAGCCATTACCCCTTCCAGAACTACCCACATTTCCTGGACACCGATTAGAAAAGAGAAGAGAAAAGGGCACCCCAGCTCCCTCCAAAAGGAAAGGAACAGGTTACTTCCCTGTTAAAGCAGAGGTGACCCCCTGAGTCTTGCAGGGCTGGCCAAGGCTGCCTGAGTCCAATGCTCAGAGGAGCGCTGTCGGGAGGGGCAGGTGGAGGGGACAAGAGGTCACTCCCTGGAGGGGGGCAGGATACTGACATTGATGGGATATGTGGAATGGCTCCACTGTTGCCCTTTGCTTGGCTGGTGAACTTGTTCCCTTTCAGCCTGCCGCCCTGCCAGAGCTCGCAAAAGCACAGGCCTGACCCCAAATACCCTGTCATGCTGCCCTGAAGGCCTCAGACCTCACAGGTCCCCAGCAACAGGCAGCTCCGCTCAGCCAAGGGCGTGTCTGTCTTGCTCACTGTGGGATCCACAGATCTGAAGTGGTGCCTGGCGTTTAGCAGGTGCCTGATAGGTCTTATTCTGAATATTGTAGGAATGTCAGGCTGTGAGTTCCCACTTCTGATTTGGAAAAGATGGCCACCACAATTATCTTCTTAGAGAAACTTAAAAAATAGGTATCTATACACCCATGTCCATCACAACATTATTCATAATAGTCAAAATGTGGAAGTCACCCAAGTGTCCACTGATGGATGAGTGGATACACAAACTGTGATGTATACATGCGGTGGAATATTATTCACCCTTAAAAAGAAAGGAATTCCTGACACCTGCTCCACCACGGATGAAACTTGACATTATGCTAAGTGAAATTAGCCAGTCGCAATGGACAAATACTGTATGATTCTACTGGTATAAGGTCCCTGGAGTATCAAATACATGGAGACAGAAAATAGAATGGCGGTAGCCAGGGGCTGCAGGGAGGGAGAAATGGGGAATTGTTTAATGCGGAAAGAGTTCCAGTTTTGCAAGATGAGAAGAGTTCTGGGGTGGATGCTGGGGGTGGTTGCACAACGGTGTGAATGTGCTTAATGCTACAGAACTGTACACTTAAAAGCGGCTAAGATGGTAAATTTTATGTTTATGTGTATTTTATCACAATGACAAAATTGAAAAAAAAACTTCCTAATTTTTTTTTTCATTTTATGATGGGGGTTATTTAGCTTTCACTTCTCAGGATCGAAATTTTCAAACATTTACCAAAAATGGCAAGGATGGTAGAATGAGTCCCGTGTGCCCATCACCCAGCTGTGCCAACCATCACTCACGATCAGTGCCTTTTCCCTTCTGGGCCCTCCCACCCCCGCTTTCCCTCCCTATTTACTTTGAGGCGAACCCCATACATCTTACTGTTTCATCTGGAAATATTTCAGTATTCAGCTCTAAAAAATAAGGGTTTTTCAGAGTGTAAAACACATAGCTATAAGACCTAAAAAACCTAAATCAAATCATCACGTTTCTAAGCGTGAATGTATTTCATACATGATTGTATGTGTAAAACACATGTAGTGTCATCATATTTCAGTGGTCTCAATTTATATTTAATATATAAATGCTTATCCATTTAATATAATATTTAGTGTACTGATGTGGTAGGTCTTTAGTATGTAATTATATATATATATTTTTGATTAAAAAAATTCTTAAATTGAAGTACCATCAGCTACAATGTGTCAATTTCTGGTGTACAGCACAGTGTCCCAGTCATGCAGACACACGTATATGTATTTAACATGTGAAAAATGCACACAACATGCACTCATAGGGGATTATTTTCACGTGAACCAGCGTCTGTAGAAGGGGCACATGCTGAAATTGAGAAATGGTTTAAATCGGATCCTAAATAGGTTCTCCGAGCCCCGTGTTGTTTTCCTTGCAAAGTGTTCGTCTCGGAGAGTCTCCCTCAGTCTGAATCTTGCTGTCTGTGTCCCCGTGGTGGTTTCTAACCGGTTTCTCTGCTCTCTGTATTTCCTGTAAATTGGCATTCGGGTCTAGAGGCTTGTCTAATTCGAGCTGGCTGTTTTTGGTAAGGAGACTTCACAGGCGCGGGGTGTTTCCCCGCAAGGCACAACACCCTCTGGTTTCTTGTTTTGGGAGGTCACCGGCTGGTTGCCTGTTATTGTCCAGATCTACTGATTCACCAGGAGCTGCACGGCGGAGCAAGCCCCGTGCTCACCGTTTCACCTGGTCCCCGGGATGGTCCTCCTCTGGGTTTGGGCTCCAGGTGATACAGTTTAACCACGGCAGGTAGAACAGGTGCTCCATCCTTTCCCTCTAATTACCATCTTTAACCCGTCCCCCCTTGTTTTTAACCGAGGAGGAATCTCGGCGTCCAAGGCAACACACGACCCAAATTCTGGATCACAAAACAAAGGATGCCACTTGGCAAGGGCTCAAACCTCACTATTTTCGTGCTTGGTCACTTCTGCCACCCAAGAGAAGAAAGGAACTGACCTCTGGGCTGCAGCCTTGACCCTGTCCCCTGAATCCCCCAGACTGTCCGGTGTTCACTGGCTGCTTTGGGTGCATCATCCTCTTCAAAGCTCCCAGTGAGCAGTGGACCCACTTCCCTCCTTACCTCAGGCTGCTCCACGTCCAGGCCGACCTTGTTTGCTCTCAGCTTTCAGTTCTGGAGAAGAACCAAGCCTCCCTTTGGCCTCTTCTCCAGGGCAGCCTTGCCGTGGAGGTCTGACCTCCCCTGGAAGCAGCCCCTTGGGGACATCACAGAGCCTTCTTGGTTCTCACTGTGGAAGCTGAGCTCCGGCCCTTTGCTGATGACATTCTTCAAAACCATGTCTTGCATCAGATACCCACATCTCATTCATTGACTGATAATTTTTTTCCCTGTTCTTTAAAGTTTCTTTTTAAAAACAATTGAACAGTTTCATTGAATATAATTGACCTGCAATAAACTGCACCTTTGGAGCGCACACCTTAACCATGAACTGATCATTTATGGAGCACCTAGTACGTATCAGGTACTTGCCTGGCAGCCGGTGGGGGCAGAGCAGCTTTGATGTCAGACAACTTGGATCAGAATCCCAGTTGGTCTCTCAGTAACCAGCCATTTGACCTTGGGCCACTGGTGTCCCCAGGTGTGGCCCTGGGTTCTCATCTATGACATCTCTTGGGGGCAGATGGGATATTATTCTCAAATTTTCATTCTCTCCTGTGACAGAATAATACATCCATACTCTTTGCCACGTGACTGTGCAATGCTTCCCACTGGAGTGGCCAGAGTATAGCCCCCCAGCCCGCTGAAGTGCGGGTGTGGTCATGTGAATTGCTCTGGTCAATTTGACATTAGTGGAGGTAACAAAAGCACTGGCTTAATACACGGTTGGGCTTTTGGCTTGGCTGCCTGAGTTTCCACCGTATGCTACAAGGCAAAATGTCCCAGGTCGCTGATGGCTCTAGAAGGTGACCCTGGTGGAGCTGACCTGAATCTGACCTGTGGCCTGGAGCTAAATCCAGCCGACCCATGGAATGAAACAGAGTCACCCCAGATGATGTGCAGACCTATAAGAGAGGAAGAGAATTGTGGCAAGCCACTGGATTGGTGGGGTGGTTTGTTACACAGCAGGATGGTAGCAGAAACCTGACTAATCCATACGTGTAATAATAGTACCCACCATACAGAGTCATAGGGTGGATTAAATGGAAGAATATATTTAAACAATTTAATATATTAAAATATTTGTTATAGTCTGGCATGTAGTAACTCCATAAGATATTAGGTATTTTTATTAACTGATACACTTTTCTTACATAAAAATAAGCATGTTTCTCAATGTATGACATGACATGCTGGTACATTTGTTTAACCCTTTGGGTTGTTTTTTCTTTCCTAAGCCCGGAAACACAGAGTAACTGTGTTGCTCACAGAAACGCTGGTCTACAGCTCACAGCCTGGGGTGCTGATCGCAGAGTCAAAATGTCTCAGCATTGAGACCCTAAATTCCCTTTAGTTCATACCCACTCTCACCTGGTGTAGGGACCCTGCCATCCTGCCCCTCTCTGGGGGTTGCTCAGCCTCTCCTTGAATGCTTCTAGTGATGGGGATCTCCCTGCTTCACCTACCAACCTGTTTAATTTCTGAATCTTCCTCATGCTGAAGAGGAGTCTCTTTGCCCTGATGGAGGATGACTCTCTTGGGCAGAGCTGAAGATTATTCATAGATTATTAGTAGCAAGAGAACAGGCACTGGGGTCATATCTGGGTTAGAATTCTGAGTCCTACACTTAGTGCTGTGTGACCTTGGGCAAGTGTATTCACCTCTCTGAGCCTCAGTGTCCTTCTCTGTAAAGTCCAGTGGGGAGATAGTAAAACAATTCACCTCTTAGTGTGAGGATCAAGTGAGACACACTCAGTAAGTTCTCAGCAGAGGCGGGCATATAGAGGTATGTGTTTAAATTCAGGTTCCTAGGATGCAAAAGTTCTTTCTTGCTAGGCAGGAGTTGTCCCCTTCATCTCCCCCTTCTTTCCTTCTCTAATTTTTAACATCTCCACAATTTTTGAGGTTGCTCTGGATGTGGCACGAAGAAGCTGTCAGTCGGCTGAGGTGCACCCCACCCAGGGCACATGCGAGCCTCAGCAGTTGTGTGTTGTGTTCTTGTGATGTGCCAGGCACCTGGCTGGATGTCACAGCACACTCTTTGCCCTCGTGGAGCCCCCATTGTGGGGGTGATGGGGAAGATGAGCATTAAGTCAACCAATACAGCGTTGAAGGCACGGGTCATGGAGAGAATTAAGCAGGAAAGGGCAGGCGGTGGAGCAGCCTGGAAACTTTGGGGAATTTATTCTTAGGATTCGCTTTGAGAAACGCAGACTCTGAACAAGTAAGGGGAACATCTACTGTCCCTGCTCAGGCCAGACTGGCGTGTGCTGCTCTGTTCTGAGTACTGGCTGCCCATTATGAATGGATAAGGGGTGAATGTCCAGAGAGGGGAGATCAGGATGGTGAAGGGACAGGCACCACGTCACCATAATAATCGTTAAGAATGACTGCCGCTTACTAAGGTAGGTGTGGATTCTGGGCTCTACGCTCATTTTCTCCTTTATTCTCACAATCGGGTCCACCGGGTACCCTTACCACCACGCCACGTACAGGGAACTGATGGAGGCTCAGCGTGGAGGGGCCTGCCTGAGTTCGTGCTGGGGAGTTGAAGGGTGGGGTTGGAGCTCAGGTCTCTTGGGCTGGGAGCTGATGCTCAAGATCTGTGTGGAAGCTGTGGAGCTGGGTGTGTAGGGCCCAGACGGTGACGTGCTGGTGATGGTGTCACAGCCAGCGCTCTCAGGAGAAGACCCCCGATTGGTAGCATGGATCCTTTTCATGGTGTCGGGAGCCCATGGTAGTCAGTTTCAAGCTACTGAAGGGAACATGGAGGGGACAGAAGTGACAGGACTTGGTGTTGGACAGGACAGAGGGGAGTCAATAGGCTCCAGATCCTGCAGCTACAAATACGGGGCTCCTGGGGACGCTTGCAGACCCCTTGGAATCCTAGTCTGCACCTGTCATTCCTTTGCAAATGTCAGCTGAGTTCTTGCAAAGACCCTGCCTGTTTTGGTCCTGGGCAGGGGTCTCTGCTCTCACGGTGCCCTCGTCTGGGAAACCTGGCCTTCAGCAGCAATCACCAGTCACACCCATTGCCATGGGCCCTCTCCAAGGATAGGAAATGGCAGGGGGCATCAGGAGACGGGGCTTGTCACCGTGAAGAGCCTAGTGCTGGACCCACACACACCTGGGTTGGAGTCCCAGCCCTGCCACTCACAAGTGTGAGATCTTTGGTGTGATGTCCGCGCTCTCAGGGCCTCAGTTTCCCCCTCAATCAAATGCAGAGGTGGGACCCATGAGCCCTGAGGGCCTCGCAGCTTGGACTGTCTTCCACGGGCGCTGTGGAAGCCCAGCCCAGCGTGGGGCTCCCGCCTGCACGCGCTTCCCTGTCTCTCCTCCCGCTGCATTGCTATTTAAAGTGACGGTGGTTTGGCTCGCTCTTTTTTTAAAACCCATTCCCGTACTCGAGCTGAGTTCCACAAGGCCAGCTGTCACCACTAAAAATGTCTGTCGTGTGACAGCCACCAGCGAGGAGGTGGGAGGAGGCAGGAGGCCCCGGATGGGACCACAGAGTGGCTGGATTTAAAAGAAAGAAAAAAAAAAAGCCAAAAAACAAAAAACAGCACCGCCAGGAAGAAACAAAAGCTGGGAGGGGGCTGCTCTCTCCTCTTTCTCCAGCTCTTCTTTGCCAGCTCCTGGCTGGCCCTGGTGGAGGGCTGATGGCGCCACGTCACCGTGGGGACAGACGGAGGCGGGGTGCAGGGTCTGGCATGCGGGCTCTCATCCTCCTGCCCCTCCCCATGCCGGGCTGGGTGGGCACAACGCCCCCGTAGATCCTCCCGGTAGCCCCCCAGCTGCACATCCGCTCATCCTCATCGCACTCACACGGGAAACCAAGGAAATGACGGGTGTAAGTCTGCTGTCCAGGGAGGGGCGACCCTGGGCTTCCCCAGGGAGGGGAGGAAACATTTGAAGAGCCCCTCCTGGGTCAAACGCTTCTGTGATTCATTTTTCAAGTGATTAAATGTTCACAATACACTTGAAAGGGAGCCTCTGTTCCCCCCATTTTACTGATAGGGAAACTGAGAGTCACCTAGGGGGGGGCACCTGGCCTAAGGCAGCATGGTGGGGGATGGAGCACAGGCAGGCTGGGTGTGACTCTGGGCTTGGGGCACCCATGCGATGTGTGAGCAAGTGATTCTCTGGCCTCAACTTCCCCAGCTAGGAAATGGGGCAATAACACAATTGCTCCCCCAAAATGTGAGGATGAAATGAAACCAGGCATATCAAATAGTAGGTGAGGTGACTGGGGCTTAGAATGAGTTGGAAGGTCGGAGCTGGGACAGGATCCAGGGCTATCAGATTCTGGAGGCCCGGTTCTTTCCATTGCATGTTTGTGGCCTCTCAGGGTTGCTGGGAGCAGGGCCTGGAGGAGCCCTGGGGGTGGTGGGGTAAGAGGTGGTCACTCCCTGCTCCCCCCACTCCCCAGCACCTGGCTGTGGCCCCATTGGTCCCTTGGGGACTGTGGACTTCCCAACCAACAGTGTGAAGCTGTAGCTTCTCTGATGGGGGCTCCTAGCCCTCAAGCTGTCTGGGACATCTGATGGCAGGGAGAGCAGGCAAGCAGACACCCACATGGACAGAGATTTTTTGGAAAGAAAAAGAAAATGATACAAGTATTGGAGAAAAATTCCAAAGAAAAATTTTGTGTCTCTGGAGTGGCTTCCTCACTCTCTTCTCAGGGCTCTCCTGGTCTCACTTATTCCTCATGCTCATAGAAAGAGGCTCAGGTAAGCCATTTACACTTTAGTAAAAATTAAAGTAGCCACTTGCATTGAGCAGCTACTGTATGCCAGTAGCTCTTCTAGGTGTTTTCCTCTTAAAAGGCTTTGCTTGTCCCACTGGAAAGTATGCGTCCATCTATTAAAAGATCTTTTAGGCATCCATTCCTTTGTTCATTCAACAAGCATTTATTGAGCACCTACGGTATGCCAGGTTTATTCCTGGGTGTGACATCAACAAGACCTGGATAGTATGTGGAGGTGCACACACCTGGGCACGTGGGAGTGGTTCTGTGATGATTTTCACTCTTTCCGCCAGGATCAATTACGCACCTCTGACATGGCGCTGGGGGAGGATATGGCCCGGTGCTCACAGGTGGGAGGGACACACAATAATCAATCAATACACACTTAAACTGATGGCAGTCAGTGACAGGATGATGGATAAAAGTAAAGGAGGTGAGGGGGCGAGAGTGATGTAAAGGGGACAGTTTTATTAAGGTTGGTCAGGGAGAGCCTCTCCAAAAGAGTGGAGATTTTATTCACTTACATTTTAATTTTTAAAATTTTCTCGAGTTTTGAGGTCACTTCTATTTCAGCTAATAGTTCACACTTTTTTAAAAAATTGAATGAAAGATTCTTTGAATTCTATACTGCTTTACAATCGTCCAAAGTTTCACACATGTGATTTCATATAATCCCATAATAACCCCTTTTTTCCCCCGACCCCTGTGTTTCCCCTCTCCCCTTCCCTCTCCCTACTGGTAACCACTAGTTTGTTCTCTATATCTAGGAGTCCTCTTCTTTTTGTTTTATTCACTAGTTTGCTGTATTTTTTAGATTCCACATATAAGTGATATTATATAGTGTTTGTCTCTGACTTATTTCACTTAGCGTAATGCCCTCCAAGTCCATCCACATTGCTGCAAATAGCAGAATTGCATTCTTTTTTATGGCTGAGTAGTGTGTGTGTGTGTGTACATCCCACACCTTCTTTATCCATTCATCTAGTGATAGACACTTAGGTTGCTTCCGTATCTTGGCAGTTGCAAATAATGCTGCTGTGAACATTAGGCTGTGTGTATCTGTTCAAATTAGTATTTTCATGTTTTGCAGATATGTACCCAGGAGTGGAATTGCTGGATTATATGGCAGTTCTATTTTTAGTTCTTTGAGAAACCTCCGTACTGTCTTCCACAGGGGCTGCACCAATTTACATTCCCACCAGCAATGCACGAGGGTTCCCTTTTCTCCACGCCCTCCCCAAATTTGTTATTTGTGTCCTTTTCGAGGATGGCCATTCTGGCAGGTGTGAGGTGATAACTCATTGTGGCTTTGATTTGCATTTCTCTGATGACTAGTGATGTTGAGCATCTTTTCATGTGCCTGTTGACCGTCGGCATTTCCTTTTTGGAAAAATGTGTATTCAGTTCTTCTGCCCATTTTTTAATCGGGTTGTTTGTTTTTTGGGTGTTGAGTTGTATGAGCTGTTTATATAGGTTGGATATTAACCCCCTTATTGGTCATATCATTTGCAAATATCTCCTCCCATTCATTAGTTTGTCTTTTCGTTTTGTCGGTGAGAAAGGTGGAGATTAAAAGAAAAAGCATCCATCCATTTATTTATACATTTTTGGGGTGAATATATAGAATACTCATGGGGTTCAAAAGCCAGAATAGATAAAAAGCTGTAAAGGAAAACCGCTTTCTCACCTCCATTCCTATCTGCCTGGTTCCCTATCCCAGTAATCACTGTTCTTAGTTTTTAAAGAATCTTTCAGAGTTTCTTATGGTAGATACAGTCATACCTTGGAGATATTGTGGGTTCAGTTCCAGACCACTGCAATGAAGCATATATTGGAATAAAGTGAATCACGCCTATGTTTTGGTTCCCTAGTGCATAGAAAAGTTTTATTTACACGCTACTGTAGTCTATTAAGTGGGCAATAGCATTGTGTCTAAAAAAAGAGTGTACACACCTTAATTTATAATACTTTCTTGCCAAAAAATGCTAACCATCATCTGAGCCTCCAGCAAATCTTTTTTTTTTCCCCCCGCTGGTGGAGGATCTGAAATATTTTGAGAATTGCCAAAATGACACAGAGACATGAAGTGAGCAAATACTGCTGGAAAACTGGTGCCGATAGACTTGCCTGACACAGGGTTGCCACAAACCTTCAATTTGTGAAAAAGCTCAGTACTATCTGCGAAGTGCAATGAATCGAGGTGTGCCTGTCTAAGCAAATATAAATAATCTATTTGAACGAAAAAGTCAGCGCCAAACAGGTGCTAACATTTGGACTGAGACCTGGGCGGGAAGGAACCAAAGCAGGGAGAGTTCCTGGCGGAGGCAGGCATGTGAGCCAGGGGCCGGGTGGTGGACGGGCTGAGGGTGCGGACATGGGCCGTGGGGAGAAAGATGGCTACCGGCCAGGAGACCACTGCAGCTTGTCAGCTGGGGTGTGACCTGATGGGACACAGGTTTTAAGAGGATCCCCTGGCTGCTCTGGGGGCGAGGGCAGGTGCAGGGAGACCACTGGGAAGTCGAGACTCCGTGCACAAGAGCCACAGGTCATGGAGTGTTTAGCGGGTGCCGGCACATGTGTATTTTCCATTAACATCCCTGGGAGGCAGGTGCTATTATTGCCTTTCCTGTGCTGATGAAGGAACTGTGGCTCAGAGAGGTTAATTAGCCTGTGGAAGGTCACACAGGTGATGAGGGGCAGAGGTAGGACAGAAGCTCATGTCGTCTGATTGGGGAGTCTGAGCTTTTAAACTCTGCACCCACCTGCCTCTCTTAATGGCTGTGCTGGGCACCGACAGAAAGTTGAAGGCCACTCAGCAGGGAAGGGGTGAAGGTGGAACCTGTCTGTCAGGCTCTCCATCAGTACAGTGCTGGGCAGTGACACCCTGCAGGGCTCGCTGCACCAGAATTGCCTGGATAGCTTGTCAAATGAAGGTTCCTGGGCCTTTGCCTAGACAGACAGAATCAGAGCCTCTGGGGTGGGGCCTGGGAAGCTGCATTTTATTTGTTTGTTTGTTTATTTATTTAATTCGATGGGAAAGGTAATTAGGTTTGTTTGTTTATTGTTAAAGTGGAGGTCCTGGGGATTGAACCCAGGACCTCAACCTCGTGCGTGTTAAGCGTGCTCTGCCACTGAGCTATGCTCTCCCCTCTAAAATTTAACAATTGATTCTTTTTTTTCCCCACCTTGTTTAAAATGGTGGTACTGGGGATTTTTTAAATGGTGCTACTGGGGATGGAAACTGCATTTTAATAGGAATTCTCCCCTTTGCCTTTCCCCAGCCTTTATGTGCATCCTGAAATCTGAGGCCCAAAGTGGTTGGGGATGGGAACTCACCTACTCACTCAGCTCAAATATTTCCCCTCTGGGGTCTAAGCCCAGCCCAGCCCTCGCTAGGAGAATGGGTGGCAGCGTCTGGGCTGGTCTCTGCAGGCCAGGATGGAGTTCTGGGCCTGGCACCACCCCTCTGTCCAGAAGCTGATCAGCGGTGGTGGGAGCTGCCAGTCCTGTCTGCCTTGGAGCGCAGCCCCTGCCACGTCCATCTTGAAGGATGCTTCCTCTTGCCTTGCCATCCCCACCGTGAATCCTCAAGGGCAGGACTCCTGCCCTCGCTCAGCTCTGAATCCCACCCCAGCACAGGGCTTGGAGCCTTGTAGGGCTGGGTCAGCATCCTTGAAATGAACCCAAGCCCCAGTGGCCCCCACTGAAGCACATTCAGGCTCTCGGGCACGTGGGTAACAAGGCCTGTCGCCACCTGCCTGGTGATTTTAACACCGTGACACTCCCTCTACCCACTATCCACACGCTGCTTTTCCTTCACAAGGGACAGGCCAGTGAGAGCGCCTGGCGCGGCACCCAGGCCGTCAGTGCGCACGCCCACCAGCTTCCGTGAGGTTGCTGCCCTTCCCGCTCCTGGGGTCGGCCCCCCCCACCCCATAGCTGGGCACACACCTGCGTCATCTCTAGGGCTCAAGATTCACTGATGTGTCCTGGCTGAGCTCGCTCTGCCCCACCCTGCCCTTCCCCAGCCTCTGTTGGGTGTTTCTTGATCCAGAGCATGGGACAGTGGACTCACCGTTGGGGACAGGAGGACCCGCAAGGCTGTGGGGCTCCTGGCGGTGGTGGAACTGGCCTAGACCCAGGCTTTCAGACTCCTGTTCCAGCACTCTTTCCCCTCCTTACTGAGTTAACTTTGGCGTATATATTTCCTCTCTACACTGAGACCTGTCGCTGTACCTCTTTGCACCTCAGTCTCCTCATCTGTGAAATGGGGTCACAAGTGTGGTGTCACTTGTGGGTCACATGGTGCAGAGAGGCCTTGGTGCCAGGCCAGGTGCCAGGCCGTGCTCAACAAATATGGGCATTGTTATCCAGATTGTCAGGGCTTCGGGTTCCAGGGGTCTCAGAAGAGAAGGCACCTCAGAGGCTCTGGAAGCCCCACACCTCAGGCTGGGTGGCTTGACATGGTCTCGAGGCCGGGGAATGGTAAAACCTCATTCAAGCCCAGGCCCTCTTACACAGAGCCTATGCCCCTTACTGGGGATCCAGAATCAGAGGGCGCCTCCTCACCCATCCACCCCTCCCTCCCTCCCTCCCTCTACCCCTCCCTCCATCCCTCCCTTCATCTCTCCCACCCTCCCTCCCTCCATCCCTCCTCCCCCTATCTATCCATTCATTCATTTGCTCATTTGTGAAGTGTTTATTGAGTGCCCTCTGTGTGCCACAGGAGTGGCCTTTTCCCAGTGGGGACAGATGGCCCTGAGTCAGCCACACTTTGCCCTCTGTATGTGGTGAGGGGCTGCTGAGACACCGTGTTGTCTGTGTCCCCAGGGCTGGTCGTTTGTTGTACACCTGGATGGATGGACTCCAGAGAGGTGTCAAGTACTGATTTCTCCTGGGGACCCCGAGACTGCCCCTGGACCCAGACAGGGTGCCAGGGCCTCTGTTCATTCAGGGTGGGCCCTGCGTTCATCTGCTGGTTCCCTTGTGTGTTTATCCACACACTCATCACTTCTCCATTTGTGCGCTTTTAGTTAGTTCTTACCCCAGATATTTCCCTGGCACACTCTACGTGCGAGGCCGTCCTCGCTCTGGTGAGGGATGTGGGGAGGCCTCCATACGATAGCTGCACAGGGGTCCAAGTCTGTGCTGGGTTGGGGAGCTCCAGGTGACTCCTGCCTCCCGTGGGGCAGGGAAGGTTTCACAGAGGAGGTGACACATTGGGCTGAAGCCTTGTAGGAGGAACAGGGGACTGCCATGTGCCCACCTGAGTATGAGAAGGGGCCAGAGCCTGGAGACACTTTGACCGTGGTGAGTAAGGAGGAGGGAGGGGCCGTGGAGGAGGAGTGACTAGGAGATAAACTGGGGCCAGACTAGCTGGGTTAAGAGATTTGTATATAGGGCTGGCAGCTATGACACAGGGTTCCAGAGGCCTGGACCAGAAGGCCTGGAGGCCCAGAGGAATCTGCAGTGGCCAGGAGCTAACGCAGGCCTGGGGCCACCTGGCTCTGATTCTGTGCCCTGATGGGGGCCCCTCTGCTGCCTGGGCTCCTGCGTGGTGCAAGCAGTACCCTCCGCTGGTCCAGATGAGCCAGCTCCCCCTCCTCTCCCAAGGATCACAACTTCGGGGCAGGACAGGGCAGGACTAGGAGGCAGCTTGGGAGGGAGGGTGGCCAGGAGCTGCTTGACTCAACCCCTCTCCTCTGGGTGCTCCCCTAAATCTCGAAATAAATTAGGCAGAATCAAAATCAGACTCTCTTCATCAGGAGAAATTACTCACTTCAAATATTTGCAGCCGCTTGAACTGAAATTGAGCGAGATGAGGACTTAGATGAATAATCTGGGGCCTTTTCAAAGACGGTTTTTACTCAGCAGTTTTCCTGATTTCCGAGCCATCTCCCCACACCCAAGCCCCATCCCCATCAGGAGCCACCCTCCTGTCTTCTCTTCTGGGCTCCCTCCTTTCACCTCCAATCCTGGCCTATTTCTCCTCCTGTCATCTCTTTTCTCCTCGATTTCATTTGCTAACTCTGCAGATATGTGCCGAGTGCCTCCTCCTGCCTGGCGCCGAGCTTGGTCTGGGCACCCAGCGGTGACAGGATGGACGAGGACCTGCTGGGGTTTCTTCGGCTCAGGATGGCTGTATCCACAGGCAGGGTGTTCACCTGTCACTTGTTCAGACTGGCACTTTTTAATATTAAAAAAAAAATCCTTTCCACGCTTTTTAAAAAGAAAGTTCATATAACCACCTCTATGGAGGCCCTTTGGAGGCTGGGAGATCTGGAGAGTCCCAGCCCCTCCCCTGACCCCTTCCTCCTCTGCATTGGCTTGTGGCCTTTGGGATGGGTGGCGTTTGATGAAAGCCAGGCCTGAGCTCGACCACCCTCGGCAGCCGGAGCCCTGCAGGAAGTGGACGGCGTGCTGGGTGTACCCTCTGGAGGAGAGGTGGGATGAGAGAGCAGGAAGCAGAGGGAAGCTGTCCTTTGAAAGAAGCTTCCAGGCTGATTGTGGAGGCCAAACACGCCTCCTGGCTCCCAGGGTCCTGGGCTGAGGTGTCCGCTCTGCCAGCTGGCGGGGAGGGAGGTGGGTGCACTACGCCTTTCTTCCATGTTCAGATGAGGTGTGTGAAATAGGAGGGAGTGAGGAGGAGGAGAAGGCTGAGGATGAGGAGAGAGAAGAGGAAGGTGAGAGGGAGAGGGCGTTTAGGCAGGTGAGAGTGTGAGATGGGGTGGAGGGATAAACCCCACTTGTGAGAAGACACGAGGCCTGTGTGAATTGGTGAAAACAGGGGAATTTGTGCTCCTGTGGCCCCACAGATCTTGCCCCTGCACAATTTCACCCACTTCTCTTCCCTCCTTAGCCATGAGGAGTAACTTTCAGTTCCTGGAATTAAGCAGGTGCACGACTGCCCCAGGGCCTTTGCACATGCTGTTTCTGGTCCTAGAATACTCTTCCTTGATCTGGTCAGCTCGCCAGCACTGTATCTCCAGGCCTCAGCCTGGTCGTCAAGGGGGCCCCTGAGGAGCTTGTGTTGTTTGGCATGCTGGGCTGGAAACAGAAGACTGAGAGTGATCAGTGTGTGGACCAGTCTGGAGCCAGGCAAGAAGGGGACCACAGGGTGGCAGCTGGGGGATGGAGGAGTGAGGAGAGGACCCAGGTCAGAACTCCAAGGAGCAGACAATTAGGGGACCTTCAGAGGAGGAGCGGGGTGTAAAGGAGCAGCTGGATGGGGCAGAAGGCAAAGTTTTATAGGTCATGAACTCTCTCTCTGTCTCTCTCTCGCACACTCGCCGTGGAGATGTGGATAGGTTAGCGCGCAGAGTTTTGCCACCAGCATCCAGAAGCCCTCTGTGTGTTTCTTACTGTTCACACCCCCGTTTCCTCCGCCAGAGGTAACCCCCATCCTAACTTTTGAAGAAACCACTTCCCTGCCTTTCTTTAGCGTCTCTGTGGATCCGGAGTTCAGGTTTGCCTGCTTGTGACCAGGAAGTAGGATGCTGTCTACTTCCTCATCTGCCTGATGAGCCCAACCCCGGGCCACCATCTGCCGGCGGGGAGTAGGGGGAAGGAGGGGAGACAATGTATGAACGAGGTTTTGCATTTCCTGACTATGGTTCATCGGTTAAATTCTAGGAACCGGTTTTATGGTGCAGATGGAGGGAGCCCTTGTTTCAACACAGCTTCCTGGGGCATCCACCACGCGTGTGCCTGGTGCTGCCTGGAGCAACCCGGGGCAGAGCGGTGAGCCAGTCAGGCAAGGTGCCCGCTCTCGGGGAGGACGTGGTCCTCCTCCTCCCTCCATCCCACAGATGCATTCTCAGCGCCTAGTCAGGCACTATGCTGGGTGCTGGAGGAGGGCAGCGAGGGGCCGACAGGCAGGCCATCTGCCCCTCCCCCCAGCAGTGGGCCTGCCAGGCCTCGAACCCATCATCCCCCAAATAAGTGCGTGAAACTGATCTGCCCCGGCGAGGGTGCTCAGGTGCTCAGGTGCGGGTCCCTCGGAGACCTGGCTTGTTCTGAGGTGGTGGTGAGGGGAAGTCTGCTTGGAGCAAGTCTTAAAGGATTAGGTTTGCATGCTAAGCTCACGACACCTCATAAACGCCAGCTGTGTCTGCTTTAATCCCTTCTTTTGGGGTCTCATCCCTGCAGCGCCCGCAGGTCACCCCCCAAGTTGATCTATTGCTCAGTCTAATGGAAGAGAGGCCTGTGGCCTTTGTTGCTGGTCCAGGATTCTGGGAAGTGGGCGTCTCTCCCTCCCTCGGGCGCCAGGGTGAAGGCCAGGACAGCTGTGCCCAGCCATGCTCTTGGGACCCCTCTGAAGTCAGAGATTCTGCTGCGGACTCAACTGGAAATGCCATGTGAATTTTTGGGTCCTTTTGATCTGAAACCAGGGGTTTCCCACCCATGAAGAGGAGGAAGTGGGGAGGAGGGTGGGGCTTAAAACAAAAAGAAATGCCTTTTTTAGGCAGAAGCCTGTGATGGGATGAAGTTCATGGAGGGAACCCAGGGCGGCCACAGTGAGAGGGTCGCCAGGCCCCTGCTGAGCTTGGTCACTGTGCAGCGAACAGAGGGACCTCTCCATGGCCCTTCATGTCAGGGGGCGACCACAACATAAAAGGGTTTTTTCTGACCCTTTTTGCTCTGATGAGGGTAAGGTGCCAGAATTGGGTGGGTTGCATGGAGTTTTCCTTCCATGACTCCTCACTGTCTTCAGAAAAAAACTCCATCCCCTTGGAATGATCTTCAAGGCCTTTCATGAACTGGGTTCCACTGCCTCCCCCACGCTGAGGCTGCCACAGAGCAGAAGCCACCGCGTGCAGGTCTCTGCTGTTCCAGGTGCAGCAGCAAGACTTTGGCCTGAGGCACTGGGGAGCCATAGATGGATCTTTCGGGAGGACATGACAGAAGGACATAATGGGATTAGAGTTGCTACAGAAAATACAAGGCACCCAGTTCAATTTAAATTTCTGATCAATAATCAATAATTTTCAGTTGGAAGTTATGTCCCAAATATTGCATGGTACATACTTGAATTAAACTTTTATTTGTTGTTTATCTGAAATTTCAGTTGTAACAAGGCATCCTCTGTTTTTATTTGCTAAATCTGGCAACTCCAGAAGGAACATTTCTCCCAGTTTGCAGCCCAGGGTGGGAGAGGCAGCCAGCAAAGATGGGGAGGCCATAGCTGGCCACGGGGTTCTGGAATTAACTGGGGATTGCCTCACCCCTGTCCTTGGCATCAGGACTTTTTCCTGAAACTGAGGGCAGACAGGAAGGACCACGGAGATGTGGGCATCTCTGGGTGAAGGGCTGGGGTTCCAGGTGGAGCGATAAGGAGGAATAAGGCAGTTTTCACAGCACGTTGAAAGCACAGTTCCCACGGAGACCCAGTGCTGCTCCCCCATAGTGATAGGACTGGGAACACGTGGTGAGACCCTGACCTGTGCGCTCCCATCCTCATCCACCCTCCCAGGCCCCATGAGGCGGTGCCATGAGCATCCTCTGTTCCAGTCGAGACTGCAGAAGCTCCTGAGGTCCTGTCCTGCCCCATTGCCCAGCTCTGGGTGGCCGAGTGGGTGCTGGAGCCCACCCGGGTCTGTCTGGCTCCAGGGCCTGGGCTTCTCAATCCCAGGACCCACTGTCCCTCCCAGCCTTGGAGTCTCTGACTCCTGACATCTGACCCCTGACCCCTTGCTGGCCTGGCCTTGGCCTCTGCTTTCACATCTTGCCTGCTCTGGGCCTGGTGCTCTGTCTCCCATGTTCTTCCCTCCAGGAGAGCAGGGCTCGAGGGGTGTCTTTCATTCCCAAGCATCAAACAGGAGGGCTCCCGCCCACTGCTCCACAGCCCCTCAGCTTGAAGACACGCTGCCAAAAGTTGTTTCTCCAATTAGCCCATCACAAGGGACCAACGGACTCCCTGCTCTCCCTAATGAATAATGCTCATAGCTTGTGTCTGTTGAGCACAAGTCAGGCCTGACTTATGAGGAAGGCCCATCACGACCCCATTTTACAGATGTGGAAACTGAGGCTTAGAGAGGTGGGCTCACCTGTCCAACCTCAGCCAGTGGAGAAGGTCAGTGTGTCCTCTGGGTGTTGCTTTAAATGCCACCTCCTTGGGGAAGCCCTCTTCCACCCGAAGGCTGGGTCCCCAGTTACCTTCTTTCTTGTCATCTGCCATTTCTTCATCTGTCACAATTGTAATTCAGTAGTTAGTGAGTCGTGTGTGCTGAGTTTATGTCTGTCCCTGGTGAGTTGTGACCTCTGTGTCTTGTGCGTGACCGTGACACCAGCGCCAAGCTCAGAACTGGGCAGGCGGGAGGAGCTCTCCAGGGCTTCATAAGACATAGGGGAGGCTTCAGAAAGGATACCCTATGTGAAGGTTCCCTGGATGGTGAGGGGCTAGTGCCCAGGGAATCCAGGTTCAGGCTTGGGAGGTGCTGTGGATAGATTGTTCTAGCCTCGACTGGAACAGAGGATACTCACGGGCGCTTGGAGGTGGGACACAGCTCGGTGTGTTTAAGGAGCCATGCGTCACGGTGCGCTGAAGCCCAGCGGGGGCGGTGGGGAGGTGCAGCAGGGGGAGGCTTGTGGGTGGGGTCCAGCTCAAGGGCCGGGGGCCCTGGGATGCACTTGGACTTGGTGCTGTTTAGGAACGTTCTTAGTTCTGCTTTTAGATGATATAATGAAAACATTTTTTGCCTAAATGGGAGTTTACTCACTTCCCTGAGATGGCTTTTAGAAGCAAAGTCTGCTCGTTGTTGTGAGCTCCTCGTTCAGCGGGACCTTATGTCTCTTAGGAATGCCTTCAGCCGCAGGTATCAGACAACCTAATTCCCAAGGGTCTAGACCATAAAACCAATTAATGGTGACAAGATGGCTGTTCCGTTCCAGGCATCACTCTCCTGGTGACAAGATGGCTGCCACAGCTCCAGGCTCCATGTCCTCACTGGACCACATCCCCAGGTGGGAAGGGAGAGAGTGACAGGAGGCACAGCGAGGGTGGTGAGACATGCTCTTCTCCTGGACTTTCTCCCCTGTTATCCAGATCTTTCCCTGAAGCCCCTGCAGACTTTGCCTTGTATACCATTGGTCAGGACATGGTCCCATGGCCTTTTCTGGCTGCAAGGGAGGCTGGGAAAATAAACACTTGACTTTTTTAGCCTCTGTGATGGCAGGAAGGCCTTTGGGGGGAAGGTTGGGGAATGGCTGGAGGGAGAGCTGACCTTCAGTATCTGTTCATCTCCTTTCTCCAGGATGTGACCCTGTTCACCCTTTCAGGACAACCCCAAATTTTACCTTTCTGTGAAGCCAGCTTCCCCTGGCAACTGGCCATCCCTTCCTCTGCCCCATGCCCCTGGGGCTCCTGGAGGGACATCCTGTGACAAGAATTTCTTCCTTTCAACATATGATATTCCTGTGGAAACTCTTGGGAGGTGAATGTGTGAATGTCGTACAGACTTGAGTGTTATAAATGGGGCTTCTGTGTCCCCAAAGCAGGAGAATATAACATCTCCTTGTCTTTTTAGGCACAGTCATCAAGGTGCCAGGTCCAGGAGTTTGTGCATTTTTTAATTTTTTCATTTCCCATCACTGTTTCCAACCCCACTGTGCGGATTCCATCTGGGGCACGTGCAAAGGAGGGTCAGGATCCGTGGCTCTTTGGTGGCTCTCTTGACGTTCGCCCTCGGCCTCCTTCCACTGACCCAGCCCACGTCCCTCCCTTCGTGCTCGTGGTGCTGCTTAACTCCTTTTTATAAAAGAAGAGCAAACGCAATACAGTGTTTTGACAGTTCTCACTAGTAACGTAGCAGTTAAAGACGGGAAGAGAAACCATAAACACAGGGGATGTCTGCCTGTGGGCCTGGTGCTGTGGGAGGCACTGTGCTGTTTCCACCTCTTAGTCCCCCGCTCAACCCAGCGGGGCCGAGACCGCCCTTGTCCCTCTTCCACCAGTGAAGACATTGAGAATCTGGAGAGTAAGTCACATGCTGGAGGTCACCAGGTCTGGGACCCCACCCTAAGAATTCACCCCACGCTGGGCAGTGGTGGTCACACCCACCAGGAGGTCCATCTCTGTCTCACATTTCCAGCCCTCTTGCATCTCTGGCCAGTAGGCTCAGATTTGAAGTGACATGGGTCCCCTCTGGGCTGAAGCTCTGACCTCCCTGTGGCTTCTTCCTCTATTTTGGAGACCAAGAGGGCTCCCTGTTCCAGGTGGGGAGCTACGGGATGGGGGAGCCCCTCCTGGCCCGGGTCCCTGAGTGGCTGTGTGGAGCAGAGCGGTGGCCCGAAAGTGTTAGCGAGAGAGGAACTTCTGTTGTTTGGAGCCACTGAGATGTGGGGACTGTTCGTTCCCACAGCAGAGTCCAGCTGAGCCCGACTAATGCGACGACAGTCCCCCACATCCCAGACCTCCACCTGCCTCGTGTGAGGGGATGGCTGGACCCTGCTGCCCAGCCCTGCCCTGTGGTCGTTGCTTCCTGGAACCGCCCGCGCCAGGCCGAGCCGCACAGCTGCGCAGGATACTCTGGCCCGCATGGAAGCGGCCTCCTGTCGACGCCAGGACCTCTGCAGGGCCTGCCGCTCCAGGCTGGCACGGGGCAGCCTCCCTTCTCTGGGGGGCTTTTCCGCACCTGGCAGAGCCGCACGGAACCTGGACACAGCTGGGGCCTTCCTGTGTGCTGCCCTCTGGAGCCAGGTGCTTCCACAAAAGCCCCAGCTGCTGTTGGCCGGGCGCAGGGACATCTGTGCCACACTAGCCAGGCATCACCCCTAGGCAAGCGAAGGCCTGGCCGGCATGACATGGTCTGCTGGGAGCCAGTGGCTCTGGGAGGCCACCCAGCCTCATCCCCGCACATCCCCCTGGACTCTTCCCGCAGCCTGATGCCGGCCTCTGTCTGGAGACCTTGGCAAAAGCGTCCCCTTTGCCTGGAACGCCTTTCCTGCCTCGTGTGCCTGTAGGCACTCCAGCCTCCTTCTCCACATCTGGACGCCTGTCCCACCTCCCACGCAGGGGACCTGGGGGTGTCCTCCTCTCTTCCCATCGCACCCTACTCACCTCTGCAACTTTGACACGACCCCTGTCACTCCCTTAGCTTTGCACCCCTCAGTTGACTTGTCCATCTGTCCTAGGAGACCGTGGCCCTCGAGGGCAGGGACTGTGTCATTCCAGGTGATCCCCCATCCGTGCAGAGTGGGTGAGTGGAAGCCCGCCCACCCCGCCCTGGGAAGCTGCACCTGCTCCGTGCTGGGGCCGTCACACACCCGCTGGGCTTGGGCCCTACTTGTGCCACCATCGGCTCATGTGATCAGCACGTAGGCTTGCAAGACTGTGGCTAGTTTTTCTTCCTGTCAGAGTCTGGGTTGCACTGAGAGTAGGGCCTGGTGAGAGCCTGGGGGCAGATGTTTTGTTGGGAAGGCTCCCAGGGGGCTGCTTGAGGGGCAGGAGAGGGAGACAGGGAAGGAGCAGAGGCCCATTTGGGGGCAGGGGCGGTCCTAGGACTGGTCCCCACTGCAGGCAGCTGGGCTGCATCATGCTGGGCCCTCCCAGGGCCATCTGGAAAGCCGACCAGCTCCGTCCACACAAGCGCCCCATACCCACTGAAGGAGGGTTGCCCTGGGAGGCATGAAGTTCCCTGCACTCCCACTGTGCACACCTTCGGGAGGGCTCCTGTCGGCACCCCAGCTGCCGTATCGGGGTGGATATGGAAAGGGAACTGAAGGGTGCATGGTGGGTGCACGGAGGAGGTGCTGAGTCCAAGCCCACCTGCATCTGTACCTGCCCACCTGCAGCAGAGACGTGATGTGACGTGGGCCCAGGAGGCATCAGACTCAGTTCCTACTTTATAGACACGCAAACTGAAGCCCAGAGAGGTGACATCACTTGCTTAGTTCCTACTGTCCCTGCATAGATGAACAAACATTTTGAAGACTGTACGATTCATTCTTCTGTCCTTCCAAATTGGCACCCCAGCGCCCACTCTGGGCTCCTGGCCGCACATGGGCTCTAACATGGTGAATGAGATGCATGCGTCCTGCTCAGCAGCTTCTGGTCCTGTGGGTGGGATTTTTGGGTCCTCATGGTCCTCCAGGCTCTGAGTGGCTCCTGCTCCAAGGTCGGGCAGGACCCTGTGGAAACCTTTCTGATTCTTCTGTAAAACAGGCTAAGGGGAGGGTCCCATGAACCAGGTCACAGATGCCCCAAGCTCAGCGGAAACTCCCAAATATCGATGGGTCTTTGCTGAGAGATGGGTCTGCAGTGGGGCTTTCCTGAGGCTGGACAACCTCGGGGCTGGGGAAGGACAGCCTCTGAGCTCATGGGGAGGGAAGGGGAGGATGCTGGGGGAGGGCACACTCTATTCCAAGGACCTTTCACGCTGTCTCTCATTCTGCCCTATGAAGCATGTACATCATTATCCCATTTTACAGATGAAAAGTGTAATGCTCAGAAGGCTCAGCCGCCGGCCCAAGGTCATGACTGCTCTTGACCATGGCAGGGCAGATGGGACCATGAGCCCAAGGGCAGAGGCCTCTGTTCCCAGCACAGTTCCCAGGACATACTGGATCATGAGTGAAATGTACCTTCTTGAGGTTAGGGTCCTGGTGGCCAGGGGAAGCCAGGGGACCCACCCAAAGCAGCTGCTGGACGCCGAGTCTCCCCAAAGTTTTCATTCTACTCCTCTGGCTCCCACCTGACTTGACCCCCCCCCCCCGTCTTCATTTCCCTGCTTGCCCTCCAAGGAGCCAGCAAGGAGGCTGCTTCGAGCTCTCAACTCACAAAGACATGTTTGACCAGCATCCAGTATGGGGAGCCTTCCAGCTCGTTCCCCTGCAGAAACTGGGTTTCTCTTCTGAAGGTTGGAAGAATCGGGGGCTTGATAACAGGGCCCAGACCGGTTTCTAGCCCACCTCCCTGCATCTCCAGTCCTTCTCCTGCCCAGGTAGTGAAATTTTAAACAGGCACATTCCTGCTGCCCAATTTTCATTAATTGGATCTAAAAGGGTTTCTATTTTCTCCCCAAACGCTGATTGATCTAGCTGAGGTAAACAGCACCGCCAAAAATTGGGGGGAGTGGGGCTGCTGAGGGAGACAGGATAACTAATGTAACTTGACATTTACTCAGAGAGAGGAAGGGAGGGGGGTGAGTCACACGCCAGAGCCTCAGCCCACAGATTTTGTAGAAGCGAGCAGCCGCGAGGCAGGCGGGAGCAGAGGGCTCCGAGAAGCTTCAGTTCCCTCAGTTTCACAGGCTTCGGGGACCCCTGGGGGTTCTCTGCTCCAGGAGGAGAGGGTCTCTGTGTCCTTAAATGACTGTGCATTTAACTCTGGAGGTGGGACCCCTGAGGATGCCAGCAAGGCTGAGCTGATGGCTTTCCAGAGAGATGTGAATATGTATTGCGCCCCGCCCCCATGGAAGCCCTCTGCGGGGTGGGGGCCAGTGCGGGTAGCAGGGAGCCAGGCAGGAGGGGCTGGGTGCTTGGTTTCTTCTCCTACAAAAAAAAAAAAAAGTAAAAAAGTAAAAATGAAAAGTTCCTCCAAGCAGTCTTTGTTTCTGACTGCCTTGGTTTCCCGACTTGGTGCTATACCCGCTGGAGTTTGCAGGAAGCAGGTTTCTGGTTTGGGATCACAACTGAAGGGGAAGACGACAGGTGAGCGGGTCTGGCTCTCTGCACCAGGATGGAGAAGGGAAACCAGGCGAAGCGCTGGCCTCCCCGTGGCCACTAACCATAATCACTGACTGTACGCAGGGCAGTCAGCTCTTTACTTGTTCAGCAGGACTGGCTGAGCTCTGCTGGTCGGGGGAACTCTGCCCGCTCGGCCTCCCTGCCGGGGCTTGCTCTCTCCCCTGGCCTCTGGCCACATTACTGCCTCCTGGAGCAGTGGGTGCTGTGCTCCGCAGACCTGCCGCCTTGTAGATCCTGCCCCTCCTTCCTCCTGCCCTTAAGAGCTGTTTCCTCCTCCTTGGGGTGTCTTTCCTGTCTCCTTCTGCCTGGGATATTCTCCTTTTTTAGGGGTACGAACAGCCTTGATTTTCTTGACTATCACCCCCAAACTAGTCTCATCTCCCTTCCCCAAACTGCTTCTCCTCTTTGGTTTCATCCCAGTGCCCCACCCCCCGCCAGCCCAGCCGCCCGTTCACCCTTGCCTCCTCCCTCACCTCATCCCCGATAAACGGTCAGTCACCAGCTCATCCTTGTCCTGCCTCCTTAGCTTCTCTCAGACCCTCCACTCACCTCCTCCCCGCTGCCGCCGACCTGGTCCAGGCTGCTGTCGTCTCAGCTCCTGGCTGGCTTCGCAGTTCTGGTTTGGCCCCCGCACGCTGTTCTCCGCTTAGCAACAGTGTCCTTTCAGTGCCTCGAACCCTTCGGGTGGGAAGTACCTTGGGAAGTACCTCCCACGGCTCCTGACTTCCATTGCTGCCGTGGAGAAGTCAGCTGTCCATCTAACGAGAGGCCCCTTGCAAGTGAATCTGGCCTTTTCTCTCTGACTGCCGTTAGGTATGCGCTCTCCTTACCTTTGTTTTTCTGCAGCTTCCCTGTGCTAGACTGACGGGTGGATTCTTTTTATCTTTCTTGGGACTTTTTGGGTGTCTTGAATCTATGATTTGGTGTCTTTTATCCGTTCTGGAAAATTATCAGCCATCGTCTCTTAAACATCGCCTTTGCCCATTTCTCTTTCTTCTAGGGCTTCAACTAAATTCTGTCTTTTCACTCCTTTCTGTCTCTTACTCTCTCCTTTTCCCCATCTTTGTGTCTCTCTTCAATGCATTCTGGAGATCTATATCTATATATCTAAATATATCTATAACTTATCTTCTTTGACCTAATTCTTTCTTTGTCTATATTTAATCTTTCCTTAAACCCATGGAGTGAGGTTTTTGTTTTTTGTTTTTTTGAATTAAAAAAATTGAAGTATATTCAGTTCACAATGTTGTGTCAATTTTTGGTGTATAGCATAATGTTTCAGTCATATATTCCTTTTTAGATTCTTTTTCATTATAGGTTACTACAAGATATTGAATATTGTTCCCTGTGCTATACAGTAGAAATTTGTTGTTTACCTATTTTGTGTGTGGTAGTTAGTATCTGCAAATCTCAAGCTCCCAATTTATCCCTTCCCACCCCCTTTACCCTCTGGTAACCATAAGTTGGTTTTCTATGTCTGTGAGTCTGTTTCTGTTTTGTAAATAAGATCAATCTTTTTTTAGATTTCACATATAAGCAATAGCATATGGTATTTTTCTTTCTCTTTCTGGCTTACTTCACTTAGAATGATGATCTCCAGGTCCATCTATGCCACAGCAAATGACATTATTTGTTCTTTTTTATGGCTGAGTAGTATTCCATTATATAAATATACCACAGCTTCTTTATCCAGTCATCTGTTGATGGACATTTAGGTTGTTTCCATGTCTTTGCTATTGTACATAGTGCTGCTATGAACATTGGGGTGCATGTGTCTTTTTGAATTAGAGTGCCCTCCAGATATATGCCCAGGAATGGGATTGCTTGATTATATGGCAGCTCTATTTTTACTTTTTTAAGGAATCTCCATACTCTTTTCCATAGTGGCTGCACTAAGCTACATTCTCACCAACAGTGTAGGAGGGTTCCCTTTTCTACACACCCTCTCCATCATTTATCATCTGTGGACTTTTTAATGATGGCCATTCTGACTGGTGTGAGGTGGTTCCTCATTGTAGTTTCAACTTGCATTTCTATTTATCATCCTTTATTATTTTGAAATATAGACGCATGCATAAAGCACGTAAATTGTAAACATACAGCTTTGCAGAAGAACATGGGACCATCACCAAAAGATCAAGAAATAAAGTCTCTTGAGGTTTTGATTTCAGTATTTGCAGTGTTCATTTCTAGAGCTTCCACTTTGTTCTTTTGTCAATTTACTATGTCACATTATATTTTTATGTTCTCTGGTGATGTTTCAGGTTTGCCTTTTTATTTTTAAAAACATAGTAAGCATAGTAGTTTTATGTTAATTTCAATATCTGAAAACTTTGCAGGCGTTTCTGTGTTTTTTTTTTTTCTCATGGTGCTTTATTTCTCTGTGTGCTGATTTTCTTTGTAAGTTGATCATAGTATTTGAAAACTTGAGTGAGTACAGGGATAATTTAAAGCATGGGATGAAGTTACCTTCTTCCAGAGAGAATTTCAGCTGCTTCTACCACACACTTGGATGTGCTCCCTTTCTGGACCCGTGTTCACCCAAGCTTGAGGCTTCCTGGAAGACATGAGTTATTCAAACCCAGCTGTAGTTCCTCAGAAGGGCTGGTCCACTTCTGGTCACCCTCTCGCTGAGGATGTAGCCCTTGGGTCCCAGCTAGTTGTAGGGAGGATCTCCTGTTAGATTGTAGGTCCTGGGCTTTTGTTTCTGTCCCCCTAGTGCTTCATGACTGGCGAAGGGAAGGCTCCTCTGGGCTTGGAAAATCTCTTTAGACAAAAGTGTCTCCACCTGCATTCACTTCTCTGAGTTCCTGTTTGCTCTTCAGGTATACTTTGGAAATTTCTTATTCTCTTGTAAGCTTTTAATGCTTTTGCAAATATATATCTCTACCTCTATATGAGATACTTCAATTTTTAAAGTTATCTTCAACTAGAAGCCTGGTCAGAAGGACCCAGCTCTCCCTTACCAGAACTCTGAGTTATCATTCTAAACAGGAAATCTGGCCACATCTTTCCTCCAGTTAGAAGCCTTGATGGGCTCCCACTGCCATCCAATAAAGACCCTACTCTTGCCTGTGTCTCCCAAGGTCCTAGCAGATCTGGCCCCAGCTACCCTCCTCTGTAAGCTCACCTCTCACCCCTCCTCCCTTGCGCCCTCTGCCTCAATCACACTGAGTTGTTCTGGTCCCTGAAAGCCACTCATCTCTGGATATAGGCAGGTACTGTTTGGTTTTCCTTTAGGCTGTGGCCTGACGAAGTCCTGTTTGCCCTCTAAGTCTCAGGCTAAAAACTGCCTCTTCCAGGCAGCCTTCCCTGACTGTACCATCCCACCTTCTTGCTAGGTCACGTGCCTCTTCCGGGCTCCCACAGCACCACACCCCCATCATAGCACCAACCACCCTGGACTGTAATTACCTGCTTCTCTGTCTGTCGCTCCACTAGACTCTGAGCTTAATTAGTATTTTTGAATGAATGAATGTATGGATGGATGGATGAATGGATGGATGATGAATAGATGGACGGATGGATGGCTTCTCACTTTTGTCCTGACGTTTTCAATCATTCCAACTCTTTGGGGACCCATTCCCTACCCACCACATGAACTGGTAGTTCCTGACTAAAAGGGCCTCCTCCCTTATTCCTCTTCCATGTTACCTGCGCAATCCTTTGCACAGAGTGACTCCAGGCTCCTCACATACCTTTCCCTTGAGGCTCATGCCCTCTCCCTGGCCCCTAAGTCAAGAACTGGGGCTGTAGATCCCAGGAATAGGAAAATAGACTAGAAGGGGAAGTTTTAATTCGAACTATGGGAAGCCCTATTTCCTGTAAAGTTCACTACTGGGCACACAAATTCCAAAACCTGCTGCCGGGAGAGAGCCAGGCAGGGAGGTGTCCAGGGCAGTGATGATGCCCGAGGACTCTGGGTCTCCGGCTTGGGTTAGGATCCCCGACTGTAGGACTTTCCCTGCAGAGGAGAGGGTATTATTCATCTCGGAGACTGATGGGGGCCGGGATGACGGGGTACTCTCACTAGATTCTATTTACTGTCTTGCCGTATACCCCGTCCCACCCACCGTGTCCCTTCTGGCCCCTCTGCCTTTGCTCGTGCTGTGTGTCTTTCCAGAATGCCCTTTCCCGTCTCCTGATTAGTCACATCTGCCTCGTCCTGCGAGGCCAGGCTCCGCTCCTTGGAGAGCTCGTGCCGGCCACCCTGGTCCACGCAGAGCTTTGCCGGCATCATCCTCCACCAGGCGAGAAGCACCAAGGTGGGGTGGGGCCTCATTGTTCACGTAGGACACTGATTAAGCACCTCCTGTGTGCTGAGCCTGTGCTGGGGACGCAGCAACGAGTGAGACCTGCAAGGCCCCTGTTCTCTTGTTTCTTGGGGTGTGTCCCAAACTCCCCAGCAGGACAAGGACTTCTGTGAAAGCTGTTTGCTGGTCTGACCTCTTGGTGGTTCTCATCTCCCCTGATCCCTGGCTGTCACTTGGAGGAGGGTGGTGGGACTGGGGGGCGGGGTGCAGCAGAGAAACATATTCTCCTACTGAGATTTGCAGGAGTGATGGTAACATTCCCAGAGACTGTAAAATGCTTTAAAATTTATAAAGTGCTGCCCCTTCATTCGCATAGTGGTCTCAGTGATGGAGGGCAGGGCGGGCTGATCATTTAGAGGTGAGACCCAAGACCAGAGAGGGAGAGTGACTCCTCAGGGTCACACAGCTAGTTGGTTTCACTTGATTCAGCCTTCGCAGCCTGACAGGCCCGCTCCACAGAGGCCCTGGGTGGGCCTGCCCTCTTCCTCTCTGTCCCCTGAAGCTGCGGCGCAGGGGTGGTGTACCTGAGGACCAGAGACATAGTCTTCCCGGCACCCAGCTTGGACCTGGCCTGCGGGGTGCCGGGGAGCCCCGCAAGAGTCTGTAGCCAGGAAGGCAGTGTCTGTGAGGAGGCGGGGTTTGGGGAAGAGGCTGGATGGACAGAGACAAGGGAGAACATTGGAGAGGCGTTTAGATGTCTTGCAGGTGGACCTGGCCGCAGGTTGGACGTGGGGAGGCTGCAGTGCAGGGAGGACTCGCGGGTCAGAGAAGACAGCTGAGAGGATGATGGGGTTGTTTGGAGAACCAGGGACCCTAGAGGAGCAGCCTGTGCGACTAGGGTGCAACCAAGAATCTGGTTTTGATCCAGATACACATGGGGCAGCCAAGTGAAGACACTCAGGGTCCATGAGGGTAATTGGGACTGAGGGGTGACGGATGACCTGCTGAACGCCCTCCCAGACTTCTAGCAGCATCAGCACTTGGGGCCTGTTCCTTGGGGTCCCCGAAACATGCAGACCTCATTTACCTCCCAGCAGCTTCCCTGGAAGGAAAACAGCCAGGGAGTTGGTTGAATCTTGGAATTAATTTCATTCCAAGTGTAGCCTGGCTTTGGATCATGTGGGACTTCCATAATAAGATTACTTAATCACATGCTCATTCCGAGATGAGGGAGGCACGGCCCCCGCCTCACAGGAGAGCTCTGAGCCCACCTTCGGTTCCTACGGCCCGCCCCGCTGGGCAGTAGAGTTTGGATGAAGCCCCGTTCCTGGCTGCCTCCGTTTCTCCACCTATCTTGGGAATCCAGACACTCAAAGCAAGAGGGAAGCTGCAGCCATAGACGCAGGTGACCTGAGCTCCCAGCAGCAGCTGCTGCGAAGTGCTGACTTCTCCCGTCGGCGTGATGCTTGGAGCAAAAGGATCTGGGAGCTCCTCCCTCCTTGGCCTCTAACACATGCACGTTTTCCTCATTCACTGTCGTCTCCCCGCCAGGATGTAAGCCCCACGAGGGCGGGAGTTTGTGTCAGTGGTCCCTGAGTTCCCGGAACATGCCTGGCATGTGACAGGATCTGTGGGGGTTGGACTGGATGAATGAGTTCCCGTTTGTCTCAGATCCGGGCTGGGGATCTTCTGCTCTTTGCTGTGTCTAACCTGAGGTTCCTGAACAGCTGCTGATTGTCCACCTTCCTATAAAACAGAGCTGATGGCCAGAAAGCCTTCCGGGCAGGACTGAGGTGGGGATGAAAGGCGCCAGTCCTAGGCCCTGACCTGGACCCAGCAAGTGCTCAGTGGTGTCTGCAGCTAGTGTAATTTGGGGTTTCCTCCCCACCTGGAATCTGGGGGGACTTCAGGCTGACCACATTGTGACCGAGCCTCAGTCCCCCTTCAACAAGAGGAGAGTGTGATGTGACACCTGCCAGGCGCTGGGAGGATCCTGATGGCCCCCAGATGCCCGTCAGCAAGAGCTTGGGTGTGACGGAGAAACGCATTTTCCGCCGGTAACATTCTCACACGTTGTAAAGTGCTTTAAAATAGATGAGATGCTTCCTTTACATTCTCATACCTGGTCTCAGTTATGGAGGACAGGGTGGGATGGATGATTTCACCGAGGCAAGCCCAGAGAGGGGCAGTGACTACCTAAGGTCACACAGCTAGTTGGTGGAGGAAGCCATGTTTCTTCCCACCTCCCCTGTCAAGAAGGGCAGCAGGAAGGAGAGGACGAGGGGAGAGTTTGCCTGCCTCTGCAGCTGGCCCACCATCCTTGTCGGGGGGGGGGCGGGTGGTGGACATGACCTGGAGCTCCGGAAGTGACTCTGGAAGGGAAGGAGACAAGAATGGAGTGGTTTGGATGTCGCCTCCTCAGAGGGTCCCACCCCGATCAATGTACTTAAAATAGGTCTTTCGTGTTGACTTTTCTGCCTTGTCACCCACAGTGTTGACTGCATTCTGTGGCCCTCTTTCTCTCCCTTCCTTGTCTTTCTTCTCTTGTTCAGGGTCTGCCTCTCCGACTGGGGAGCATCTTCTAAAAAGGCAGCGACCTGGGGAATCTTTGTCATCCTTGCGTATCTGCCCCCTTGCACAGGCCAGGCACTCAGCAGCTGCTCGGTGCATGTATTTTTTTGGATAAGGAGACACATTCATCCCTGAAGTCGTGATGACACGTACCTTGTGGGGTTGTCCTGAGCTTTCAGGGGGATGGTGCCTGAAAGCACCAGGCACATGGCTCCTGGCACAGAGTAGGGGCTAAAGATGGTGGCTCGAGTCACACCCCTGGATTGGGAGCCTCTGGATGCAAGGAACTGCATCCCAAGTGCCCATCGTGCCGGGCACAGCTCTGCAGTAAATCTTCTGAAGCTTGAATGAGAGATTGACAAGACAGAGAAATAGGGTTAGAGTCGCCGCGCTCAGCGGTGGTTTTTGTTGCCTAGGAACCCCTCCCCCACCTTCAGGGGTGAGTGACTTTGTGGGTGAAGAACAGGGAGCGAAGGACCCAGTCTCCACCGCAAGCAAACAGGTTGGAAAGGGGCTTGGGAGGGTTTTCAGCTCTGTAAGGCCCCAATCAGGGGAGGGGTTGGTTCCCGTTTGGGCAGAATTAAAATTCACAATGATTTCCCTGGTGTCCACAACTTACAAGAGGAGTTTATCGTAAGGAAATGTTAACGTCTGCATTTTGGCTCCAAAAGTCAGTTGAAGGATGGCGGTCATTGTCGTGTCTGTTGACGGGGCTTAACGGCAGGTTGTCTGGAAGCTCCGAGGGTCCTGGGGTGGCTACACAATAGTACGGGCCCCCGGAGATACCCAGATGGCCCCTGAGCCCCCAAGAGCCACCCAGGGCAGGGTCTCTGCGGGTGCTCTGCTTTGCTGTCCTGTCGTGGACCTTTCTGGGGGCACTTTGGGACATCTACCTCCGCCCCCTCCTCCTTGTCCCAAGGAGGCTTCTTGAACTTTCCAACTTGGCCAGTGTCTGAGGAGAGGATGTAGCCCGGCAAGTGTGAGCAGTGACCCAAATCCATCTCCATCTCTTACTAGGTGACTGCTCAGCTTCTCTGAGTCTCAGTGTTCTCTTCTGCCGAATGGAGACAGTAAGAATCATTCTCTCCTAACGTGGTGAACTTCCATGAGGCAACATCTCCAAAGTGCCTGACACAGAGCCTCCCTGGGGCCCCGGGGAGACTTCTGGGCTGGCAAGACTCTGGCTCTAGAGAGAGATGCTTCCTCTCTCAAACTGGGCCACACATGGGGTTCAGTGAGCACAGGAACCCAGGAGACCCGGGGCCATTGGCCATCACCAAAGAAGGGCTGAACATTCACAAAGACAGTTTCTCTCCTGCAGATGCTGGAACAGCCACCATCATACCAGCAGCAATAGTTTAAATGGAGGTAAGAGTAAAAATGACAATAATAAAGGTGGTAATAACCAGAATTTATGGGGCGCCAAGAATGTGCTTTCTGCTGTGCTGGACACCTTACAAGTATTATCCCATGTCACCCTCACAGTGGCCCTGGGAGGCAGATTTTGTCATTGTCCCTATTTTATTTTTATTTATTTTATTTTTATCTAAAAAGTTTTAATGGAACTACTGGGGATTGAACCCAGGACCTCATGCATGCTAAGCGTGTGCTCTACCACTGAGCTATACCCCTCCCCCAATCCTTATTTTAAAGATGGGAAAACTCATACTCCGGGAAATGAAATGTCCAAGGTCACCTCATTGGTACGTTATGTGGGGGAGGGGTAGGCTCGAACCCAGAAGTCCAGCTCCCAAGTCTCTTGTCCTCTCCACCTGGCTGCCTCCTTTTTGTTCATCTTCTCCCTTCTGCCTGTGCTGATGTCAGCTGTTCCCACTTCCTTTTTCCATGGACACTGAGCAGAATGGGAGGCGGGAGGGTATGTGGTAAGACTGCAGGGAACGGAACATTGATGGGGGCCTCTGAGGGGTGTGACTCTGAGTTTCCCATTTGTTCTGCCTGCTCAAGGGCTCTAGAAGTCTGCAGCGAAGATGCGGACAGGGCCTACTAGCGTGGTGCTTGGTGTTCCCTGCTGGAACTGACTCATCTCAAATCACCCAGACCCTCCACACCCATCTCCAGTTTTGACAGCTCTTTGAACCTCTTCCCTGCTGGCCTCCCTGACCAGGCCACTCCTTTTGCCTCCTAGGGCTAAGATAAGGATCAGGGCTTTGGAGTCTCTCCGATCTGGATTAAAATTCTGCCTGACTGCGTCTAAGAAACGTACAGCTAACGTCATAGTTAGTGGTGAGAATGAAAGCCTTCCCTCCAAATCAGGAACAAGACAGGGGTTTCCAGTCTCCCCACTCCTATTCAATATTGTCCTAGAGGTTCTAGCCAGGGCAATCAGACAAGAAAAAGAAAGAAAGCTCACCGAGATTAGGAAGGAAAAAGAAAAAGTATCTCTATTTGCAGATGACATGATCTGGTGTATAGAAAATCATAAGGAATTGACTAGAATATATATATTAGAACATAAACGAGTTCAGAAAGGTTGTAGGATACAAAATCAATATATAAAACCAATTTCTATATCTTAGCAATGAACACTCTAGAGGTTAAATTAAGAAAATAAATCCATTTACATTTGTATCCAAAGGAATAAAATACTTAGGAATAAATTTAACAAAAGAACTGTAAGATTTGTACAGTGAAAACTACAAAACGTTGCTGAAAGAAATAGGAGACCTAAACAAATGGGAAGACATCTTATGTTCATGGATTAGAAAATTTAATATTGTTAAGATGGCAATATCAACCAAGCTGATCTGCAGATTTAATGCAATCTCTGTCAAACTTGCAGTAGGCATTTTTATACAAATTGACAAGCTGGTTCTAAAATGTACACAGAAATGTGAGAAACCTGGAATAGTCAAACGATCTTGAAAAAGAAGAACAAAATTGGAGAACTCTTACCTTCCAACTTCAAAATTCACTACAGATTTACAGGAATCAAGACTGAGTGGCACTGGCATAAGGCTAGACTACATATCAATGGAATAGAACTGGGAGTCCAAAATAAGCCTATGTATTTCTGCTCAACTGATTTTTGACATGGGTGCCAAGACTGTTCAATAGGGAAAGAATAGTCTTTTCAAGAAATGGTGGTGACAACTGGATACACACATTGAAAGAAAAAGGTTGAATCCCCACCTCACACCATATACAAAAGTTAACTCAAAAGTGGATCATAGACTTAAATGTTAGAGTGAAAACTATAAACCTCTTAGAATAAAACAAAGGAGTAAATCATGACCTTGGGCATGTGACACCGAAAGCACAGCAATAAAAAAAAAAAAGATAAGTGGGGCTTCATTAAATTTAAAGCCTTGTGCTTCAAAGGATGACAAGGAAGTGAGAAGACAACCTACACAATGGGAGAAAAATTTTTTAAATCATGTATCTGATCAGGGACTTGTCTATAGAGAGAATTATTTACAACTCAATAATAAAAGACAAATAATCCAGTTCAAAAATTCCAAAGAAGGCATGCAACTTGCAGTAAGCCCTGTGAAAAGATGCTCAACACTATTAATCGTTAGGAAAACACAAACTGAGCCCACAATGAGATACCACTTCACCCCCACTAGGATGACTAAAATAAAAAAGATGGATAATTACATGTGTTGGTGAGGATGTGGAGAGACGGGAGCCCTCATACCTTGTTGGTGGCATTGTACAGTTACTTTGGAAAACAGTTTGGTGGTTCCTCAAAATGTTAAACATAGAGTTACACATAACCTTGCATCCATTCCTATGTACACCCACCCAAGAGAATTGAAAACATATATTCGCAAAAACATTTGTATATAAATGTTCAGAGCTATGTTATTTTTAGGAGCCAAAAAGTGGAGACAACCTTGACGTCCATCAATGATTTATGGATAAACGGCATATGATATAATCATATAATGGCAGGTTATTTTAGCAAAAAAAAGGACTGAAGTCCTCACACGTCGTATAACACGGATGAACCTTGAAACTGTTATGCTAAGGAAAAACAGCTCATCACAAAAGGCCACACACTGTGTGATTCCATTTATATGCCATGTCCAGAGTAGACAAAGCCATAGAGAGACGAAAGTAGATTAGTGGCTGCCAGGCCCTGGGGGGAGGGGAGTGGGGAGTGACTGCTGACGAGTATGGGGTTTCTTTTTGGGGTGATGAGAAGGTTCTGAAGTTGGATAGTGGTAGTGGTTGCACAACTCTGTGAATATACTAAGAAGCATTGAATTGTGTAGTTTGAAAGGGTTATATTTGTGGTATGTGAATTATATCTCAATAAAAGTTATTAAAAAGGGGAGGAGGCTCAATTTCTAGTTCACAGGAAATATGGGGACAGAGAAACAAGTTCAATGGCGCCACGAGGATGCAAACAGACAACCAGTTGGGGGCAATCCACGGGACAACTGACTCGGTTTCTTCAATGAGGCAATGGCAGTGGGGAGGGTATAGCTCAGTGGTAGAGCACGCGGTTAGCAGGCACAAGGTCCTGGGTTCAATCCCCAGTACCTCCATCACAAAAATAAATAAATATCCCTTAAAAAGTAAGGCAATAGCATGACTTATTTTTTTTTTAAATTAACAGGCTACAACAACTGCATGTCATGTGTAGACCTTCCATGGATCCTAATTCAAACAAATCACCTGGAAACCGCATTGATGAGACTGTCTCTCAGGATAAGAAGGTTACGCACTGGATATCAGCTGAGGCCATGGAATTGCTGTTAATTTTGCTAGGTGTGACAATGGCATTGTGTCCTCAGATTTCGAGCAATGTTGAAGTGTGTTGGGATGAAATGACGTGTCCAGGATTGGCTTTAAATTCACTTTAGTGGCAGCAACCACAAAATAATCGAAAGGGACAAATAAAACAGGTAAATTCTCAATAATTATTGAATCTGAATGACAGTCTATGGAGCTTTATACTCTTTATTTTGTGTATGTTTAAAAATGTTCCTGATCAAAATCTTTTTGATGTTAAAAAGGAAAATCCTGCCTGTGTGGCCTCAGGCAAGCTCCTTCTCTGAAGCTGGATTGGCACAGCTATAAAATGGGGGTGATACTGGTTCCATTTCACAGATGAGGAGACTGAGGTTCAGAGAGGTGGTGTGACCAGCCCAAGTCTTATGGCCAGCGTGGAAGGAGCCAGTATTAGAACCCGAACCCACTCAGCTCTAAACGCTGTCTCTCACCTGCTTGCTTCCCTGTGGACATGGTGGCTGCCCTCAGCAGCTGTCACCTTTGGGAGATGTGCGCACGTGTGTGTGTGTGACCTCGCGGCCTGTCTGAGGCCAGCCTGCGGCCTGTCTGAGGTGCAGTCTGTTTTCTTTCTCAAGCAGGCACTGTGGACATTGGGACACATCCTCTGAGTCGGCTGCAGCTCGCACACAGGCTCCTCAGTCCACCCTGCCCTAGGTCACCCTCTGCCCCCCATCTCCGGATGTCCAGGAGCCAGGCCCGGCGGCCCAGGCAGCGGGACAATGAGCCCTTTGGAGGCCCGGCCAGGGCCTGGGCCTCGGCTGTGGGCTGCGGCCGAGGCCACCACAGAAGGTCGCTTGTGGCCGGCCCGGGCTGCAGCCAGAAATAGGTCCTGCTGGGCACCCGCTCCTGAGGGCCCCGCCCTGGATTCGGCCTGGGAATGTGGGTATTTGTGGAGCTGAGGGGGAGGAGACCTTCGTCAGGAAAGCCGGCTTATTTTGGAGCCTCTGGGAGGCTGGGAAGAAAATGGATGGTGGCCTTTACCTTCCACACTCAGCCCACCCCTTAGTGCAGAGGCAGGAGCACAGGCTCTGAAGTCTCCCTGGGTGCAAATCCTGCCTCTGCCCCCGCCAGCCTGTGTCCTGCTGGCTGTGCTCCGAGCCTCGCTGTGCCGCCTGTGCGAGGGGACAAGCCCTCCCTGGGTTGTTAAGGATCCCCGATGATGCATGCAAGGTGCCTGGAAGAGTCTGTGCTCTTAACATGCCTGTTATTAAAGTGCTTCTGCCACTTGCCCCCTCCCACCCCAGACTGGGGGCTGCTCCAGTCCCTGGGGTCTCGCCTGGCCCTGGGGTGGGCCCTGCAGGGCCTGGAAGGTGGTCTGTGGCACTTTGGCATCATCGCTGTTTGGGGAAATCAAAGCTCTGGAGCCCTGGCAGAGACCCACAAGGCTCTGCAGCTGGGCAGCCCCCTCCCCTCCCCTCTCCAGACTGGCTCCCCGGTTATCCCTCAGGCTCCCTAGGTCCGCTCTGAACTGCAGCCTCTCGCACCCTCCCACCATGCACTACGCCGGGGCCCTGCAGGAGTCGAGCTCAGAGCTGGCAGTGGGAGGGATTTCAGCCGTTTTTCCTGCACAACTTTTACATCTGCCTCTCTTTGCCTGAAGCTGGGTGATGGGGGCTGGTAACTGTGGAGATTTGTAAGTTTCAGCCTGTGGTTCACAGACAGATTAGACCCAGGTTCAAATCTGGAGTCATACAGGCAGCAGTAGGCCCTTGTAGAGGGAGAGATGGGAGTCATGCTTATCTGGTTCTTCTGGAAGCCAGGGGACCAGGTCTCCTTCCTCCCACCCCCTGTAAGTCCTTGAAGCTATTTTTATGTGTTGCTGGAAACCAGAATTACAGACAGAGCCAAAAGCACTGGGAGGTTTCCCGTGCGCTGCGGGTCTTGCCCAGGGGAGCACGGGCCATTCCCAGCAGACTGGTGGAGCCCGTCCAGATGCTCCACTGTGTGGGTCGGGGAGCCTGCCCCCTGCCCCCTGAGAGCCTGGAGGTCACTGCTGGGAGGCCCCTGGTTGGCTGGCACAAAGATGAGGAACAAGGACTTAGAGAGGCTGCGGGGAGGGTGCAATTGTCCTGGGGTCCTTGAGGCCTGCGTGAAAGTCCAGAATCCTCATAGAGTTCAATAATTCATCCATCCATCTATCCATCTATCCATCCGTTCACTCATTCACTCTTCACTGACCTTTTCACTCATGATATATTGAACAAGGATCCTCTTGGTGTTGGTGGGGAATCATCCCCCAAACACACAGAGCCCCACCTCCAAGGAGCTCACAGATCTGACTGCTGCGCTCTCCGGCTGAAGCCCCCACCCAGGCCCGCCAGTGCTCACGGGAGACCGTGCAATCTTCATACTGTGACAGGGACGAGGCACAGCCCCGTTCCCCACTCACCAAGTCCTCATTATAGAGGGCTTGATCTTGCCTGTTCAGCTCTGCTTTCTGCCCTCCACAGAGGGCTCTCCCTCTCCCAGCCTGGTTCCAGGGGGAGGCGGGAATGCAGAGCAGACAGGCAGGGGCTGGGGCAGTGCTGGGCTGTTCTTTACTGGGGGCTCTGCGAAATGGGAAGAACAGAAAGGGACTGGAGCTGGGCTGTAAACGATGAACTGAGTGAGCAGAGAGAGGCAGAAGAGCCACAGTCGGAGGCGGGGGGCAGCTGCCAGCGAGGGGTTCTGGAGTAGAACATGATACAAAAGCTCTGGAGGGAGAGATGAGGGGGCTGGGAAGTATTGCTGGGGGGTAGAAACTGGCCTTTCCTTGATATTCTTTGTAAGACAAAAAACCCTGGAGATCCTTGCAGATAATATGTGGGTGCTGTCCCAGGCTCCTTTTAATGAGACTTTGTAGGGACGCGGCCACATGGGCCCTGGGAGTTACTTGCGTTACCCTGCATGGCTTATGGGGCTTTCCATGATCTGTGGTCTGCCCATGTTTTTAACTTTATCACTCATCTCTTCACCTTTCTTCTCCCCTAACTCCTCATCCAAACCCCACATTCCAGCCTGGCCTAGTTCCTTGGACCTCCCACCAACCTTGCTGTGACCTCTGCCCCAACACCTGGACTCTTAAGAAGCATTTGATCCCCTGGGCTCTCTGTTCCCTCCCTCGGTCTCTAGGTTGATCTGCCCAGACTATTTTCCTCTGGTTTCCTACCTTAGTATGATTTTTACTGCAGTCTTAGAGACAAGAATATAAACTTAGCGCACAGGTGAGTTTAACCAGTCTGCTCACACTCAGCACAACATACAGGCAAATAACTAGAATAATCAGGGAAGTGGCGCTGCCTGGCACCTTGCCCTTCGGGTTCACAATAAAACACAGTAATTCATTTATTAAAAATACCCACTGGGCACCTACTACCTCCCAGATATTCTGTTGGGTGCTAGTGATTTAAGTATACTCAATGGAATTCAAGTCTGCAATCCAAACCCTAACACAGCACCAACCCGAAACCCAAACCGAAGCCCAGTACCAGCCCTGATCCTAATGCCAACCCTGATTCCAAACCCAACACTAATCCTGATCTAACCGCAATCCTATCCTGGCCAAACCCAATACCAACTCTACCCTTAACCGAAACCCAACCCCAACCTTAATTCTAACCTTAGTCTTAAACATCTTTCAGTAAATGTGTGTCTCCTTTTCTGTCGTAGACAGTGAGGCATGCTGAGTAATAATGAAATTTATCTGATTCTGGATCATCCAGTGCCTTCAGGCTGGGAAAGGTAGAAGGCAGGTGAGACCAGGTTGAAAACCAGCTGAATACCAGGGGGTAACTTTGAAAAACAGAGTGTATATTTTCATGTAAGTCCCCACGAGCCTATGTCATGGTCATTTTCTAATATCAAGATCTGTAGTGTGACCCTGCCTGACTCAGCCAGTACCTGCCGGCTCCTCCCCTCGCTGGTCTCTGGGTTATACAGACCCTCTCTTGTGAATGCCCCAACCTCCTTTTGGCCTCAGGGCATCCACATGTTGTTCCCGTTGCCTGAGTATCTTTCCTCCCGTCCTCACCAGGCTGACTCCTGCTCAGTCCTCAGGCTCCTCTGAAATGTCACTTCCTGCCCTCTCCCCCAGACTCATTTTTCTTTTCTTCATGCTCCTGGCCCCTCTGCTTTCCTTTCAGGGCATTTGTATTTATGGCCATGTGTTTGTTTGCATGTTTATTTCTTTAATGCCTGTCTCCCCAGCCAGATGCTGACGTCTTTCAGGGCAGGAACTGTGTGTTTTGTTCACTGCTTTGGCCACAGCACCTGGCATACAGCAGACCTGTAGAAAACTTGGTTGATCAAACTATTGAAGGAATGAATGAACGCATTTTTCACTTCATAGAAGTGAAAAAAAGATTCCAGCCAACTGCAGCTCCTGGCTAGGGGATGTTTGTCCCAGGCCCTGTGCTGAGCACTGGGGAAGCCAGGAGAGAGGGGCTGGGTCTCCCAGTGCAGTCTACCATCCATTTCTGCTTCCAACGAACTCTCCCAGGCTTACTTGGAAACAAAAAAGATTTTTGAGATTCCATTTCCTCATTTCAGATTCTCTACCACCCTGAGTGGGAGGTCTGCAGGCAGCATCCTCACTATTTTACAAGATGCTTTTGCCCAGAGAGGTAAAAGCACTTTTGTGGTTAACCTGGCTGGTTGGCAGCAGTGTCAAAATCCCGTCTCCTGGTCCCCAGCCCTTGGCATTGAACGTTGCTTTCCTTCTGCCCCCTGCACTCAGAGGTGCTCAGCTCTGTATCTGTCTCCAGGAATGCAGCTTTGGGGATTGTCAGACTGCAGGCCCATCGTCGCATTTTGTTGACAGGCACATTGAGGCTGATGCTGGAACCAGCCTTGGGCAAGTGAGTCAGAGGTCAGCACCCTGGCCCCCAGCTAAGAGGGTGGCTTCTTCTCACCCAAACAAGGTCCCCCTTTCTGGAAGGTCATGAGGGTCAGTGCTCCTTATGCCAGCCCTGGGCGAATCGCTTGTTACCTCTCTGGAGCTTTACAATTACTCAATTTACCAGATGAAGAAATGGAAGCACAGAAAGTTGCAGTGACTTACACAAGGCACACAGCTAGTAACTGTTGGTGGTGGAATCTGAACCCAGATCTACTGAAGTCTAGAATCTTAACCTTATACTTAAAATCCCAAGAGTGCGAGGAAACGCTGCCAAAATGCAAAGCTGCCCGGACTGATAGTCAGATTATGGCCAGGGAAGCATCCTGGTCACTGCGGACAGCCAAGGCTGCGGCGAGTTTGATCTGGGCCCCGCCCCCAGGTTTCTGACGCCTCTGCCCTGCCCTGGATCCGCCCGTCGCCCGCCCCCTGCCCTGGCTGCTTTAGGCTCCGCCCCCGCGGGCAGCGCAGGACTCCCATTGGCTGCCGTTTCCATGGTTACATGGGGCCTGTGGCGCTCTGGCTTCCCTACACGTGTCCCCCGGAGCCGCCAGGAATTTGACAGGCGACCACGTGCGCGGCAGCGCGGGAGCCAGACAAAGGGCCCAGGGAGGTGGGGAACGAAGCCGGTGGAGGGGCCAGCGCGGCCGGCCCCACGGGCCGGCAGGGGTGAGCCCCGCGATCCTCCTGCGAGGAGGAGGAGGAGCACTTCACCTCCGCCTTTTTTTTTTTTTTTTTTTGTATTTTGGAGGAAAGAAAAAAAAAAATTGATGCTAGGAGGAAGGAGAGGTTTCCAGCCAGTCCCACCAACCCTCCCTTCTCCAGGAAAATACTGGTACACAGGCATCTTTTGAGGCCTGAGAGCCCACAGTGTCCTCACTTAGACACCTGTCTAACCTCGCCTTGACCTCAGTCCTTGAGGTTTCAATTTTCTTTCTCTGGCTTGTTCTGGAAGCAAAAGCTTAACAAGTATGGTTGTTTTGATGCTAGAAAAATGAGATCCAAGGAATTGTGGGAGATCTTGCCATCCATCCATCTTAAAACAGCTACTGCATCTCCAGTCATGATGATGTAAACCGCTCCCCTACCCCCAGCTTCTTCACTGGGTTCCTTGGCTTTGTGCCCAGCCAGGGCCTGAGCTGGGCCACTCAAGTCAGTGCAGTAGTCATCCTGTCCCACGTGTTTGCTGTCCTGTGGCCTCTCCTGGTTGGGGGCATTACCATTCTTCTAGTCTCCAGGCCAGATGCCTTGAATGTCCCCTTCCCCCAGCCCTTATTTCCATCACCAGTTGTATCTGTTTCCTATTGCTGCTGCAACAACTTACCACAAATTTCGTGATTCAAACAGCACAGATTTACTCTCTCAACTGTTCTGTAGGTCAGAAGTCTGACACAAGTCTCACTGGGCTTAATTCAAGGCGTTGGCAGCCCTGCGTTCCTTCTGGAGACCCTGAGGGAGGATCATTTCCTGGCCTTTTCCAAATGTAGAGGCTGCCCTCATTGCTTGGCTGGTGGCCCCATTTCATCCCTGGAGCCAGGGGTGGGCAGTGGGGTCTTCCTTTACTGTGACACAGATTCTTCTTCTCTTTTCCACATGTAAGAACACTTATGATCACTTTGGCCAACTTGATAGTTGAGAATGATCTCCTCATCTCAAAGTCAGGGAATCAGCAACCTTAATTCCATCTGCAATCTTAATTCTCCCTGTCATGTGACATAAGATAGTCATAGGTTTGGGTATCAGGACGTGGACATCTTTGGGGACATTATTCTGCTGACCACACCACTCCTGATGGTTTGACGTCCAAAATCTCTCCACAGTCCACCTCCTCTCTTCTCCCTATCTGGCTGCCCACATCTCTGCCAAGATGCTTACAGTAGCCACCTGTCCTTTGTCCTCCTTTCTCTCACCCCAGTCTGTCCACAGCCCCCGGGGTGAGTGCTTCAAAATATAGATGCTGCTCCTTCCATGGCCCTGATCACCTGCAGGCAACAGTTCAAACTCTCGCCTTCCATGGCCCTGATCACCTGCGGGCGACAGTTCAAACTCTGTACTTGGGCCCAAGGGCCCTTGACCTGCCCCACTACTCACCCTGCCCTGTTGGCTCCTCCAGACCCATCCTCTCTGTCAATCTGCCTCACGCCTTTGCTCCTGTAATACTAAATCACTTCCGGTGCTCTTTATTCCCCAGGGCATTTGACATCTCCTGGCCTTTCTGGATTATCTGCCCACTTTTATTTATCTCCCTTGAGAAACCGTCTCTAACCCCTAGGTTGAGTTAAGGGCCCCTTTATTGCGCTTTCCTAGAACCTAAATGTGCTCATCACTGACCGCGGTGGCCCCGAGAGATATGAACCCGTGTCTCCTCTTCCTGTCTCTGTAATCCCTCTGGAATGGGTACTGCATCTCATTTGCCTCTTTGGTCACACTGCGCATCATGCATTGGCCGCACTCATCTCAGGAACTTGGTGGTGGATGTGCAGGAACGAGCTGGGCTATTCTGGGAAGCAAAGGATAAAGTGAATGGAAAAGCCCTTCCCTTCTTGGTGCAAGAGGACCTTTGCTCTCCTTCTGGTTGCTGGGGTGGAGAAGTAATCACAGCAGCGATAACGGGACTAACATTGCAGGCTGGTCCACACCAGGGATCTGCTAACAGTTTGACATGCATACTGTCAACTGATTCTGACAACAGCCTAGGAGATACCAATCATTATCCACACCCCCATTTTATAGCTGAGGACCTTAAAGCTTGTGAGGTTAAGCACAGAGGGCTTCAGAAGAGATCCTGGGCCAGGAAGGTGGCCTGGGCCATGTTTGGAGGGGTGATGGGAGCCCGTGGAAGTGTCCTCAGGCAGGGGGCTATGCCTGGCCCGGCCTTGGGTGGAGTTGACCTGGCCCCTCAGGAGCAGCTTCCAGGATGCACTTCCTGTAGCCTCTTCTTTCCTCTCACTTCCTGTTTCCTTTTCCTCATTGTTCTGCCAGCCTATTGTCATCATCTCCCCTCGACGAAGCACATCCAACCAGGATATGAAGGCAGGAGGTTCATTTTCAAAAGTAAAGGAAGGGGAAGGGGGAGTTAGTGTTTAACAGGAATAGAGTTTCAGTTTGGGAAGATGAAAACTTTTTGTGCATGGATGGTGGGGACGGTTGTACAACAATGTGAATGCACTTAATGCCACTGAACAGTACACTTTAAAATAGTTAAAATGGCAGCTTTTATCTTATGTATATTTGACCACAATTTAAAAAATCCCCCCCCCCAAAAAAAAAGGAAAGGAAAGGAAAAGTGCTTCACTTTTGGAGAATTTTTGAAGATCGGCCTTCCATTGCACCTTTGTCATTTCTCAAGTCCCCTCCCAGGGACCAGGCCATATGCATCCTCACTTCATCCTGGAAACAACCTCTCCTCGAGGAGAGGTGCCTCCTCCTTTGCAGCAGAGGAGACTGAGGCTCAGAGGCCGGAAGTGGTAAGGCTGTGTTTAAAAATGGTAGGCCTCTAGTTCCAAGGTGCAGTGTAGGGAAATGTTAGGAGTTTGGGCTTAAAACGGGCTCCGCTCCTGACTGCGGTGAGACCTTGGGTAAATATTTCCCATCACTGACTTTCCTCTTCTGGCAACTGGGGACGATAATAATGTCATCCCCAGTGCAGAGGGAAGATTCGATGAGATATTGTTGTAAAGTCTTAGCGTGGGGCCTTGGCCACCATCAAAACTAAAATTCCCTCCAGAGTCCTGCTGGTGCCCCCTCTTGGTGCTGCAGTGGGTAGAGGGCTGGATGTGAGGCCAGGAGACCTGTGTCAGCCCGACACTGACTTTCTCTGTGACCTCGGGGAGATCCCCTCCCCTTCCTCGGCCTCAGATTTCTCTCTGTAAAGCCAGGAGTGGGTAAGGTCAGCAGGACTCTTTTCAGTTCTGGTTTTCTGGGGCTCCGTTCACAGCCCAGACATCTTCAGAATCATTGCCTTCTGTCGGGCCCATCCTCCAGTGGAAACTGGGCCAGGTCTCTGGTTCTATGTTTGCCCTTGATCTTTTCAGCAGCATTTAACTCCCAAAAAGAGGAAGAGGAAGATAACAGAGTTCTCGAATCCCAGGGTATGTACGAATCTTTGCCTGCCACCCAGGCCGAGGCTGGGGACAGACCTGGCCTCTGACAGAGCCACCAGCAAGAACTCTTGCCACCTCTAGGGTGAATTCTGTCCAGTTCCTGCCATTGGCTTAAAGTGTTTCCTGGTGGTTCTGGGTGCAAATTCGCCCCAACCTCACACCTACATGTAAGTTTCAGTATCTCAGAGACGAGCTTCATTTTTCCTGTATCTTTCACCGTCTCCGCAGGGCTGGGCCCAGGGCAACGGAGGTGGGTTGAAGCACCCTGGGCGGGGCTCTGGGAGATGCTGGGTGGTGCAAACAACACTCAGCAGGAGAGTTCTTAGTAAATGAGACCGGGCCATGTGGTCACTATTATTACTAATAAATCATGTAGTAAAAATCCCTGATGGGACATCCATGGGTGATGGATGTGGAAGGGTAAACATTTGGAAAGACCCACCCATAATAATAATAATTTTAAAACTAGGCAACAATTGTTGAGTGATCCCTGAATTTGAGGTACTGTGCTGGGTATGGACAGTCAACTCGTATTTTCAGCTTGGAATCAGGTAGGGGACACTGGCTTCTCCATTTTACATATGGAGGCACTGAAGCTTGAGGAAGCTGTGCTCAAGGTCATGTTGCTCACCTGATGTGTGTGTGACCTTATCTTAACTAATTATACCTGTAACCACCTCATTTCCAAATAGGGTCACATTCTAAGGTTCTACTGGGTAAGACTTCAATATATCTTTTTGAAAAATATTTTATTAAAAATCTTTCAACATTATCTTTTTTTGTGTGTACTGTGGAAAAATACACAAGAAATAAAACTTATCATCCTAATCATTTTAAAGTGTGGCATTATCAGTCAGACTTTTAAAAATGTTTCCTAAGCAATTATTTTCTTTTTGGGAGAGGAGGGGTAGATAATTACATTTCTTTCTTTCTTTCTTTCTTTCTTTCTTTCTTTTTCTTTCTTTCTTTCTTTCTTTCTTTCTTTCTTTCTTTCTTTCTTTCTTTCTTTCTTTCTTTCTTTCTTCCTTCCTTCCTTCCTTCCTTCCTTCCTTCCTTCCTTCCTTCCTTCCTTTCTTTCTTTCTTTCTTTCTTTCTTTCTTTCTTTCTTTCTTTCTTTCTTTCTTTCCTTCTTTCCTTCTTTCTTTCCTTCTTTCTTTCCTTCTTTCCTTCTTTCTTTCTTTCTTTCTTTCATATGTTGTATTATCCTTGTGTCCCTGGGATGAATCCAACTTGATCATGGTGTATGATCTTTTTCATGTGTTGTTGGAGTCTGTTTGCTAGTATTTTGTTAAGGATTTTTGCATCTATGTTCATCAGTGATATTGGCCTGTAATTTTCTTTTTTGGTAGTGTCTTTGTCTGGTTTTGGTATCAGGGTGATGGTGGCTTCATAGAATGAGTTTGGGAGTATTCCCTCCTTTTCAATCTTTTGGAAGAGTTTGAGAAGGACTGGTATGAGTTCTTCTTTGTATGTTTGTTAGAATTCCCCAGGAAAGCCATCTGGTCCTGGACTTTTGTTGGTAGGGAGGTTTTTTTATAGCTGATTTTACTTCATCTCTAGGGATCAGTCTGTTCAAGTGGTCTATTTCTTCTTGATTCAGCCTTGGTGGACTGTATGTTTCCAGAAACTTGTCCATTTCTTTTGGGTTGTCCAATTTGTTTCCATATAGTTGTTCATAGTTATTTATTTTTCAGTGGAGGTACTGGAGAGTGAACCCAGAACCTCATGTGTGCTAAGCATATGCTCTACCACTGCGCTATACCCTCCCCTCCACCAGTGACATTTTTACGCAGCCATCACCACTGCCCATTCACAGAACCCTTTTCATTTTGCAAAACTGAAACTCTGTCTCCGTTCAACACCAACTCCCCATTCCCTCCCCCCCAGCCTCTGGCAACCACCATTCTAGTGCCTGTCTCTATGAATTTGACTACTCTAGGTTCCTCAAAAAGGTGAATCATACGGTGTTTATCCTCTTGTAACTGGTTTATTTCACTTAGCATCATGTCCTTAAGGTTTATCCACATTGTAGCATTAGTCAAGATTTCCTTCCCTTTTAAGGCTGAATAATATCCCTCAACATATCTTTTTGGGGGACACAATTAACTCATCATTGGAGTTGGAAGTCTGAGTCTTGGCCATTCCAATACTGAGGCATAAGACATGAGTAGGAACCAGCCAAGAAGGTTGAGGAGTGGCAGGGAGGTGGAGGGAAATCAGGAAACTGTGCCTTCAGTATTGAGGAGGGAGTGATGATCAGCGCCAGGGTGGCTTCAGGTCAAACAAGAGGTGGATGGAGACGGACCATCAGGTTAACAACGGGGAAGACTTTGGTGATCTGGATGAGAGCAATGTTGGTGGAGTGGAAGGAATGAAGCCTGTTTGGAGTAAGTTTTGGGAGACTGGGATGAGAAGAAGCAAGCACAGCAGGCGGATAACTCTTTGGATGAATTTTGTAATAAAAGGCAGCTGAGAAATGGGGTGATAGCTGAAGAGAGTCATGAAGTCAGAGGTTTTGTAAACATGGGAGTAGTTACTGCACTTTTGTATGCGGGTGAGAATTATCCAGCGGGGAGGGGAAATCTGATGATACAGGGTGTAAAGGGAAGGTGGCTCCGGCATGTCCCTGAGGGCAGGTGGTGAAAGCTGCTACTCAGGGCAGGAGGGGCAGAGGGCGTGGGCCAGGTGGGGAGTCGGGGTGGTGGTGGCAGTCCCCAGATAGTGTCCTTATTGTTCCTGTCTCTCTGAAATAGAACACTGCCATCAGATGAGAGGGTCAGGGGAGGTGGTGCTGGTGGTCTGAGGAGTGGGCAGAAGGCTCTCAGAGTCACAATGGTAACCTAGGAGAGGGGCGAATGGTTGGACCAGGAAAGGAGGTGTGAGTGCCAGAAAGAAAAACAGCTGTCGTTTGCTGCGGATTTGGTCTGTGCCAGGCACCATGTGAGTGATATTTCTCACGTTTTCTCATTTAATTCTCCCACCAACTCCATGTGACATATATTTTTATTTTCCAGTTTACAGATGTGGAGACTTTAAGATATAGGAAGGTGATGTAACTTTCCTCAGATGGTATAACCTGTAAGTCTGACCCCAAAGCCTGACTGCTAAGCAAGCCTGTCCAAATCCCGCAGGAAGCCTGGACGCTACTGTGTCAACAAAGAAATTACATTTTTTTCTCTCTCTGTAGAAGTACTAAAAAGTTTATTTTAGAAATTTTGGAAAATTCAAAGTCACATAGACAAGAAAAAAAAATTTTAATGGCTATAATTTCACCACCCAGAAATAATTACTGTTAAAATGTACTTTCTTTGTTGCTTTTTTTTCCCCAACGCATGTTAACTGTGGCAGATCTAACGTGTTTAGCAAATCCCGTCTCCCTTCTGTTGCGGGAACGCAGCTAGACTACATTTCCCAGCTTCCCCTGCAGATGGGGTGGCACGTGATTGAGTTCTGACCAATGGGATGTGGAGGAATTGATGTGTTCACTTCTAGTCCTGGCACCATAAATGCCTCCATGCTCTTTCTTTTGTCTTGTTGCTCATAGGATGTGAAGGATTCAGTAAAGGATTCCAGGACCCTTAGGGGGCAGGCAGACCACTAGTCTGAGGGCACCTGGGTTTCCGAATGACTCAGTGGAGTAGAGACCCCTTCTCTCCCTGATAGTTCCACGAGAGTGAAATAAATCTTGGCTATGTTGTCACTGGACTCTGGGAGCTGCTTGTTAAAGCAGTTAGCCTGATACAGAAACATCATACAAATATTGGAATCATACTGTAGATACAGTTTTTAGGCTGATTTACTATTATTATTATTATTATTATTATTTACCATTTACTATAACCTTCCCCCACATTATTAAATAATCTAGGACAGCATGATCTTAATGGTAGTCCATGATAATTATTTATTTACCCAATCCCATATGGTTGGATATTTAGGTTGCTTCCAACATTTTGCTTTTATAAGACATGCTCCAGTGAGCATCCTCATGAAAAACTGGGTCACCCTATCTGGAGATACACCAGTTCATCCCACCTCTGTTTCCTGCCTCTGAGCCTCTCCTCTGCCTGTGCTTCAGGAGATGCCCCAATTCCATGGAGACTATCTGAAGAAACGAGTGTAGCGGGATGAAATGTACTTCCTTGGACAATGGTGTGCACAAACTTTGATTTTTCTAGACTTGATCTCATTTTGCTCTTGTGTCTCCTTTCCTGCTGATGTCGTGGCGGTGGAGGAGGTGGGATGACAAAACTGAAAGTCAGCCTTTTCTTTTGTAAAACAGTACCTTCCAGGCAAGTATCTGGTCAATGTAAAGCCTTAACTCCTTGTAAGGGCGGTTCCTCTGCACTCAGGGTATCTCCCTTCTGTTTCCTTTCGAAGGTGGTATCTGGCTGCGTGGATAAGCTTATGTGGCCCAAAGGGGTTGAAAGGTGTATCTCGTCCTACTTGCTGTCCCCGCACCTGCTCAGGTGTGGCTGGTTTGGTATGCTCTAGTCTCTGGGCATCACGTTGACTTTGGCTGATGGTAACCGTGGACCTTGCTTTGTACCAAACCTCTCATCTCAGAGTCAAGCCTCTTTCCATCTGTGTTGGTTTAGGGCGGCTGTAAGAAAGCTCCCCAAACTGAGTGGCTTCAAACAGCAGATGCTTATCTGTAATGGAGTTTAGAAGTCTGAGGTCACGGCGTTGCCAGCGCTTTGCTTCCTCTGAAGCCTCCGGGGAAGGATCCTTCCTTGCCTCTTCCCACTTACGGTACCTCCAGGCTTGTGAAGGCATCACTCCAGTCTCTGCCTGCTCCTCTTCCTCTTCTTACAAGGACATCAGTCATACCAGGTTAGGGTCCATCCTAATCTCCTCGCCCTAACTCAGTTGCATCTTCTAAGAGCCTATTTCCAGGTCAGTTCACATTCAGAGGTGTGGGGTGAGGGGTGGCTAGGACTTCAACAAACCTTTTGTGGGGAATACAGTTCAATCCATAATGACCTCCCTGGATCCTCTCAGCTCCTGGGCGTCCTCCACTCAGTGACAGTGAGGGTCTTTATGAGGCTGTCCGCAGTCCCACCTACCTGGGGACCCTCAGCCGTTTCCACTCTCCTGCAGCCTTGCCACGTGGGGTACAGGGTCAGGCCCAACGTGGACACATCCTGGGGGGCACAGATGCCACCTTGGATGTCCTCACATCCCCTAAACTTATCTGAATCCTTCTACTTCCCTAGGACCCTCAAGTCTGGCCTTCCTCCTGCCACGTCTCCTGTCCTGTCCACTCCCCGGACTGTCCAGCTGCAACTCTCACGTCGAAGCCTCCCTCCTGTCCAGCTGCAACTCTCACGTCGAAGCCTCCCTCTTGCCTATTCCGTGCTACAAATGTTATCCACCCCCCCTTCATGGGGCAAAGGCCTCATGGTTTGAGTTTCGTGGTGGTGGCAATTTGAGAGAGAGAGAGAGAAAAGTACTGAATTAGCAAAAGGGAAAAACACAGCAGGAAAGATTTCCAAGATTCTACGCCTGTTAAAATGTTTTTGATGTTAGACCCTATTCGCCTTGACCTTTGAAAGTCTAAACAGATGAAAACCCTGGTCTCCCTTTATCTGCCAGCCTGTCTACTCCGTCAGTGAACCCTGACCGTACAGCCCTGTCTGTTCCTCCAAAGGCTCCCGGCCTTGATTTCTTCTTCTGGGACACTTTCCCTCGTACCCCATTGCTGTACGCTTTCACTCATGCTTTGGGTCTCAGCTCTGACGACACTTCATTGGGGGAAGCTGTTCCTGATTCCTCAGACAGATAACCTCCGGACAACAGGCTGCCATCACCCAGTGCACTTGTGACTATGTGTTTTACATCTGTGACCCTCCGCAGACCAGAGCTCCCGGAGGACAGGAGCTGCACGTGCTTTGTTCCTCTCCGGGTTTCCACTGTGGGCACTTGGCAGTAACTCACCGAATTCTGGGTGAAGGGATGAAAGCCGGTGACAGTGACACAACATCATTTTGTATTAGATTGAACCATGTGAACTTGCCAACTAAATTTGGGTTTTTTTCACCTACCAAAATCTCAGTTGCCTGTGATTGAAGCCCTCCCACGCTTTCCTTTCTTGCAGACCCCATCACTGGGCAACGATCAGTCTGTCCGCTGGGGAGGAGAGGCTGCCGATGATCTGTAATTTCTTGGACTCCCTGTCTCCCCTCTGATGTTGGCCATCAATCTTTCCATGCCTGGAAGATTCTGCATTGGGTGAGTCAGCGCATGTATGGTAAAATAGCCCGTGTGGTTTAGCCACTTCCTCCAGTTTCTAATTGTTCTTCAATTTCTCCTTGGCCTGGTGAATTACCTTCATGCCTCGTGTCTTAGAGTAGCTTAGAGGTTGACCACTGTTTGAGGGGGTGTAGAGTAGCTGGTAAGAGCAATGGATTTGATGTCAAACAGCTCTCAGTGTGGGGCCTGGTACACACTAGGTGCTCAATAAATGCTTGTGGAATTATGGAAAGCAGATTGGGGTCTGAGTCACAGCTCTGCTACTTATTGACTTTGAGATCTTGGGAGAGTTGCTTACACTCTCTGAGTCTCACTCTCATCTATAAACTGGGGTAACCCTGTACCCACCTGAAACTGAGAGGATGGAGGCAAAGGGTTTTTTTAGCCTGGGGCTGGGTCCACATGAGGCTTCATACCAGTGGGAGTTGATGGTGGTGGGTGTCTCTCAGCAGTGTCCTCTCTTCTTTTCCAGACTGTTCCAAGCATCTCTCATCTGGTTTCCCAACTTCTTATCTCTTCCCCTCCAGCCACCCGGAACCCCTCACCCAAGGATTAATCAGTGTTCTCATCTGTGGCCCTATCACTTTCTGCTCAGAGCCCTGCAGAAGCTCCTCATTGCCTGTCTAGTGACATCCAGGCTCCTGTGGCATCCGAAGCTCTCGAGGTTGGCCTCACCCACCCACACTTCCAGCCTCGTCTCTGATTACACTCCTGCGCTTCAGCCAAACGTGTGTGTCACTTGCTGCTTCCGCCCCAACCCCGCCCAGCTTCCAGACTCCCTGTTCCACTCAACCTGTCCCTCCCACCTGGGATGCTCTCACCTTACCAAGTAAGACAGTGCTTGTCAATGAACTTTGGTGTCAGATGGCTAATATAAAAAAAAAAAGGAAATAACAAGTGTTGGAGAAAATGTGGATAAATCAGAACCCCGTGGGCTACTGGTAGAAATATAAAATGATGCAGCTGCTGTGGAAAACAGTATGGTGGTTCCTGAAATAGGTAAACCTAGAATTATCATATGAGCCGGCAATCCTACTTCTGGGTATAGACCCAAAAGACTTGAAAGCAGAGAACTGAAGAGATGTCTGTGCACCCATGTTCACAGCAGCATTGTTCACAGTAGCCAAGGTGTAAAAGCAACCCAATATCCATTGACAGGAGAGTGATCGACAAAATGTGGCAAATACATAGTAGAATATTGTTCAGCCTTAAAACGGAAGGGGATTCTGATACGTGCTACAACCCGGATGAATCTGGAGGACATTATACTAAGTGAAATAAGCCAGTCACACAAAAACAAAACTATGATCCCACTTATCTGAGGTCCCTAGAGTAGTCAAGTTCATAGAGTCAAAAAGTAGAATGGTGGTGGCCAGGGGCTGGAGGAGGGAGGAGTGGGGAGTCAGTGTTTGATGTGGGGATTCAGTGTTTGATGGGGACAGAGGTTCAGTTGAGGAGATGAAAAGCGTTCTGGAGGTTGGTTGCACAACAGTGTTGATGTGCTTAATGCTGCTGAACTTACACTTAAAAAGGCTTAAGGTGGTAAATTTTGTGTTTTGCGTATTTTCCAATTTAAAAAAAAAAAAGAGAGAGGCTTTGAAGACTGCCTTTGCTAGGAGCCGCCATCAAGAGATGTCCTTGCTTAGCGGGACAGAGGATGGTCTGCGTCAGGCAGCATCTGCTCTGCAGCTGGAGCCAGGCCCCCAGGAGCATTCCAAACCCCACCACAGAAAAGGCCGAGTGCTCTGGGGCTTCCTCTGTCCTCATCCTTCCTTCACCTGGCCTCACCTCTCAGTTCCCTGAAATCCTTTCCCTCAGCTGCCACTTCCAAGGCCACATCTGGCTCTTGGCTTCTCCAGGAACACCCTTCCCCATCTGTAGCCTCCATTTCCAGCCTCCCCTTCTATGACTCCAGTATTTCCCACCTCATATCTTTCCACACACTCCTTCTGCAACCTTGATTCTGATAATTCTTCGTCACTTACAATCTTTGACCCTTTTTTCCTTGTCCTTTCCCTCCCCCCGCCACCTCTTTCTCTCCTCACTCTGGTTACAGCTGAATCTCTCTGTTGCCTACACCCTCTCTCTGTTGCAGACACCCTTAGCTCCTGCCCTTTCCCACTTCCTATTCACCTGCCAAATCCTGGTCCTGGTTGAGTTCAGCATGCTGCCTCTGGTGCTCTGGCACCCAAGCAGTGAAACTGGTGGTGGGCCCTTTGCACCTTCGCATCTGCTTTACCATCTCCAGGCTTCTTTGCAGCTTTGCGCCATCTCTCCCCTGTCCAGTCTCCTGGATCATCCACATCAGCATGCAACAAACATGCAGCAATGCCTCCCACATTTAAACAAGCCACCCTTTGACCCCACAACCCTCCCCCTGCCCCGGCTCCAGCCCTGTTTATCTGACCCTTTTCCAGGACACTGCCTTGTCAGGGGGGGTCTTAGTGATCTCTCTCCATGCCCCGCCTCCTGTGGTGTCCTGAGCATACTGCAGTTAGGCTCTCGCCGGGCCGCTCCATCCAGACAGCCTTCGGCAGAGTCAGTGCTGACCACTAGGTTGCTAATCCCAAAGGTTACCCCTGGTCCACTTGCCAGCAGTAATGGACACGGCTGGTCACTGCCTCCATCTCTGAATACTCCCTTCTCTTGACCTCCCACCTTTCCTCTTGCTCCTCTTCTTTGCGTTAACCTGGACCTGCCCCAGGGCTGGGTCCTGACCCCACTTCTCCTGTCTGTCTGTGCTCTCCCTGGGTGGTTTTTATTTCATGGGGTTGAGAACCAGCTTTACAGGGGCACCTCCCAGACGCCTGCTTCCAGCCAGCCGGCCCCGCCCCCAAACTCCAGGCCCGCCCATCCCACCGCCTCCCCAGCAAGGCCTCCCCAGCATCTCCCGAGGGATGGCTCAAGCCTCCCCGCCCCGTCTCACCTGCTACCCCCAAGCCTGCTCTTCTCACAGCAAATGGAAGCACCGTGCTTTCATTTTCTCACTTCAGAACTCTTGGAGTTGTCCTCGACTCCTGTCTCTCTCACAGCCACATCCAGACCAGCAAGTCTTGTCAGCTCTAACTCGAAACACACTGGGAATCTGGACCCTTCTCCTGGTCCCCCCGGGACCCCCTGGGAGCAGCAGCCATCCTGCTTCTCTGTATTAACTGACTTTCTCCAGGCTTCACCCTTGTTCCCCTTCAGTGTATTCTCCACACTGAAACCCAAACCATCCTTTTAAAATGCAAGTCCCATCGTGTCTCTTGCAGGCTCGGAATCCTTCAGTAGCATCTCAAGGCAGGGAGAGGAAGAGCCGAAGACCTTGTCTCCCCTATCAGGCCCAACCTGATCTCACCTCTTTTTTACTGAGCAGATGCTGTCTGAGGCCCTGAGGGCAGGGCTGTGTGTTTGGTCTTGGACGGTTCCCTGGTACCGTGATCTGCACCCAGGCTGCATATCAGTACAAATTGGATGAATGAATAAATGAAGAACAGTTGACTGGCCTTCCCTGGGAGGCTCCCCCCTGCACTGGAGCCCAGCCCAGCTTCCTCCTGTCCCTCTGCCTGCCCTGGCGTGTACCTGGCCCCTGAGCCCCTCCTCCTTGGCCAGGTGTGCAGTCTCCAGAACCATCCATCTGGTCTGGTTGCCAACTCTCTCCAGCGGGGGCGCCCCAGGGACCTAAGTTTTGTAGTGCCCCCCAGATCCTCGTGAACCTGTGTGAATCTCCTCACGCAGTCCTGGTTACCTTCCCTGGTCTCTCCGTTCACCTCCCCTACCAGGTGGGCGTGGCCGAGGGACCATAGGCCACGCCCCTTGAAGTCACGCCCCTCTTACAGTCAATCCAGCTCCAAGAGCCCAGACTTGCAAGACCTGGCAGCCTGGAGTAGGTCCCGCAGGCACCTCACCTCTGCTTTGAGGAAGGGTTGTCCACTTCTCCCAGTCCGGGAGTTGAGGTACCCGAATTCAAACTCAGCCTGTGCGGAGGGGTGGGGGGAGGCTTAAGTACCCCTTCAGCACGTTCTTCCCCAGATAGCCACAAGCCTTGCTTCTTGCTGCTGACATGACATTACACCAGGAGCTGAACAGAAATAGAACTGCAGGGATCTGTTCCAATCGGCAGACTAAATTGAATTAATGCATAGAATTCTCACTTTTAAGTTTCTTTACTTAAAATTTTCTTATACATTTAACACCTGCCAATATTGGCCTGTACGTGACATTCAATAATGATCATTGCTGTCACCTATACTAATTTTATCTACACATCCCAGGCACCGCATGCTTTCCACACACATGTAAGGACATCTACAGGAAACCTGTGTTTGGTCAGTGTTGTTATCTTAACGATTTTCCTATTAGAGGAAACTGAAGCTCGGAGAAAGGAGGTCACTTACCCAAAGTCACACAGCTGGCTTGGGTGGATCTGAGATTTGAACTCAGGTCTGGGTAGCACTAAAGCCCTTGCTTTACCCACCAACTCTTCTGTCTCCTTTTGGCTAGCATAGAGCACTTGAAGGTTTTAGGAGAGTGCTTTCCGATTGCCATCTGTATTTGATGGTGATTCATTGTCTTTGCCTCTTAGCGACTCTGCCCTAGGGAGTCCTTTAGGAGAGAGGGGCTCCTGTTTTGCTTACTGAGATGTGATCTTGGGGCTAAAACCCAGAAGGAGTCAAGGTGGCAATTGCTCAGGGTGACCTGAGGGGTGGGGTGGGATACCGGGGGACTACCCCTACCAACCACTGGCCCGCCTGCGTTCCTGGTCCCTGAGCAGAACAGGATGGCTCTTAGGACCCTGGGGGTGGGGTCCTGGGACCAAACATTTCTCATGAAGGGTCTGCACGCAGGCACGGGGTCTGTCCACTGCCCCAGCCAGGCTCTCATTTGCCGACTCACCATTCTAGGCTGCAAAGGGTTGGGCTCACTTTCTAATTCATCCTGCGATTTGGATCTAAGGCAGACCCTCCCCAGACTGAGTCTGAGAGCCCCCTGCCCAGTGAGACTGCTTAGGAGCCCCCTTGGCACCACCGTCTCCCCACCCAGGGCTCATTGCACTTTATAGGGGGTTAGGGAAGCTCTCGGTCTCAGAGGGAGTCCAGGGTGTTCTCCTCGCTGGAGAGGGACCAGGGAAGTTGTGGGGTCAGAATAGGGAACATTACCGGCTTCAGAAGCCGGTCATGGCTGAGTGGAACCCATGTGGACAGAGGCCTCACTGCCCCTATTTGGGCCGAGTGACAGATATACCGCCTGTGACATATGCCACCAGCCTGCATGTCTGGCCCCTGACTCTGCCAGCCAGTGCAAAGCATGGGCTGCCTGTCTCTGTTTTGTAGGGATGAGACGGGAGAAGAGCTGCCAGTCCTTTCATCAGTGAAGCGTCGCCTCCATCTTGGCTGACCTCCCACCCCTAGAACACTTTGGGGCCCATCCTGGCACCTTGTGAGAGTCTTACCCCCTTTGTCACACTGCACGTTTTAATTCACACATTCCTTTCTGAGACTCGTAACTGCATTCTCATAAGCGAAATTGTTAGCATACGGGATGATTATGATCTGACTTACCTCCTTCACTTAGAAATCGAGGGTGTAGTTTGTGAATTTGGGGTGTGGCATCCTTCCCCTCCATCTCTGGCCAAGGCTCTGGGCTGCAGTGTGTGTGTGTGAAGGGGGTGACAGTCAGCGGGGTCTGGCTTGCAGAGAGCCCTGGGTCCCAAATAGCAGAGCAGCCCTGCAGACCCCGTGGTCCTCAGTGGGATGGTGCCTCACCCGGGGAGCCATTGTGGGCTGGAGGAGGAGGCCCCTATGTGGGTAGGGTTGAACAAGGGGTGCCAGGTGGTGGCGGGGTGCATCCAGTGGACGGGAGCCTCCCCAAATGTGGAGCCTTTGCAGAGAACACACTAGCGTGCAGGGAGCAGAGGGCTGAGGGCTGTGGTCTGCCCACTCCCAGTAGGAGACCAGGGACCAGTGTTGCTATCCAGGATTTGGGGGTCCTCCTCTGTAACAGGACCGCAGTGGTACTTGCCTCATTCGGGGAGGTAGTACCAGTCAGCTGTAAATGAGGTCGGGTCCCTTGCAGGGCACCCCACGCCCAGTTCAGGGGCTTGGAGGCGTCCCCCACTAGCTGGGGTTTCCTCAGTGTGGGTGAGCAGCCCGGGCAACAGGAGGGGGTAATTCTAGGACCTGCACAGACTCCCTTCTTCATTCTCCCTCAATCTCCTGGAGGAGAAGCTCACACTCCCCAACTTTTTTTTTTCTTTTTTAATAACAAAGCGCTGTGGCAAGCAATGATGGCCAGATAGAATTTGCTAACATTGTCTTATTTTAATTGTAACTTATCTTTACTTTGATTTTCTTTTTATGGCATAGGATCTTAGTTTTCCACTTAACAATAATTATTTTAAGTTCCTGGATAGCTACATTTATTTAGGTAAGGATAGTGAACTTGTTTAAAGAAAGATATCAAACAAATAATACAATGATTCAGATTGAGCAAAACGTTGTGAAGATGGCACCTGAAGGGCTGAGTCAAGACCAGGATCCGTGGGTAAGTTTTGCTCTTCATAAGTCATTAATCAGGAGACAAGGTTGACACTTGTTTTAAGTTTGCCCCAGTGGGAAAGGAAACTAGGTGATGACACGTTTGGCAGGAGGGGTTCAGGCACTTGGTGCTGTGTCTGTGCTGAGTGCATCTCCTGGGACTGCCCCTCCTCCAAAAGCCCTGCAAGGTTGGGGCTGGCGTGACCCCCGTTTAAGGTGAGGTAGCAGATCGGAGAGGGCCAGTGATGTGTCCAGGTGAGCCAGTGAGTTGGGAGTGGCACTGACTTCACCTCCCACAGTGAGAGGACTAGCGTTTACCTCATCCCAGTCATTTGGAAGGGGAAGGGTGTGGAGAAATGGGAGTGGGTTGGGGCGGGGAGGGACTAGGGGACAGAAAGGAGTCTGGGTGGTGTGTATGGGCGTCGGAAGGAACAGCCACTCAAGATCACTGGGTGAGCTGTCTCCCTAGGGATCCCGCCTTCACTGGATCTGATGTCCACTCCCATCACTCCATTCTACCGGGGTCTCCTTTGACCAGGTGGCCCCCTGCCCATTGCAGCCTCTCAGACACACAATGGCATCAAACAAGACACTTCGGGGTGGGGGGTGTGGAGGGAGAGGCCGCTGTGCTGGGCATCGGTGCTCGTTGGCCTAGCACACCTGGGTGGACCTAGAGGGGCAGTGGGCACCCAGGTCCAGCTTCTGGCCTCAGAGCAGAGCTTTGGGCCTCTCTCCTCCCACACCCACACACACCCACTGCATGCCCATCCTGGGAGGGGCTGCGGAGGGGCTTTGCGGGGTAGGGGGTGCTGAGGAATGGCCCGGCGGTGTAGGGGGAGCCGTGGGGTTGGGCTTGGGAGCCTTGAGCCTGGTGAGGGGGGCGGGCCTCAGCTTCGCTCTCTGTAGAGGGAAGGGGTGGGGCCCGATGGCCGGGGGATGGTCTGATGGAGTAGGGATGTGGTAGGAAGGGCTCCTCCCTGCCCTGGACTCCAGCCTGAGCCCTCACTCCCTCCTCTGCTTGGGAGAGGTCCCAGGAGGCGCCAACATGGGGGTCCAGGCCACGCTGCCACTCTCTGGCCATGCCTGCTGCCTGCGGCTGTCACCCTGGCAGGGCGTCCCCACCACCCAGCTGTGTGGTGTGAGCATGTTAACCCCTCAAAGCATGGAGGTGGACACACAGTAAGTGTTCAAAAAACTTTACCCACGTGTTATCATTAATAATAAAGTGCTTAAAAAGCTGGAGGGGACCCAATATTTTATAATAACTATAAATGAAACATAACCTTTAAAAATTGTGAATCACTATATTATACACCTGTAACTTATATAATATTGTACATAAGCTCTACTTCAATAAAAAAAAGTCATGGCCAATGCCCCCCCCCAAAAAAGCTAGAAGGATCAAGAGGGGTCTTTTAGGCACAACAGTTGGCTCTTTGAGCTGGGGGTCCTTGTATCCAACAGGCGTGGGGTGTCAGGTACCCTCTCACTTGCAGGCTGTAAGGGAGGGCTCTGTCTTTTCTCCTCCTTCCCAAGCTTCAGGTCTGAGCTCCAAGATCAGCCTGGCTGCGGGGCTTCCCCAGACCACCCGGCGTGGGCATCTGGTGGGCTGAGCCCCTGTTCACTGTCTGGTGTCTCTGTGGGAGAACCGGAGCTGGGCGTCCCCGGACCCTCTTTCTGTGGCTCCACCCCTGCTGTGGTGCCGGGCATGGAACAGGTGCTCCCCGAACCGTTGTGAATCAGTGAAGGGCAGCATCACCATAATCCACCCCCACCTCACAGAGAAAGCTGAGGCTCAGAGAGGTGAAGCCACTTGCCCAAGGACACATACGAGGACAGTAGCAAGTGAGACCTCCAGTCTGTGCGGGATGGCCTCACTGCAGAGCCCCCTATCTAGGTCCCCCCTCCTCCAAATGGCGAGCCAGGATTTTACACCCTTTCGGGCCCAGTGGGCTGAGACATGGGGCTGGGGTGTTGGAAGCCGTGGAGCTGATCTCTCCTGCTGTGCTTGGCAGGAGGCCTCGCAGACCCAGCAGGCTGAGGAGGGCGCGGGAACTTGCAAACGCACTAATTATCTCAAGCTCAGGAGCCATGGCTCCCGTCCGGGACCAGGAGGCAGGTTCTGTCTTTTCTCGTTGTTTTATTACCTTCTAAGTCTGGGACCAGTGGTTTCTGGAAGGAGACCTATTAAACGCACATCTGTTGGATCCATTCATTCATTCATTCATTCAGTAAAATACTCTCAAAACTGAAAGAAAAACCCCTTGGAGACACCTCTACTTCCCCTGAATTTGTCTGCAAATGAGAAAATGATGGTTTAACTGCCTTTCTTGCCAGGTCAGAGGGTCTGGGTCAACCCCGGCAACACCATAGCTGCTGCCTATTTTGTGTCTTGAACTTCTCACCCAACATTCTCTCGTGGGCATTTCCCCATAAGCCAAAGTTCCCTGTGACAGGTGGAGCCTGCGGTGGGACATGGTACCTTAGGGGCCTACCACCCGGAGGGGAGGGGAGACCATTCCCCTTTCAAGCTGGGGCTCCTCAGCACCCTCCTATCTGTCCAGCTCCCCTGACCTTGTGCTCCAAGGCCTGGCTCAGTTCTGCCTCCTCCATGAAGCCCGCCATCCCCCTATCCTGGCCCTGGGCTCTCTCCTCTGAAGCCGGTGACTCCCTGCCTGGCCTCACCCAGCTCTCTTACCCCTGCTCCTCTTCGTAGAATGTAGCAGCCTTTCTCTTCCTTTCCACGCTTTAGGTCAGAGTTCAGAGGTCACCTTTCAAGGCCCTCCAGGACCACTCCTTATGCTGCTTTTGTGGGCTCATCCCTCTGTCCACCTCTGAGCCCACAGTTCTATTCACCCACGAGAGGGATTTCTGGAGAAGGTGCTGGGTAACTGATAAAAGCTAAACACTCTCTTTGAAGGGCTGCCAGATTTAGCAATTAAAGTAAAAATACAGCACACTCAAACATAAATTTCAGATAGGCAACAAAACCTTTTGAGGATAAGTATATCCTAAATAGCAAATGGAATATACTTACACTAAAAATATGTTGTTTCTCTGAAATTCAAACGTAACTCAGCATCTTGTATTTAATCTCTAAACCTTACCACCTTCTACGCCTCTCTGCCCCCTTGTCGGGCACGCTCAGTAGCCAGACTGTGAGCCCCCAGCGCTGGGGTCAGGGATGCTGTCCGTCCAGGCCGCTGCCTATGCCCAGTCCTCAGCAGAGAACCTGACATGAAGCAGGTGCTGGATTAACACCCATTGATAGGTCAAGTGTGGGTCGGGGAACCCACCGAGTCAGGTGGAAGGGCTGTGCGTGGAGCTCTGGTTGATTTGGGGGAAGACCCGTGTGAATTAGCGAGAAGACGAGATGTAGGCGATTTGGTTCCAGAGGTACTTTTTAAACTCCTGTAAAACAGCTATGCGCCAAGCCTCAGGCTATTTTTATACACATCACCTCTCACAACAGCTCTGTGGGGACGGCGTTATTATTTCCGCTTTTGATGGGAAACTGGGGTTCAGAGGTAGGGAGTACCGGCCGCAGGTCACGCAGCCGGAGCGATCGCAGGGTTTCCTCCAGCCAGGCTAGCGCCGCCCCCGCGGTGGGAACTGGGACTGCAGAGGCTCCTGCGGCTCTGATGACGATCAACTTACTGTGCCAACGCTTGCGTGCATTTCTCAAGTTTCTGAGCCGCCTCTTCTCCCAGGTAAACCATTTTCCCGTTGGTCTTGCTTACGCCGTTTATTTATTCAGTAAACCCTGCTTCCCTCCACATCTGGTGCAAAGAATTTCCTCCTCGCAGGAATTCTGAGTTAAGGAGGCTTTGAATGAATGAGAAATCTGCTGAAGTGAAATTCGTGATGCGGCAGGTGAAGGGGTCAGGTAACTGGTGAAGGGGCGCCAGCAAGGCAGGCAGGAGGGCTTCAAATCCACCTCCTGCCGTTGATGGGCTCTGTGTCTTCAGACAAGTCACTATCTCGGTTTTACCATCTCTAAATGAATTCAGATATCCCAAGGCCCCAAGAGGTGCCAGCTGTGGATGCTGCTGCTGCTGAAGGTGATTAGGGACAGGGCGTGGCCGTCTTTTCCCTGGGTGGGGGGACCTGCCCGTGGAGCCTAGGAGCCTTGTGCCCTGAGGAGACCCCAGGTATCTTTGCAGGCTGTGGGGGCGGGGGGGTTGGTCTCTAGCTCCTCAGCTGGGAGCTGCTGAGGAGGGAAAACAGCCTCTCTACCTGGCCTAGGGCACCATGGTCAAGGTCAGTCAAAGGCTGGGCTCCCCACTGACCTTCTTGCTGAGGCTGTCTTCTGGGCTGCTGGTGTGTGTGTGTGTGTGTGTGTGTGTGTGTGTGTGTGTGTGTGATAAGGAGGTGTAGGGGATGTGGAGTCTGGGGAAGAGGGACCTCACAAGCTCTCAGTTCGTCACCTAGCTGAGGAAAAGTGGCTGTCTTTGCTCCAGAAAGATGGCTGTCTCCCCAAACTGTCACCACTGTCTTTCATACGTGCCTGGAATAAAATGCAAACTCCCCCAAGGTTCCTGAGGCCCGGAGAGCTGGCTTCTGCCCTGGTGTGCACCCCATGGCCACTCTCGGGCACCCCAAGCTCCTTCCTGCCTCACAGGCCTTTGCCTGTGCTGTGCCCTCCACCGGAGCCTCTCCCCGGGGCTGCGTCCTTTCTGCCTCCAGTCTCCCCAGAGAAGGTCCCCAATGGACACCGGACATCTTGCACCCCCGCCAGGGTTCTCTCGGCCCCTTGTTTGTTCCTCCCCCACCGGAGCAGAACTTCCTCCAAGCTCCATCTTCATCTCCTGTCCTGCCACTCAGTATCTGTTCAAAGAACAAGTAAATGGACTGCAACATTAAACTCACATCCTTCTCAAGACACACACATTCATTCATTCATTTGTTCATTCAGCAAAATACACTAGGCCCTGGGAAGTTCAAAGTCGATGCCGGGCCCTACCCTTGTGAGTCTGTGTCCAGTCAGGTATGTATGTTGGGGGAGGGGATGTGGTGAGACAGGGGCTGAGCAGGGGAGGACAGAAAGCAAACACCCCCTGGTGATTTCCCCGGGATCCTACAGTTCTGGGTCTCTCCCACGCGTTCTCCCTTGTGGATGTTAAGAGATTAATATATGCAAATGCCATTTTTCTATGGTGGTTTTAGCCTTGAACTTGGTGGATTAAGTTACTTGATTTAAATACATATTTAGGACCCCTCCCCACACACAATATACATGTATAAATCCTAAACACCAGATAAAATCCTCTCATTTTGCATGTGCTGTAGAGCCTCTAATCCCAAGTCCTGTGGGCATTTCAACAGTTAAGATGGTTCACAGGGGCTGCCGAGATTTTATTTGGAATATCAAGTACCTGTATAATGTAGAATGTTCCTTAATGGGGTTTGCTAATAACAGCCAAAGGGGGACAGGGGATAAGGCTGGCGCTGGAAGTGTGGTGGGAGGGAGCCTCTGGAGGGAGACAGGCCCATTGGCAAGTGAAGAGGGAGATGACTCCACAGTGGTTGTCAAGTAGCCGGCTGGGCCCTGGCCTAGCAGGAGGGGAACGTGACAGGGTATGGACGCATTGGAGGCCTGGCCTAGACTGTGGGTTCATCAGACACCTATAAGGAGGGTTTGGGAGCAGATGCGTCCAAGGATGAGACCTGTAGCAAACATCTTCCAGATTCACTCGGAGGACACCTGGGGGTGTGTTCAGATGGCGGGCAGGGCAAATGGGTCCTGGGTTTGGGAAGGGCAGCAGATGGACTCTGACAGCACGGCCACAGGGCAGCCTGAACTGACTTGGCCCCAGGTAACTGGAAGGCTGTTTCCCCAACAAATCCTGCCAAACTAGACCCTCAGCCTCTCTCCCCAGCCTCCCTGCAAAGCGGGAGTCATCTGGTGGATCACCTGTCCTGGGACAGAGGCTGGCCTGGGGACAGAGCCTGGCCTTGGGGTCCCCGAGTAGCAGGCGCCTCATGGTGGTGTTCATCCTCCCCCGAGACCCCAATGTTCTTGGCACCCTCCAGCCTCCCTTTGTTGGCTCTACCTGGAGTTCTGCCCCAGATATCAGGGGGCTCACTCCCTCTTCTCCTTCAAGTTCTGGTTCAAACTTCACCTCTTCCAGAAGTGAAGCATCCAGAGCATCCTGCCCAGTCCCACCCCTGCACATCCAACCCTTTACCCTACTTCCCTCGGTTTCCCCATAGCACTAGTCTCCTCCTAACTCCATCATTTATTGTTTATGATGTTCACTGTTTAGTGTCTCCCCTCCTCAACCCATCAACAGAATGTAAGCTCCTTGGGGCGAGGGTCTGGGTTTATTCTGTTCTCTGATAAAACCCCAGGACCTGGCTCGGGTAGGTCTGGCACATGGTAGGTGCTCAGTAAATATTTTGTTGACTGAATCCCTCCCTACCCCTGGCTCTGGTCAGCAGCCGGTACATTAAGGCAATTACAGACTTAGGTACCAAGAAACCACCCAGGAACCAACAGAATCTGCCAGTCCTCACTGAGCACCCACTGCGTACGTGCCGAACTGAGGCTGGGCTTCTGCAGCAGGTGGAAAGCGGCTTGAGGAAGAGCCAGCCCGAGTTCACACACAGCCCAGCCCTGGTGGCAGGCGCTCCACCCTCTATGATGTTACAGAAGGCTTCCCCAGGGAGGGGAGCCCAGATGGAGTTGGGCGTGAAGTTAGGGAGCAGGTCTTGAGGACACCAGGGACCGTGCTTTCATGGCTGTGATATTTATACAAGTCGCCAGCCTCCCTTGGCTTACTGTGTGCACGTGTGCATTTTCCCGTCCACTTACTTTCAATCCACCCTTGTGTTTAAAGTGTAGCTCTGCATTTTGTTCCTCTGTACCTCCTTTCCTACCCTCTTTGCATTGTTGTTATTATTATAATTATTTAGTAGTTGCTTAAGGGATTAAAATACTCATTCCTACATCGCTAACTTCTCAACTTCAAGTTAACATTGAACCGCATCACATAAAATGCAGACTCCTGGCAACTATGGCGCTCCACTGCTGCCTTTACACTATTGTTGTCATATGTAAATGTGTATCATTTTTGCTTTAGGCAATCCACTAGAGTTTACAGAAATTTAGAGGAAAAAAGTGATCTTTTCTATTTACCAAGGTATTTATCATTTCTAATGCTCTTCCTGAAGATCTGAATTTCCATCTTGTATGCTTTTCCTTTAAGCGTCGCTTATAGTCCATGTCTTCCAGTGAAAAAGTCTCTTTGTTCAAAAAACTTTTATGAAATCTGCAAATGACTATTTTGTTTTCATTCTTAACAGATATTTTTGCTGGATATAGAATTATTGGATTGAAGTGCATTTTTCCCTTCCTTTTAAAAAAAAACTTCTAGTTTTGAAATAATGATAGATTCACAGAATGTTCCAAAAATAAAACAGAGAGGGTACTCTGAGCTACTTTCCCCCGTGGTTATATCTTGCATAATAGTACAATAGCAAAACCAGGAGATTGGCATTTGTACCACGTGCATGTACAGTTCTCTGTTGGTTTGTCACGTGTGTGGATTTCTGCAACTACCATGGCCATCAAGATACAGAATTGTTCCTTCACTGGAAGATCGCCCTCGTGTCACCCCTTTACAGTCAAATCCAACCCCTGCTCCCTACACCCTTAATCCTAGCAAACCACTCATCTGTTCTCCACCTCTACCATTTTGTCACTTAGAGACTGTTATGTACATGAAATCAAATACTGTGTGATCTTTTCAGAATGGCTTTTTCCACTCCATGTGATGCTTTTGAGATGCATCCAAGCTGTTCTGTATATCAGATAGTTTATTCCTCTTCATTACTAAGTACTATTCTGCGGTTTCTTTAAAACCTTTCACCTACTGAAGGGCATTTGAAATGTTTCCAGTTTTAGGCTATTACAAATAAAGCTGCTATGAACATTCATGCACAGGTTTTTATTGTGGATATAAATTTTCATTTTTCTGGCATAAATGCCCAGAAGCTTAATTGCTGGGTCATATGGTAACTGTATGTTTAGTTTTTTGAGAAACTACCAAACTATATTGCAGAGTGGCTGTATTATTTTCCACACCGAGAATGCATGAATGACCCAGTTTCTCTGCATCCTCACCAGAAGTTGATTTTTTTATTTTGTTTTTTTTTTCTTTAATTTTAGCTGTTTAATTGGTGCATAGTGATGCCTCATTGTGGACTAAATTTGCATTTCCCTAATGGCTAGTGATGTTGAACATCTTTTTTACGTGCCCATTTGCCATCTATATACCTTTAGTGAAATATCTCTTCAGATATTCTGCCCACTTTCTAACTGGATTCTTTGTAGGGTTTTTGCTGTTGAGTTTTGAGAATTCTTTATATAATCTAGATACAAGTTCTTTGTTAGATGATTTGTGTTGTTAGATGTTAGGTGATTTGCAAATATTTTCTCCCATTCTGTGGTTTGTCTTTTCTTTCTCTTTGCAGGATTTTTGACAGAGCAAAACTTAAAATTTGCTAAAGTCCAATTTATCAATTTTTTTTCTATTATGGATTGTGTTTTTTGTGTTGAGTCTAAGAACTCTTTGCCTAGACCTTGATACCTACCCCTGAAGATTTTCTCCTAATTTTTTCTAAACATTTGATAATTTTACATTTAAATTTGCAATCCATCCTGAGTTATTTTTTATATAAGGTGTAAGGTTTAGTTTGCAGTTCAATTTTTTTTTTTGTCTGTAGATGTCCAATTGTTCTAGCATCATTTGTTGAAATGACGATCCTTTCTCCACTGAATTGTTTTGTACCTTTATACAAAATCACTTGTATGTATTTGTGTGGGTCTTTTTCTGGTTCTCTGTTCTGGTCCATTGATTTATGTGTCTGTGCCTCCACCACCACCACACAGTTTTGATTATTATAGCTTCATAGCATTTTTAAATTGGGTAGAGTGATTCTTCCCACTTCATTATTCTTTTTTGAAATTGCTTTAGATTTTCTAATTCCTTTGATTTTTCCATATAAATTTTAGAAAAATGTTGTCCATATCTAAAAATAATCTTGGTGGGGTTTTGATAGGAATTGCATTAAACTTACATGTCAACTCTGGGAGAACTGACATTTTTACTATGCTGATTCTTCTAATCCATAAACATGAATTCTCTCTCCATTTATTTAGATCTTTAAAAAAATTTCTTTCATCAATGTTTTGTACTTTTCAACATGTATGTTATTTATACCTAGGTATTTCATTTGGGGGGAGTCATTATAACGGTATAATTTTAGCTTTCATGAGTTTGTTGCTAATATACAGATATACAGTTGATTTTTGTGTGTTGATCCTGTGACTGGGTTGAACTCAGTTATTAGACCTGGGAGATTTTTTATAGGTTTCTTGGGATTTTTTTACATAGACAATCTTGTCATCTGCAGATAGGGATATTTTAATTTCTTCCTTTCTGATCTATATGCCTTTTATTTCCTTTTCTTGCCTTATTGCTTTGGGTAGAACTTCTAGCACTAAAAACAGATTGTTGAGAGCAGACATCCTTCCCATTCTTAGAAGGGAGAAGCATTAAATATTTCATCATTAAGTATAATGTTAGCTGCATTATACTTTGTCTGTAGATGTCCCAATTATCCTCACCAGAAGTTGATTTTTTTTTCTTTAATTTTAGCTGTTTGGCAGCTAATTATTCTTAATTGGGTCTATGGTCTGTAGGAATAGAGGAAATTCCCCTCTATTCCAAGTTTTCTTAGAGCATTTTTTGACTCGGTGTTGAATTTTGTAAAAATTTTTTCTATATTAATTAGTATAATCCTGTGATTTTTCTTCTTAAGCCTCTTTACAGTGGATTACATTGATTTATTTCAAATATTAAATCAGTCTTACACCCCTAGAATAAGCCCCACTTGGTCACAATGTATAATTCTTTCTATATATTGCCGAATTCTAATATTTTGTTAAGGATTTTTGCATCTGCATTTATTAGGGATGTTGGTCTGTAGTTTTCTTTTCTTTTTTTTTTTTTTTTACCATCTGTCTGATTTTGGTATCAAGGTAATACTGCCCTCATAAAATGAATTGGAAATGTTCCCTTCTCTACTTATTTCATTTTGTTTAATACTTACAGTGTTATTCAAATGATTTATTTCATATTGGGGGAGTTGGGACAGTTTGTACTTTCCAAAGAATTGGTCTGTTTCATTTACATTGCTAAATTCATGTGTGTAGAGCCATTCACAATAATTCCTTTTTTATCCTTGTGATGTCTTCAGAGTCTGTAGAGTATCCTCTGTTCCTTTCCAGATATTGGTGACTTGTGTGTGTGTGTGTATGTGTTTTTTTTCTCTGTCAATCCTTTTCTCAATTGTATTGACCATTTCAAAGAATCAGATTTTTGCTTCTATAATTTTCTCTACTGTTTCTATCATTTTAATTTTACTGATTTTTTTTTCTTTATATTATTATTTCCTTCTTTCTGTTTGCTTTGGGTTTATTTTGCTCTTCTTTTTCTAGCTTCATCTTTACAATTTTCCCCCGATGTAACACTGGATTTAAAGTTTATACTTTGGGAGTGGGACAGTTCATTCACATAAGACTATTCTAAAGAATAGTTTCTTAAAGTAAGAGATTAGATGACTGATCTAAGACTTTCTCTCTTTCTAATGTAAGTATTTTAGTGCTATAAATTTTCCTCATCACACTGCTTTAGCTGCATCCCACAAATTGAGATATTCTGTGTTTTTGTTTTCATTCAGTTCTATGTTTTTTTAAATTTTCCTTTAAGACTTCTTCTTTGACCTATGGCTAAATTAGAAGTGTGTTGTTTGGTTTCCGAGTGTTTGGAGATTTTCCTGTTGTCTTTCTGTTATTGATATCTACTTTGATTCTCTTATGGTCAGAGACCATACTCTGATTTCATTTCTTTTAAATCTGCTGAGATTTCCCACACATCCCTTGCCTTTATCAACATTCTCCACCACAGTGGTGCACTTGTTACAATTGATGACTTGAAATTGACTTATCATTATTCCCAAAGTCCATGGCTTACATTATGGCTCATTCGTGGTGCTGTATTTTCTATGGGTTTGGGTAAATACACAGTGACATATGTCTACCATCAGATACATAAAGGGTATTCTTTATATAGAATATTTTCATTGCCCTAAAAATGCTCTCTCTATACCCTGTGTCCCTCTAACCCCTGGCAACCACTGATCTTTTTACTGTCTCCATAGTTTTACCTTCTCCAGAATGTCATATAGTTTGAATCATACAGTATTCAACCTTTTTAGATTGGCTTCTTTAACTTAGTAATACACACTTACATTTCCTCCATGTCTTTTCATTAATAGCTCATTTCTTTTTATCACTGAGTAATATTCTATTGTCTGGATTACCACAGTTTATCTATTCATTCACTTGATGAAAGACATCTTGGTTGCTTCCAAGTTTTGGCAATTATGAATGAAGTTATAAACATCTATGTGCAAGTTTTTTTATGTGGATATAAGTTTTCAACTCCTTTGGATAAATACCAAGGAGTGCAATTGCTGGATCATATGAGAAAAGTATGTTTAATTTTGTAAGTAACTGCCAAACTGTCTGCCAAAGTGGCTGTACCCTTGTGCATTCCTGCCAGCAATGAATGCAGAGTTCCCGGGGCTCCACATCCTCACCAGCCTTTGGTGGTGTCAGTGGTCTGGATTTTGGCCATTTTGATAGGTGTATAGTGGAGAAAATGAAAAACTTTAAAATTCCTTTTGTAATAATACAAAAGGCATGAAATAGCAATAAATTTAACAAAAGAACAAAAGTAAAGAGATTCTAAGATAAATGGAAAGAAATAATGTGTTCATGGATTGGAAGACTCAATGCTGTTAAGTAGTCAGTTTTCCTTAATTGATCAATAGATTCAGCACAATTCCAATTATATTCCCAGCAGCTTTGGGAAAATATATACATTGTCAAGCTAATTCTAATATTTATACAGAAATGCAAAGGACCTATGGCAACCAAAAAACTTGCTGTAAGTTGGAGAACTTACATTACTCGATTTCAAGACTAAGGAATCAAATCAAATCCACTTACATTACCTGATTTCAAGACTAAGGAATTTATACTTCAATAAAAAATTATTTAAAAAGGGATGGAAAACTAAGGAATCAAGACATGAAAAATAGATTAATGTAGCTAATTAGAGAGTCCTGAAGTAGTCGTATACTTACACGGCATGCTGATTTTTGACAAAGGGGACAAAGCATTTCAATGGGGAAAAGAAGTCTTTTGAATAAACGGAGTCCATATTGAGAAGAATGAAACTTGACTCTGACTTCACATTATCCACAACATTCAATATGCATCATAGATCTAAATGTGAAAACCAAAACTCTAAAGCTTCTTGAAGAAAACATAAGAAAAAAAAAATTGACATGACATACGAGCAGGCCAAAATCTCTGGTCAAGAGATTTGACAGACTCTTTAGAGAAGAATGTATACGAACGGCCAGTGAGCACATTTAAACGTGCTCGACATCATTAGCTACCTGGGAAATGCAAATTAAAGTCCATGAGATACTACTACTACAGTATCACAGTTAAGATATTTTTATGATTAAAATTTTAAAAGATTGACAACACCAAATGTTGGTAAGGGTGTGTAACAACCAGAACTCTCCTAAATTGCTGTTGGGAACACGCAACGTTACAAGTATTTTGGAAAATGTTTCAGCAGTATCCTATAATGTAAAACACACGTTTACCCCATAACCCAGTAATTCCACTTCTAGGTATTTTCTTGAAAGAAATAAGTGCCTATGTTCACAAAAAGATGTGTATGTGAGTGTTTATAGCAGCTTTATTTATAATATGCCTCCAACTGGAAACAACCCAGATGTCCATTACCAGGAGAATGGATATACAAACTCTGGCGTATCTGTACTATGGAATCCTACTCATTAATAAAGCAGGAATGAACTATCAATATACACAATACAGACAAATCTCACAGACATTATGTTGAGCGAAAAAAGCCAGACACAAAAGAGCACAAACTGTATGATGCCGTTTATATGAAGTTCTGGAACCAGCAATAGTGGAAAAAAAAATCAAAATATGGGTTGTCTTTGGGGGTGCAGGATTGGCTAGGAAGTCACAAAGATACTTTTGGGGGTGATGGAAAGGTTCAACGTCTTGATAAGTGTGTGGGTTACACAGGTTTATGCATTTGTGAAAACTCATAGAATTGGATGTGTGAGATTTGTGTATTTCATTATATGCAAATTTTACCTTAAAAAACCCTGAACTGTAAACAAAGATTCAGAATAACACTGAACAGGTCAGCAGGCATTACAGCGGAATCCTGGCCAACATGCACGTCCCCCAGGTCTATGAAGGACCCACAGGTTTTTTACTTCGCTTGGTTAGGGATGGGCTCTTTGCTGCCCTGACTGTACTTGCTCACAGAGTCACAGGCAAAGTTCTCCCACATTCCAGGGATGGGAGGTGCCCTTTGGCACTGCCACAGCATTGCTTTGCCTCTTGGTAGCTGGACGCCAGCTCACACCTGCTCTCTCTCCATCACTGGCACAACTGGCGTGATTCACGTGTCCTCTGATAGGCCGTCCTCTGCCGTGCCAAGGACAAATGTTGTGCCTCAATTACCCTCTCCCTGAGGACCACTGACCTGCTCCCCACAATCAGAGCTGGCCTGGGAATGGAGCTTCTTGGTTCCAGACACAGTTCTGTAAAGATTTCCTTGGGAAATTTGGAGCACTTTCATTCCTGTGTTCATAAATCACTAAATGTTCACTGAGCAACTATTATGTCCAAGGCCCTGAAGATTCTTAGGCTATGTGAGTGAGCACATCAGGGAAATACCTTTGTCCTCAGGGGTTTACATTCTAGTGACAGGACACGGACTGTGGAAGGCAGAATAATGATGCTGTTCAGAATAATGACCCTGTTCATTATCCTGTCTTATAATGACCTTTATGTGGCAAAAGAATTTCGCAGGTATGATTTAATTAAGAATCCCGAGATGGAGAGATTCTCCTGGATTATCTGGGTTGGCCCAATGTCATCACAAGGGTCCTTATAAGAGGGAGGCAGGAGGGTCAAGGTCAGAGAGAGCCATGTGATGATGGAACTAGAAGTTGCAATGATGCTTTTGATAGAAGGAGGCCATGAGCTGAGAAACACAGGAAGCCTCTAGAAGCTCAAAAATACAAGAAAATGAATTCTCCTTGAGAGCTTCTAGGAGGAACACCTTGATTTTAGCCCAGTGAGACCCATTTCAAACTTCTGCCTCCCTGAGTCATAAAATAATACATTTGTGTTGTTTTAAGCCAGCAAGTTTTCTGTAATTTGTCACAGCAGCCACAAGAAACTAATACACTGAGTTCAACAACAAACCCAACATGTAAGCAGATCCGTGATGTGTTAGAAGGAGATGGGCCAATAAGCCTGGGCTCTTCTTTGCCTTAGAGGGAGGTGGCTCTTGGGATGCATGTCTGATTGCATACATAGTAATTGGGTACCCAGTGCTTGAACATTTTTTGAGTTCCTCTCTAAAAAAGCTTTTTGTTTATTGATAGGAGAGTCCCTAGCCACAGTGATAAAATCCTGTTGCACTTAAGTAAGAGTAAAATCCAGAAAGGAAAGTGTAATTTCTGGTGGAGGGCTTTGTACTTAGAGTGTCATAGTATGCAAATGAAATGCATTGAATGCAAAATATGCAAATGATCATATATAGAAAACTCCCATTTACCAGGTGGAGAGACTGAGGCACGAGAGGGAACAGCAACCTGACTCACAGCTATGTGGTGAGATGGTGGCTTCCTGCCACCACTTGCCTGGCAGTTTGGTCTGGGTTTCCCCTCCACGTGGAAGTCAGAGTTTCTCTCTTGCACTCCAAACAAAGGTACCGTGCTGGCTCACACACCTTCCCTGGCCTGAGTGTGCTACTGGCATCGGGCTGCCCAAGCTGGAGGGAAGGGTGAGCCCACTGGAGCCTAGCCCTGCCACCTCCATGGCTCACGATGCTTCTCAGCCTCCTGGCTCTCAGCATCCCCTGGAAACATCACAGCCTTTCTGGCGTGGCAGCACACGTATTGTATCTGCTTAGTTGTATTGGGTACACTCTGCAAGCAGCAGTCCTGCCTCCCACTCTCTGCGAAGCCAAGTGGAGGGTGCAGTGTATGTAGATGACACTCGGCTTTGTCACTTGAAGGCAAAACTGGACTCAAACTTGTTGCTTCACTCTTATGATGGAGGTTCAACTGTTTTAACAAAACCCCAATGAGTGTTAACCTAAACATGATAGCCACTTCCCACCATACACAACTCAGGGGTGATACAGGACTCAGCAGTGTCAAGGACCCAGCCTCCCGCCAGCTTACTGTTCTGCCATCCTCAACACACAGCTTCCACCTCATGGTATGAAATGGCTGCTCTGGCTCCTGCCATTGTGCCCTCCTCCAGCCAGCAGGAAGGAGAGATAAGAAAGAGGGTCCCACTTTATTTTAAGGGCAGGAAAGGGTGTTGCATATATCACTTCCATTCACATGCCACTGACCAGAACCTGGTCACATGAGCACTGTTAAGTTGCGAGGAAAGCTGGGAAATGTGGTCTTCAGTTGGGTGGCCAGGGGCTCAGTAGAAATTCTTATAACCACAAAGAGAAGAACAGATATCATCTCAGCTATGATGATTTCCTCAGCTGCAAGTGGAGGCTCCCAAGAATGTTTTAGAGAAACACTGATCTCTCTGGGAGGCAGGGGACAAGGGCGTGGGAAGCAGGCATGACCTGGCGAAGACCTGGGAGTACAAGGTATGGCTGTCTTCTCATATCAGAGTGACCAGGAGAGCAATAGCATCAACCTGCCATTCTCACCCTGCCAAGGAAGGGTGGCGGGGTCCCCTGAACTCCCTGCTTGCAATGGGAGCCAGAAGCTGGAGCCAGTGTTTGGAGAGGCCAATTGGATGATGGAGGGTCTGAATCTGCTCAGATTTGGATGTGGGTCTCAGGAATCATTCACTTCCTCAGGCTGCTTACGACCTCTGCAGGCTCCTTGGTTCAGGGGCTCACTCTCTCCCAGCACTGGACGCAGCCTGTGCTGGACAAACACGTGCAGAATTTAGGAAGACGTCAGGTACTTCTGTTTTGAAGCATTCATAACAGTTACATAATTATGTCACTTCTTCTTGCTCACAAATCTCAGGCTTATTTTGAGGAACACTGAAGCCAGCCTCAAGGGATCAATCATGATCAGTTCAAGCCACTCATGGCAATCTTGTTCCCCTTTTCTAGTAACTGGGACAGGGGTGAGCATGTGATCCAACTCTGGTCAACGAGATAGAAAGATAAGTCTCCTGGAGGCTTCTGGAAAGAGTATCTCCCCCAACTTCACAAATATAGAGAGAGCTGTTCTGGATGTTGGTGTGTAAGGATGTGATGCTTGGAGCTGTGGCAGCCATCTTTCAACCATGAGGTGACAAATTTGATATTAAAAAAAATACAAACAACCCAGGGACAGCAGAGTGAAAGAGTGGAAGGCACTCAATTCTATGTGACCTCATGGGGCAAAAGGAATTTTGCAGATGTGATTAAGTTAAGAATCTTGACTCTGGAACTCCTAATACTGTCAAGTCCGCAACAAATTCAGTTGTGTTTTTGGAACGAACAAAACAGTTTGTGAATTGTTATTTCCTGTGTGTCTCCTCTGCTGTACTCTGAGGAGGCCATGGTCAGGAACACCTCACTCAGCTTGCAGGGATGCTTCCTTCCCTGGATAGTCCCCTTCCTACGTGTTTGCACTTGATTTGCTTATAAGGCTGTCACACAGACTTATTCATCTGTTGCTGTGTAACAAATAACTCCCAAACACACAACAGCTTAGAATAGCAATAAATATTTATTATCTCACTGTTTCCATGGGTCAGAAGTTTGGCCGCAGCTTAGCTGGGTAGTTCTGGCTCAGAGTCTCCTAGGAACTTGCAGTCAGGTGTCCTCAGGGACTGCAGTCATTGAAGGCTGGATGAGGCTGGAGAAGCTATGTCCACTGTGGCTTGTGTACAGCCTGGCAAGCTTGTGACCTCTCTACAGGGCTGCTTGAGTGTCCTCCCAGCATGGTGGCTAGCTTCCTCCACAGTGAGCCATCCACGGGGGCAAGGCGGAAGCCACAGTGTCCTCTGTGACTCAGCCCTGGAAGTCACGTATTATCACATATGGTTACCTCCATTCTACTGGTCGTGACTCAAGGGCATGAATACCTGGAAGGGCCATCTTGGAAACTGGCCTCTGTACCCGCAGCTCCTTGAGGACAAGCCATGCCTTATCCACCTTGGGCTTCCTCAGGGCCTTGCACAGATCTGGGTAGTGGGTGGAACCCATGCTCAATAAGAATGTGTTGGAAGAAGTAATGAGTGAATACAGTATCTCACGATCATGAATACAGTGTCTAATATTAATAGCACCTGCCTCCTGGGCCACTGTAAATGGGCTAACGCAGGATACACTGAGCCCACGGTCAGAGCTCTGCACCAGCCTCTGCTGTTATCACAGAGGATGCTGTCTAATAGAATCTAATGCCCAGAGACGGTGTTGGGTAGGCCTGTGATTCATTACACCCATCAGCCCTGCCCCTGTGAATTAGAGGGTATGGCGGGTCAGTGATGGTTTGGGGGATTTAGGGAGTAGGGAATGACTGCCCTCAACCCTTTAGGCACTGATGAGAAAGAAATTAACAATTAAAGGCTTTGTGATGAATACATGGAATGAATGAAAGAATGAATGAATAGATGAATGAATGATTGCATTGGAGACCTTGAGGAATTCCTGGCTTGACAGTGAAATTCTGTCTCCTTGGCACCCTAGACAAGTTTCGGGGAACGGAGCCCTGGGCAGAGCTGCTGCAGCCAGGGGAGGGCAGGAGCCAGCATGCCGATGAAAACCATGTTCTCCTGGCCCAAGAAAGTGCTCAGAAAATACAGCCAGTGCCCAATGGCCCCTGTGTCACCTGCTGAGATGGTCCATGGACCCAGACGTCTTGTTGATGCTGGCAATTGGCAGTGGGGTGATCTCCCAGGTTCCTTCTTGTGGGAGGGCTCCCTCTCCAACCTGTGGTCCTTGCACCCCCAGGAGAGGCTAAATGTTGTTTTGTGCAATCTGGGCTCCATGGAAACCGCCCAGACTCAGTTAATCCCCACTTCCCTTGCTTCCAGCAAACGGGGTTTATGGGAATCTTTGGGATCACAGTTAAGGTAAGAATACTGGTTAGCCTCAGAGTCTGTCGGGTGCATTCATCTTGGGGTACCACTTGCCCATGGTCGTTTCTGTAGCCAGCGGATGTTGCTCAGTGCAGCCTCTTGTTTCTGTCTGAGCCTTGTGAGGTCTTGGGCAGAATGTGTCTGCACCAAGCAGGTGATAAGTAACTAACAGGGTCCTGAAAGTGCCTCTCCCTGGGAGGCCGGGCTGCTGACAAGCACTGGTGCTGAGACCAGGCAGACATACAACCTTGGGCAAACTGCCCAGCATCCCCGAGCCTCAGTTTCCTCATCTGAAAAGTAGGGGTGGTAACAACAGCACATCTCAGCAGGCTGGGAGGACGAGGGGAGGCAGGCGCCCAGCCCGGCACTGGCACACAGCAGATGTCCCAGATGACAGCTATGACGGATGTCACTGGGTGCTGGGTTAACAAACCAACCCAAGATTTGCAAAGCCTCAGTGGGCGGCAGGGACACTCCCGCCCCTGCTTTGGGCTGGGCCCCCCACCCACCAGAAGCAGCCACGGGTGTGACTGTATTCTGGAGGGAACCGGTGGGTGTGGGAACAGATCGATTACACCACAGTGTGAGGTCTCTGTGCTTTCCAAACTTACCATCATGAGTGTTTGTTGCTTTGATAACGGGGGGTGGGAGCCCAAAAGACCAAACAGACAGCATGATGAGAAAGAGAGAGACAATGGGGCCAGGGCTGTGCATGTGCTATAACAGAAGACAGAGAGAATTCTCTTGACCCCGGGGGGTTTTTAGGTGATGCCCCAGGGGAGGGGTGACTTCCCGGGGGGAGGTGTCTGGGAGGCCTGAGAAGGAGAGGTGGGCCAGAACTTGGGGTGAGTGAGACAGGGCTGAGCCAGAGGGCAGTGGAGCTCCCCTGCCATTTGCCGGCGGTGGGGCTTTGGGTAAGAAGTTAACCTCCTGGTGCCTCAGTCTCCCCTTCTGTAAAACGGGGGCGATGAAGATACTAGTAGCCTGTCTCCCTCTCAGGGTGGTCATGAAGATGAAAGGAGTGAACAGCCATCTGCACTTGGCGCTGAGCCTGGCAGGGTGGGCTCTGCATTCACGTTTCATGGATAAATGAGTGAAAGCCCCGCCCACCTATGGGCGTGTCCCGAAAGCCTGCCTGCCCAGCTGCTTGTTGGAGCAGGCCTGCGGCTCAAGTTGGGGAGTGTCCCCTTTTTTTTTATCCTCTCCCCTACCCCGACCCTTTGTCACAGGGGGAAGGGATGCTAAGCAGAGCATTACCCCCACTGCACCCATCCTGGTGATGGTTGAGGTCCTTCGAAGGTGGAATGGGTGCTTTGTAAGCCCCTGCCTATGATCTCCTACTAAAAGGTGAGGGTGAGCTTTTATGGGGTCTGAAGTCTCCGGAAACCCCTGGCCTGGTGGGGAGAGGCTGACAGTGATGGGGTCTCTTCCCTACCAGGGCCCGGGAGGACCATCAGCTGGCCGGGGCGGTTTCTGCCCGTGGGGGTCTGGAAGTCCCTCTGCAGCGATCCCTCCGCTGAGGCAGTTCAGAGCCCCTGGCACCACTGTGAGGGGGCTGCAGGTCCCCTGGGCACCTCTGCCTCTGTCCACACCCGTGGCACCCGTGGGGTGGGCTGGGAGGGGCTGCACTGAGAGAGGTGGGGGCGCAAAGAGCTCAGGACCATCTGAGCAAGTCTGGACCTCAGCCTCCTCATCTCTCCCAGAGGCTAGTGCTGCCTCCCTGCCCCTCGGTTCTGAAAGCTCAAGAAAACAGAGCTCTGCAAGCCTGAGCTCAGTGATGCGTTTGCTATACGAGGGGGCAGGGGGCAAGGGACGGGGGTGGGGGGCGACTGGGTGAGAGGCCAGCCCCGGGGCTCTGAGCTGCCCTTCGCACACCGACACCCAGGGGCTGTGCGGCCCTCCAGGCAGCACTGTGCCTGTCCTCCAGCGTCATTAAGGGACCCGACCCAGCTAGCACTCATCTGTAAGGATGTGGGTGCCCCTACCCCGAGAGAGACCTGGGAGCCTCCTCGTGCACCCCTGCAGCCTACCCACCTCCATTTGCCCCACTCAGGCTTCAACTCAAGGAACAGGACCAGCAGGAGACCCATGTGAGCAGATTTACTGCAAGGAACTGGTTATGCAGTCGTGGAGCTGGCTAGACAAGTCCGAAATCTGAAGGGCAGGCTGGACCTCTGGACCGGGGCCGATGCTGCTGCCAACGGGAGGAACTTCTTCCCCAGCAGGGAAGCCTCAGCTCTGCTCTTAAGGCTTTTCAAGTGGTGGAATCAGGCCCACTCTGAATATCTAGGACAATCTCTCTTACTTCAAGTCAACCGATTATGAACTGTAATCACATCCACCTTCGGAGTGACACTGAGATTAGTGTTTGATTGAAGAACTGGGGTCTGCAGCCTCACCAAGTTGACACCAACCATCATACATATTCTTCCTCTGTCAATGGTTTCTAGCCCCTTCCAGCTTGAGTACCACTCTCAAACAGCGCCCACCAGGGGCAGGGGTGAGATGGGCAGTGCTCCCAGCTCTCCTGTGATGAACCCTCCTGGACCCTCAGCCCTCCGCCCAGATCCTCTTCCAGCCTTGCTTGCGAAATCTCCCTTAACCAGCCTGGGCAAGCCCCATGTGAGCCCAGCCTGATACGGAGCCACCAGTCTGCCTGCTGCCCTCAGGGAGCTGCTGGTCTCCTGGGGGAGCCGTCAGAGCCCAGGACAGCAGTCTGCTGAGCGCCTGTTTTCCGGACCTCCAGGCCATGCTCTGGGCTGGATTCCCAGGTTAGGCTGTAGCTCTGGGTTGCAGGAAACCAGCCCCTTGGTTGTTTTGTTTCGATTGCACAACCCTGGAGCAGGAGGCCAGAGCGGACATCTGCTGTTTTGGCCGCCCAGCACCCATGCCCCACTTCTTTCTGGCAAAAGTCCCCCAGTTGCCTCATGGGGAATTCCCCCTACGTGTGCAGCCTGGGGAGTGGGCTGTCAGTCCAGATGCTCCAACCTTCCGGGCCAAGGGATGGGCCTGTAGCCCTGGCTAGATCAGCAATCCTCCTTCCCTGAGGATGGGGCACTCACCCCTCATCCTGATGGCCAGCCCTGAGGGTGGTCACCGAGTTGTCCCTGCTCTCCAAGATGCTCTGCTTGCGTCCTCGTTGAGGCCTGCCTGCTTCTCCCAAATCTTCTTTCATTCTGAACTCCCCACCTCCATCTAGTGATAGAGCCTTTTTCTGCTCAAGGCAGACAGAGCCCGTTTCTGTTGCTTACAACCACAGAAACCTGACCAACTGCATCTGAATGTCAGTCCTGGCTCTGCCCCGATTTGCTGTGTGATCCTGGGCAGGATGGCCCCTCTCTGGCTTCAGTTTCTCCACCTGTACATCTCAGCTGGCCTCCAGTGCTGACATCCATGACCCCACAGCTGCTTTGGCCATTGCAGCCGACTGGAACAGATGTGTCCATTGTCGTGGATCAGCTGAGGCGTTCTCTGCCTTGACCCTGGGGTCTCTGGGATGTGTTTAGAGGAAGAGGAGACATGGTAGCTGTAGAATCCTTGGTTCTACTTGCTACTGAATAGTGAGGCCATAAAAATCAATGTACTTGGTACCAAGGCCTTGCTAAATCCCAAATAATGTCAACTTTGCACAGCTAAGCGGTTGCTTTAATCGGAGAGCTGTCCACCTCTATTTAAGCCATTATGCTCAAATTTTTGAGAGTCTGGTGAAAGCTTTGGATGCTCTCCTTGGACCAAAAAATATCTCTCCATCTCCTCTCTCTCTCTCTCTCTCTCTCTCTCACACACACACACACACTTCAGTGTACAGTTTCAGGAGGAGAACTAGGAACAGGCTCAAGATGCCTGTCCTGACCCTCAGGTGAGAAGCCCCTGGATTTAGAGGACAAATAACCAGTTTTGGCACACAAGACAGGGTCTGGGCCCTACACCGGGTGCTTTGTGAGCATCAGCTCATCCACCTGAAGAGGACAGCATTTGTAGTAGAGATGGCTATGTTTTCAGCAAACATAGCCTGGTTCATTACTTTCCTCCTGGGCATGTAGCTGGACTACATTTCCCAGCTTCCCTTGTGGTTAGGTGTAGTCACATGATTGACCTCTGGCCAATGCAATGTGAGCTGATGTGCTTTTAGCCTGGTCCATAAAATTCCTCCCATGCCAACCTCCACAGTCTCTCTTTACCTTTCCACAAGATTACTGCAGAGGAGGAAAAGGCCCTAGAAGATAGTGAACTACAAGATGGAGACTCGGCCCTGAATGACTACATGGAGCAGGACCCCAGCCCTTACCCTCTACCAGCCCACAGTAGACTGTGACGTGAATAAGAAATAAACTTTTATTTGGGAGTTGTTTGTTGCATCTGTTAGCCCATCGTGACTAATATAACGTTTTATTATCTCCATCCAGGGGAACTGCTCTTCGTCTTAAAGGAATCCATCTAAAGCTTCCTTTAAAGTAGCAAGCTCCTCTATTGCCTCCGCCTCTGCTCCCCGAGCCTGGAGCGTGTGCACCGAGGACCCTGTGCCTGGTGCCCACCTGAACTCAAAGCATCTTCTCCAGGACCCTGATTTACTGTCAGTCTTGGCCTCACCCCTTGCCCTCAGGCCCCACCAGCCCTGCTTTCCTCATTTCACGATGTCTGCAGTCTGTGATCGCCCTGTTCCACCACGTGGCCTCTCATTACTTGGGCTGTTGTCTGGAGTCCAAAGATCAGGGTTCAGAGTCAGCTGTATCTATTTGTTTTTCTCCCAAATAGCTCCTTAAGGGCAGGGTCTGGGGATGGTTCACTGCTGAATTTCCTGGTGCCTGGGAGAAGATGAGCGTGCACGGGGTGATTCTGAAATGCCTGTGGTCTTTGCGATTCCACCACGTGGCAAGCCCTGAGAGCGAAGTTGCTAGAATCCCATTTTCCTGGAGCACCTGGATTCCAGAGGGAGAAGGTGGACTCTGCCTGTGGCTCATCTCCTAATGGACTATAACAAGACTCCTGGACGGTGGAGGCCAGGAGTCTGGGCTTGGGCTGCCTTGCTCTGGCCTCAGGTCCTAAGCACAAATTGCACCCTAGTCGGCGCCCCCTGCCCCTCCATGCTGGGAGATGGAGACAGGTCAAGGCCATGATATCAACAGCCCCATTTTACAGATGAGGAAGTTGAAGTTCCCCCAAGTCCCCATCCCAGTAGCCCCCCAGGAGCAGCTGTGAAGGCAGTGGCCAGGGTCTGGCCAGTGGCTGGGTGTGCTGGGAGACAGGGCTGCCCAGGACTGGCTTTCCCACTCCCAACAGTGGGAGAGGAAGCTGCTGGGAAGAGAAGAGGAAGGCGAGTCCCCTCCCAAGGGGACTCTGGGCAGCTCCCAAGCTCGCCCTCCTTTGCCCCTTTCTGGGGCCCTTGTCCACCAGCTGGACCCCACCCTGGAGTGCTCCTCCCTCTCCGGCTCCCGCCATCGGAGGGTCTGCCGTGGGCTTGGCTGTTTGGTTTCTCCCGAGCAGACGAGGGAGCGATGCCTCTCCGAGGTTGTGTGCTCACTTTGCAAAACAGCAGAAATTTATAGCCCAAGTAATTGATCACGGCGCTGCTGCCTCCCTCCATCTCTCTTGGTC